>NW_026606164.1:2605000-2900000 GCF_029834395.1 Sorex fumeus
TGGAAATAGCCTCGGGCAAGATTTGTGGTTATGTTCTTGGGGGTTATAGATGTTAACGTTTTGGTTATTATTTCAGAAAAATTAAATTTAGTGTCTAGAGATTATTACACACTAATAATAATTAGTGTATCAGTAGAAATTTTCTACTTTGTTTTTTTTTATTAGTGAAACACCATGAGGTACAGTTGTAGACTTACAAATTTTTGTGCTTGGGTTTCAGTTATACAATGATCCAGTACCCATCCCTCCACCAGTGCCCATTCTCCATCATTTACATTTTTAAAAAAATTTTTGTTAGTGATACACCATGAGATACAGTTGTAGATTTTCAATTTTTTGTGCTTGGGTTTCCGTTGTGCAATGATCGAGTGCCCATCCCTCCAGCAGTGCCCATTCTCCCCCTCCACTAATCCCAGTATCCCTCCCATCCCCCTCATCCCCCACATCCCACTCTGCCTCTGTGGCAGGACATTCCCTTTTGTTCTCTATCTCCTTTTGGGTGCTGTGGCCTGCAAAAGAGGCATCGAGTGGCAATCATGTTCGGTCTAGAGTCTACTTTCAGCATGGTTCTCCCATCCTGGGGGGATCCTCCCAATACCCCCCATTTGGTGCTCCCTTCTACATCTGGGCCACCTTTACCCCTAGAGTGTGAAGCTGGCCTCTAAGCCAAGGAGTAAACCTCCTGGTATTTATCTCAGCTATTCTTGGGCGTTGGTCTCCTATTTTGTTACTTTATGTTCCCCAGATGAATGCGATCTTTCTATGTCTATCCCTCTCTTTCTGACTCATTTCACTTAGCATGATATTTTCCATGTAGTACCACTTGTATGTAAATTTCATGACTTCATCTTTTCTGACAGCTACATAGTATTCCATTGTGTAGATGTACCAAAGTTTCTTTAACCAGTTATCTGTCCTCGGGCACTCAGGTTTTTTTCCCAGATTCTAGCTATTGTAAACAGTGCTGCAATGAACAGACAATTGCAGATGTTGCTTCGACTATACTTTTTTGCCTCTCCAGGATATATTCCCAGGAGTGGAATTGCTGGGTCAAATGGGAGCTCAGTTTCTAGTTTTTTGAGAATCGTCCATACTGTTTTCCAGAAGAGCTGAACCAGTCGGCATTTCCACCAGCAGTGAAGGAGGGTCCCTTTCTCGCCACATACGTGCCAACATCTGTTGCTTTTGTTCTTTTGGATGTGGGCCAGTCTCTGTGGTGTGAAATGATATCTCATTGTTGTTTTGATCTGCATCCCCCTGATGATTAATGATGTAGAACATTTTCTCATGTGCCTTTTAGCCATTCGGATTTCATCTTTGAGGAAGTTTCTGTTCATTTTGTCGCCTCATTTTTTGATGGGGTTGGATGTTTTTTTCTTGTGGAGTTCAACCAGTACTTTGTATATCCTTGATATCAACCCCTTGTCAGATGTGTATTCGGCAAATATCCTTTCCCATTCTGTAGACTGTCTTTGTATTTTGGTTACTGTTTCTTTTGAGGTGCAGAAGCTTCTTAGTTTAAGATAGTCCCATTTGTCTATCTCTGTTTTCACTTGCTTAGCCAGTGGCATGACATCTTTGAAGACACCATTAGCTTCAATGTCATGGAGGGTTTTGCCGACTTTGTCTTCAATGTACCTTATGGATTCCGGTCTGATGTTGAGATCTTTAATCCATCTTGATCTTACTTTTGTACATGGTGTTAGGCACAGATCTGAGCCCATTTTTTGCTTGTAGCTGTCCAATTTTGCCCTCACCACTTGTTAAATGGCTTTCCTTATTCCACATTTCTTGCTCCTTTATCAAAGTTTAGATGATCATATGTTTGGGGGGAGATGTCAGTATATTCAACTCTGTTCCATTCTTCTGCTGTTCTGCTATTGTTCCATACCACGCTGTTTTAATTATTACTGCTTTGTAGTAGAGTTTGAAATTAGGAAGGTTGATTTCTCCCATTTTCTTTTTCCCAAAAATTGCTTTAGCTATTCGTGGGGGCTTATTGTTCCATATAAATTTCAGGAGTGTTTGCTTCATTTCTTTGAAGAATGTCATGGGTATCGTGATTGGATCGCATTGAATTTGTACAGTGCTTTGGTATGTATTGCCATTTTGACAATGTTAAGTCTCCCGATCCATGAACAGGGGATATTTTTCCATTTCCTTGTGTCCTCTTTTATTTCCCGAAGCAGCTTTTTGTATTTTTCTTTGTAGAGGTCCTTTACTTCTTTAGTTAAGCTAATTCCAAGGTAGTTGAATTTCTGGGGCACAGTTGTGAATGGGATTGTTTTCTTCACGTCGTTTTCTTCTCTCTCACTATTTGCATATAGGAAAGCCATGGACTTTTGGGTATTGATTTTATAGCCTGAAACTTTACTATACAGATCTATTGTTTCTAGGAGTTTCTTGGTAGAGGTTTTAGGGTTCTCAAAGTATAGTATCATATCATCTGTGAATAGTGAGAGCTTGATTTCTTCCTTTCCTACTTGGATGCCCTTAATGTCTTTTTCTTGCCTAATCGCTATTGCAGGTACTTCTAGTACTATATTGAACAGCAATGGAGAGAGTGGGCATCCTTTTCTCGTCCCTGATCTTAAGGGGAATGCTCTTAGTTTTTCCCCACTGAGGATGATGCTTGCTGTAGGCTTGTGGTAGATGGCTTAAACTATATTGAGGAAAGTCCCCTCTATCCCCAATTTGGCGAGGGTTTTCATCATAAACGGTTGCTGGATCTTGTCAAATGCTTTCTCTGCATCTATTTATATGATCATGTGATTTTTATCTTTTCTTTTGTTGATATGATGTATTCGATCACGACCATCCTGTTACTTGTCGATTGCCTCGAACAGGCCCCAGCAACGTCTCCTTCGTCCTAGCCCTGAGATTTTTT
Source organism: Sorex fumeus (assembly GCF_029834395.1). Lineage (NCBI taxonomy): Eukaryota > Metazoa > Chordata > Mammalia > Eulipotyphla > Soricidae > Sorex > Sorex fumeus. The sequence goes on from NW_026606164.1 coordinate 2,607,888, forward strand.
AAAAAGTGCCATATTCCAGGCTCTTTCAGAGTTAGGAGAATGAGACCCTTCATTGTTACTGGTATTTGGCATATTTGGTATGCCATGGGGAGTTTGCCAGACTCGGCCGTGTGGGCAGGTTACATTCGGTAGCTGATGTATTATGTTGATTTCCGAATGTTAAACCGTCCTTGCATCCCTGGTTTGAATCCACTTGTTCATGGTGTATGATCTTTTTGATGAGTTGTTGAATTCTATTTGCTAGTATTTTGTTGAGAATCTTTGCATCCGTGTTCATCAGGGATATATATAGTCCTGTAGTTTTCTTTTTTTTGTGGTGTCTTTGTTTCCTTTTGGTATTGGGGAGATATGGGCTTCATAGAAACTGTTTGGGAGAATTGCTGTTTTTTCAATTTCCTGGAAAAGCTTGAGAAGAACTAGCAATAGGTTCTCTTTAAATGTTTGGAAAAATTCTCTAGTGAATCCATCTGGACCTGGGCTTTTGTTTTTGGGAAGACTTTTGATTACAGTTTCAATTTCCTTGATGGTAATAGGTCTATTCAGGTATTCTATATCTTCTTGATTCATCTTTAGGAGATTATAGAAATCCAGGAATTTATCCATTTCTTCTAGGTTCTCTTGTTTCGTGGCATACAGACTTTCAAAGTAGCCTCTGATGATCTTCTGAATTTCTTTGGTTTCTGTTGTGATATCTCCATTCTCATTTCTTATTCAGTTTATTAGGGTTCTCTCCCTCTGTTTCTTTGTGAGTGTTGCTAGTGGTTTATCTATATTATTTATTTTCTCGAAGAACCAACTCTTAGTTTCATCGATCTTTCGGATTGTTTCTTTGGTTTCCATGTTGTTGATTTCTGCCCTAAGTTTTATGATCTCTTTCCTTCTGCCTACTTTGGGCTCCTTCTGTTGATCCTTTTCTAAGATCTTGAGCTGTGAAATCAAGTTGTTTATGTGCATCCTTTCTACCGTCCTGAGATATGCTTGCAGATCTGTAAATTTTCCCCTTAATGTGACTTTTGCTGCATCCCATAAGTTCTGGTAGCTCGTATCTTCATTCTCATTTGTTTCCAGGTATCTTTTGATTTCGTCCTTGACTTCCTTCCTGACCCATTCATTGCTCAGCATTGAGTTGTTTAATTTCCAGGTGTTTGATTTGGTTCTCCGTGTCTGTGTGTGATTCACTTCTATTCTCAGTGCATCGTGGTCTGAAAAGATTGTTGATAGTATTTCTATCTTCCTGATTCTATTGAGGTATGTTTTGTGGCCTAGCACATGGTCTATTTTGGAAAATGTTCCATGCGCACTGGAGAAGAATGTGTATTCTTTCTTTTTGGGGTGTAAAGTCCTGTACAGGTCTATAAGTCTTTTCTCTTCTGTTTCTTCTTTCAAAGCCAGTGTTTCCTTGCTGAGTTTTGTTCTTGTTGATCTATCCAGAGGTGATAGGGCGATGTTGAAGTCTCCAGCTACTATGTGTTGCTAGTAATGTCCTCCTTAAAATCTGTTAGCAGTTGTTTTAAGTATTTAGCTGTTTCCTCGTTAGGTGCGTATACATTTAAGAGTCTAATTTCTTCCTGTTGTACGTATCCCTTGATAAAGAGAAAGTGGCCTTTGCTGTCCCTTCTAATCTTTTTCAACGTGAAATTAATGTTTTCGGATACTAGTATGGTCACTCCAGCTTTTTTGAGGGAGCTGTTTTCTTGCAGTATTGTTTTCCATCTTTTGACTTTGAGTCTGTGTTTGCTCTGATTGTTCAGATGAGTTTCTTTTAGACAGCAGAATGTTGGTTTCTGTTTCTGGATCCATTTTGCCACCCTGTGTCTCCTGATTGGTGCATTTAGACTGTTGACATTAAGAGAGATTATTGTCATGGGATTTTGTGCCATTTTTCTGTAGAGGTTGGTTGTGTTTCTAAGTGTTTTCCTTCTTATCCCACAGGAGCCCCTTTAACCCTTCTTTTAGTTTTGGTTTTGAGTATGTGAAGTTCCTGAGCTGTTGTTTATCTACAAAATGGTGTATAGTTCCATCGAGTTTGAGTGAGAGTTTAGATGGATAAAGTATTCTTGGTGAGGCGTTCATTTCATTGAGTTTTTTCACTATATCCCACCATTGCCTTTGGGCTTGGAGGGTTTCCTCTGATAGGTCTGCTGTAAATCTAAGGGGTGCTCCTTTGAATGTGATTTCCTTCTTTGACCTTGCTGCTTGTAGTATTATGTCTCTGTCCACAGCATCCATCATTCTATGATATGCCTTGGAGTGTTTTTATTAGGGTCTCTTTTTGCTGGCACCCTTCTGGCTCCTTGGATCTGTATGTCTGCATTCTTTAACTCTGGGAACTTTTCAGCGATGATTTCTTTGACTGTGGCTTTTTTCATTGGGGTTGCCTCCCTGCCCTTCTGGTACTCCAATGATTCTAATGTTGTTCCTCTTGGTGTCATCCCCTAGGTCTCTAATTCTCCTAAGAGGCATTTTGAGATCTTTTGCCATTGCTTGTTTTTCCCTACAGGATTTCTGTTGCTCATCTTCAAGCTCACTGATCCTCTCTTCAGCTGCACTTATCCTATTGTTAAGGGTATTTACTGAGTTTTAAATTCCATCTCCCTAGTCCTTTATCTGTGACACTTCTTTTAATAGCTTTTTTGTTTATGCTCTCATTTCTTCCTGTATTTTCTCGACTAACCTTTCTGTTGTTTCTTTCATTTCTTCTTTTAGTTTTCTGGATATCTTTTCCATTGATTCTTTGAGTAGGTCCTTGAACATTCTCTGCATTTTGTCTCAGAGTTCTTTATTGGAGAGAGCATATTTGTAGGTCACCCTGGTTGAGGATTCGGGGATCTTTCTAGGGTCTGAGCTTCTTCTCTGTCATTTTTCTTTGGCTTATGATGGGCATCTCGTGAAGGTTTGTAGGAGGTGTTATTTTAGTATTGGGTTTCTACAGCTTCTATTGTGTATTTGTCTTTTGTTTGAATTGGAGCAGGCCAGTGGATTATTATTGTATTGTAGTGTAGGTGGCCGGAAATTTTCCCCACAGATTTAGGTGACAAGGGCTAGGGTGAGGGTCCAGAGTGCTGGGGGTGGGAAATATAACTGCGGCTGCCCTCCCCGGAGAAGTCCACGCCCACTTTGGGAGGCCATGCTCACTTTAAATGGGGGCCACACCCCTACAGTAATGTCCATGCCCCCAGCCAGTCCAGATGCTAGTCTGCAGACCTTTTTGGGGGAGGCGATGACTACATGGACCGGCGCTCCCTGCGGAAGTGGCTGGAGCTGCCCCTGCCCCGAAATTTTCTACTTTGGACCTTACTAAATATCAGGATTTAGGGTTAGGGTTAGAATCGGGGATAGGGTTAGGGATGTGGAGGATATAGATGGAGAGAAAAGTGGTTTTCCAATTTAAAATGGAAAGTAAAGAATTTTGTCTTTGTTATGTCAGCAGCTGGAGCGATAGCACAGCGGTAGGGCATTTGCCTTGCACGCAGCCAACATGGCCGACCCGAGTTTGATTCCTCTGCCCCTCTCGGAGAGCCCGGCAAGCTACCGAGAGTATCTTGCCTGCACGGCAGAGCCTGGCAAGCTCCCCGTGACGTACTCGGTATGCCAAACACAGTAACAACAAAGTCTCCAATGGAGATGTTACTGGACCCGCTCGAGCAAATCGATGAACAACAGGAGGACTGTGATGTTGGGGCTAGTTTGTTGAATTGTACCTATTCCAAGGTCCAGTTGATTTTAAATGTGTGAATAGCCTCAGGGCAATATTTGTCCTTAGGTTTCTGGTTTGCTACAAAGATCAATCTCATCCCCTTGGAGAGTCCTAGTTCGGCAAATGGGGCCATTCTAGGTTGGTCGATGGTAGGGGACTATTGGATAACATGGGGTTCTCCTTTCTCCTTCCCCCCTCCCTGCAGGGAGCTTAAGTTTATTGAGTTACACTCATTGCAGTGCTCCCAAGGCACACCCAGTTCCACCAGGACTCCTAATCCTTTGTGCTCTGCTTCCCCTATAGATTAATCACTAACATCCCCAAATCAGACCCTGTGACTTACAAAGTCAAATTTCTCTGAGGAGTCTGGATTTTGTATATGTAAGTGAAATACTGCTATTCTTTTTCCTTTATGTCCTTTGCATAGATTACTTTAGAGCAATGTTCTTTCGTGTAGACAAAGGACTTTTGTAACTTGGGAGTTAATTGACTCGAAATAATATTTACTTCAGGCATCTATTATATTTATTCGACTTAAGCCTCAATTTCCTTTATTTCCTAACTCCCCAAAAGGAGGGTTCTGGTCAGGGACTTGGAGGGACCCAGGACAATCCACAAGCTATCCTGGCATCAAACACAGGCAGACTAAGTGCCATACAGTGGATAATAAGTTAACACATATATGTATAATCTGTATATATACATACATATGTATATATACATAAATAATAAGTTAAGAGCACGGCTATGGAACAAACTCTGTCATGACCCCAAAAGAAGTAACTGAATAAGGGCCCTGCTGGATTAGGAAAGACTAACCTGTCCTGAGGACTGTAGTCTGGGATATATAGCGAGGTGTCCCCAGGAAGAGTCACCCATACAAAATGACAAGAAATATTAGGTAAATTTAAGATGACTGTTTAAGTGAATGCTGGGAGATTATGCAAAGTGATATCAGACATAGTGTCACTGTACCTTTCTTCAGGCAGTCTTGACATATTTGCTTTTCGTTTTGTTTACCGCAGTAAACATTTATCATAGTTCAAGTGTTTCCAGAGGGCTGATAGAACTTGGCAAAGTCATGAGTATCCTGAATGTTGAGGGATTTTAGTTTTACACTGCTTGGTGTTACTCAGGCAAGTTAATAAAAAAAAAAACAAGAATGATTCTTGGCTCCATTGGTAGATTTTATGCTTTGACTTGCATGCTGTGGTGGTTTATCACATTATTTTTAGGGCGGGGAACAACTTGGTTACTAAGTCAGCAACCCATCAGTTCCTGTTGTTAAGGTATTGGTCAGACATTGTATGGTATCACATGCACAGATTGCAGCAGTTGTGATACATTTTTGGGGGGATTGGTGGGTTTGGGAAGTTAGTAGTTAGCGTGGGATATGTGCATTGGTGCTCAGAACCTGCCTTATTTCCTTGGGTTCAGATCCTTGAAATGTATGCAGATCTTTGTTCCTCACAGATTGGCTTGTATCTTGCTCTTTTGCCAGGTGCAGTGTTTATTTTACTCTGTCAGGATAGCTAGCTTTTGGTGCACACTGTTTCTTCTTCCTTCATCTCATGCATTTTAATTAATTCTGGCCTAACCTTGTCTTCTTTTATTTCCTAACACCCCGAAAGGAGAGTCCTGGTCAGGGACTTGGGTGGACTCAGGACAATCCACAAGCTACCCTGTCATCAAACACGGGCAGACTAGGTGCCATAAAATGTATAATACGTTAACACATATATGTATAATCTGCATATATACATATATGTATACATATACATATATGCAGTTCTATTTGATTGATGTGCCTGATGTTACATAGAACACCAAGTCATATACCTTTTATTCCTCACCATTTTTAGAGTGGTTTTCTACTGAGCTGACTGCACAGCAATTGTTTTTTACTTAATAGTACAACTTTAGTTGTGAAGGGCTGAAATGTTGGTGTAGTAATTTGGGCATTTTCCTTGCATGGTGATTTGTGTTCAGTTCCTGGTACTCCCGAGGGTTCCTTGAGCCTTCCAGAAGTGATTTCTGGGTGAGCTCTGAGTGCCCCTGGGTGTATCATAAAAACCCAAAAAATTATGTTGTTATCATTAAAGTTTGCTGTTCAAAGACTTACTTTGGAATTATTCTGATGATGGAGTTGCTATTATGCAATTATTAATCTGACTTGCAATCATTTCGTAATGTTTATTACCTTTCCAGATTTGGATTTGCTTATGAGCCATTCATTTGAATGGTGCAGCCTGCTGCTGTGTACTATTACTATACATTTACTATGTTGTGTACTATTATGAATGCCATGCTCTGCAAATAGAAGCACCACACTTTATATGTGGAGTACTGCTATGTTGACCACACCAGTCATAGACGTCTTGTATCTCTACCCACACACATATTGAGTGACACCTACCTTTTGTGTATGCTGTTCACTATTCCATCAATTGGACCATTTTATCTTCAGTTCTGATGTCACTGAATTCTTTGCCAGTTTCCTTTCCTGACCAATGTTATCACCATTCCCATTGGTCACCTTTGGCTTTGTATATGCCTTCAGTCTCCTGTACACAACACTACTTCAAATAGCCCTTTGCACTTTCACAGGTGATCATGTGCAAGCCATGAGGGACCCAGCTGGATCCAAGTGGCTGATTGTTCTCAGGTCTTTTCCCTTTCTTTCATGGTTAGTGTTCTCATTGATGCTCAGGTACATGGTAGCTATTACTTGTGATATTTTTCCAACTTGATGGATAGTTAGGTTCTTGTTTGGGAAGATGGGTTGAATGCTACTCAGGCCCAGTGGTTTTTTTCCCGGTCCACTAGAACCACATCTGTATATATACAAACATAGTGTGGACACACTATGTTTCAGGGATTCAGAACTGTTTTCTGCATGTGTGGCATATCTACTGATGCCCTGAGATATTTTAACAGTTATTGAAAACATATCACCTTTTTCTATAGGAGCCTTCCTGGGAAGTACCATTTGTATGCCTTGGTAGTGAGTCTTCTGAATAGCATAGGTGAACAACTACATCATCAAGTAAATTTTTACAGCATACTGTGAACATTTGTAGAACTTCCACATGATTGCTCATGTGCAAGATTTGTGATTTGTTTTGGATTGCCATTTTCACATATACTTGTAGTGATTCCTCAGGTCATGATTCTCTCTCTCTCTCTCTCTCTTTTTTTTGACTTTTTGGGTCACACCCGGTGTTGCACAGGGGTTTCTCCTGGCTCATGCACTCAGGAATTACTCCTGGCAGTGCTGGGGGACCATATGGGATGCTGGGAATCGAACCCAGGTCAGCCGCGTGCAAGGCAAATGCCCTATCGGCTGTGCAATCGCTCAAGCACCAGGTCATGATTCTTATTGGGCTGCCTTTCCTAGTTTGCTTGCTCACATGGATTTCCCACATTGTTTATGTACAGTGGCATTATTCTTTAAAAATAAATACTCCTGGTGCTGTGCTCAGGGAGCACTCCTGACGGTGCTCCAGGGTCATATGGAATGCGGAGAATCAAATCCAATCCAGATCAGCAGTGTACAAGTCAAGCACCCTACCGGCTGTAATCTCTCTGACCCCTGGCATGATGGGTTTTGTTTCCACACAACATCTTGGTGCTGAGTGCATCCTTAGAGTAGAGATTGTCACATCCTCTCCTCACCAGTTGTTGCAAAGCCAGAGTGTGGGATGTCTGCTCGTGCATTCTTCCTGAAGGTTAATTTTATTTGAGGCCTTCTTGAAATACTTGTGCTTTCTATTCTTTTTTTCTCCAGTTTAAAAAAAAGTGAATCACCATGAGATACAGTTATAAGATTGTTCATGATTGAATTTTAATTGTTCAGCGTTCCAACACCCCTCCTTTTCCCAGTGCACATTTCCCAATGTGGTCTCACCTGCAGGATACCGGGGAGGGGGCGTGGCTCACCTGTGTGCCGCCTGGGGGCGTGGCCTCACCTGCGTGATGCCTGGGGGCGTGGCCTCACCTGCACGACACCTGAGCCCGCTTGCCTGAGATCCCGGTCTCTGTTTCCTTCCGTTGATTCCTGCCACAGCCCCACCGCTGGGAGGACCTGACCTGCCCCAGCCTCGGGGCCGCTTCGGGCGCGGTTTCAGGGCAGGGCTCGGTCCTGCGGGGCCCCGCGACACAGGTGCGTGGGCGCGGACGGGAGAGCCGGGCGTGGACGGGCCTCTCGGTCCCAGGGGGTCCGCGCAGTGGGGCGGCGGGGTTCTCTCCGTGGGGGTCCGGGCTCAGCCGCTGCGTCTCAGTGGTCCGAGGGAGCCGGTTCCCTGGGGCTTCCCCGCCCCCCGCGTGCGCCCTCCCCCACGCGCGCCCCCCTGGGCGCCGGGCGCTGCCGGCTCCCGGGGGCGCGCAGGTGCGCGCGGTCCGCCTGGGTGTTCCGCCGGCCGAGGGGGCTCCCTGGGCCCGAGTCGCCGCGTGTCGGTTCCTTTGCTCCTCGCGAGGCGAAACGCTCTTCTCGGCGGAGGAGTTTGAGGCGAGCGGGAAGGGTCCGAGGGAAGAGCTCGGGGCCGGGGACCAGCCTGGGGACAGCTCGGGGGAAACAGCCGCGGGGGCGACCCGAGCCGCGGCTCCAGCGCCGCCCGCGCCCCGGGGCCGCCCGCCCGGACCCGTCTCCGCCTTCCTGCTCGGCGCCGCGTCCGCCGACTTCCCCAGGGATGCAGGCAGGGACCGGGCCAGGCCGTTTGCCTGCCCCCGCCGACGGCCGTCCCTGCGTCTGGACCCTGCAGACACCAGGTTTCCGCGGCGGAAGGGGCGGGCGCCCTGGGGTGCCGTGCGCGCCCCCGGGCATGGGACCACCCGAGTCGCCTTTCAGCACCCTGGGCAGAGTCGCGCTCGGCCGTGGGGCGGTGTCGCGAGGCCCTGCCGGGCACGGTACCCACAGTCGCCGTAGGCGGCAGACCTCACTGGTTTCGTCTTGAAGATGCTGCCACGTGGTGCCTGGCGGCGAGGCTCTGGGTTCTGCCCGTAGTTCTGAGCCAAAACATCCACCTGTGTCTTGCGTGTGGGTTGCACTGCAATCCTAAGGCTTTTATTTCGTGGCCTCTTTGGAATTTGCTGGTGAGGTGCACGTGTGTATCAATCCATGGCGTGTGACTTAAGTATAGTTACACAGTAACTTACAAATAAATGTTTTAGTCAAATTGTCTTTTAATCGGGCAATGAATTCCACACAAGGTTACTTCAGCCTTTCTAACCATTAACAAAGAGCTGAACTGTGAATCTTGGGAAACGTTTTCCCCAAGCTTTTGGGTAAGAGTCATGAACTTGAGGAATAACCTGTTGCCATAAGTAGATTGTAGATTTCCATCTGCCCAAATCACAGTTCCTGTCAGTTGATCCATAGAGATACCCATCTAGGTGTTAGCTTTTTCATTTCTAATCCCCTACCTAAAGCCTCATCACCCCTAGTATGTTTTAAATGGTAAAGATTTGGCAGGGGAGACGTGCAGATTATTACCAATCTGCAGGGATCATCCACCCTGTTGTACCTAGGCCAAGAAGTCCCATGGTATAGGGAGGGTCAGTAATTCAATTGCTTTTTATTTATCTTCTCTCCTTTGTGGCCTGAAGTGCTAGTGCGGCATGTAGGACATTCCCTTGTATGTATATATCTGCGTTCATTTACCTTTGCTCATGTTGTGTCTGTGTGAATGTGTGTCTATGAGTATACACGTGTGTGATTTTGCATTTGTATGTCTGTATATGCATGTGTCTATGTCTATATCTGTCAGTGTGTATCTGTGTGCGTGCATTTGTCTGTGTGTCCACGTATATATCTGCGTGTCTTTGTGTTTCTGTGGGTGGGCACGTGTGTAAGTCTATATGTCTATGCGTCTCTGAGACTCTGTGGATGTTTGTTGTGTGTATGTGTATATGTGGGTTTATGTCTGTGTATATGCCTGTGTGTATTTGCATGTTAGCCCCTCAATGTGCATATATCTGTGTGTCTCTATTGTACATTTCTGGGTTTATGTCTGTGTGTCAGTTTATGTCTGTGTGTGCATATGTGTCTGCGCACGCGTGTGTGTATAGGTCTGTTTTCTGATGCGTCGCACGTGTGTATCTGTTTTTGTCTGTGTAAATGTCTGTGTGCATGTTTGTGCATGCATGTTTGTATGTCTGTGTCTGTGTATACGTCTATCTGTGCACATGTGTGTCTATGTATATGTCTGTGTGTGTCTATTTTTTGTATGTGTGTACATATGTGTGTGTCTATATGTCAGGGCGTGTGTGTGCATGGGGGTGTGTGTGTCTCCGTTTATATTTCTCTGTGTGCATTTGTGTCTTTACATGTGTGTACATGAATATGTGTCTGTGTTACATGTCTTTGTTGTGTCTGCATTTCAGTTTGTGTCTGTGTATGTCTGCATAAGTCTCTGTGTTTGTGCATGTGTGTGTGTCTATGTGTTAATTGTGTCTTGTGACTATGCATGTACCTTTGTGCCTCTGTATCTGTGAGTCTCTGTATGTTGTGTATATATGTGTCTGTGTTTTCGTGTGTGTGCAAGTGTGCATCTATGTGTACGTCTCTATCCCTGTGTGTACATATGCTGTCTATATGTATGTGTCTGTGTCTATTTCTGTCTTGATCTATATGTCTCTGTGTTTCTGTATGTCTATGTGTGCATGTGTGTGTCTGCGTGTGCATTTGTCAGTGTATATGAATGTGTGTCTGTATATCTCTACGCTTGATTCTGTGTAAATGTGTGTATGCATCTGTGTGCATGTGCCTATGTATATATCTGTTTGTCTGTGCATGTGTCTGTGTGTCTATGCATGTGTCTGTGTGTATATGTTGGATTTCCATGTATGCATGTGGGTCTGTGTGAATGCCTGTGTGTTTCTATATAAATATAATGTGTTGTTGTGCGGTAGCTGTGTGACTGTATATGTGTGTGTAATAATGTCTGTGTGTAAACATGTGTGTGTCTGTGTATGTCAGTGCCACTCTATGCATTTGGCTGTGTGTCTACTTATATATCTATATGTCTATATTTCTATGTATGTTTGTGTGTTCACGTCTGTGAGAATGTATGTCAATGTATACATTTATGTGTGTCTATGCATTTGTTTGTGTATATATCTTGTCCCTGTGTGTGCATATTTGCGTCTGTATACATGTCTATGTGTATGTGCACATACCTGTCTGTTTGTAAATAACTTTCTGTATGCACACATGTGGCACATGTGTGTCAGTGTGTCTTGTGATTGTGTCTACTTACATAACTGTATCTCTCTTCATATGTATGTGTGTTTGTATATATGTCTGTGTCCATTGTGATTGTATCTGTCTATATCTGTGTCTGTGTGTGCATTTTTCATTTCATTTCATTTCATCATCCTGTTAATCGTCGATTGCCTCGAGCAGGCCCCAGTAACGTCTCTTTCATCCTAGCCCTGAGATTATATTCACGGCTCTTTAGGAGAATGAGACCCATCATTGTTACTGGTATTTGGCATATTTGGTGCGCCACGGGGAGTTTGCCAGACTCTGCCCTGTGGGCAGGCTACATTCGATAGCCTGCAAGTTTGTCCAAAGTAGGAATGAGACAACAAGATGTCATAAAGAAAAGTTCTGATAAGATGTCGCGCAGCCGCGAATGCGGCCGCGCGGCTCCAGGATCTGGATTTTATAGTCTCTGAGTCTTGGGCGTTGATGGGATTACACGGCGCCAGGGGGCCAGGTGGTAGGTGTGACCCCCGCCTACTGGAACTTGGAGGATCTGGGTGGAAGATGCTCGACTCCAATTCGAGTAGGCTTGGAGGTCTCGGCCCCGGAGCCCGCGTGGCTTTGTCCCTCTGCCAGTACCTTCATGTGTGCGGAGAGTGATCTCAGCATGGTGGTGGCTGGTCCTGGAGGTCTTCGGCTGCCGGAGCCCCGGTCGGGGCGGGGAGGAAAGCTCGACCCGCTCCCCTCCAAGGGGTCCCGGCGAGGGACACCCAGGCGCGGGGGCAAAAGACTGCACTGTTCTCGTCCGGGATCTGGATTTTATGTGTGCATATTTCAGTATATATGTCTGTTTCTCTGTGTGTTTCTATGTGTGTCTGTGTGTGCATGTTTGTGTCTCTGTATGTCTATGTGTGTACATGTTTGTGTCTGTGGGTGCATTTGTGTCAGTATACAGGTCTGTGTCTGTGCACACAGCTGTGTGTATCTACGTGTATCTCTAAATATGTCTGTGTGTGTGTTTGTGTCTGGCCAAAGGCACAGCAGCAATTTGGGGGTATCTGGAAGTCGAAGGCACCATCAGGCTGCTGATGCACTCGCCCCGCAGGTACAGGCTGACCTGATGGCGCCTTTGGCCAGATCCCAACAACTTGGGGCCAAGTTTACCAAGAGATCAAATGGCCAAAAGTTAGGTCTGTGGGAGACACACCCACAAACCACCTCGGCTTAGCTGTATAAGCTCAAAGCCTCTGCCCCTCTCGGAGAGCCTGGCAAGCTACCGAGGATATCCCACCCGTACAGCAGCCTGGCAAGTTACCCGTGATGTACGTGTATGTCTGTGTGTGACTGCACCTGTCTGTATTTGACTGTATATGTCTATGTGTACGCATGTGTGTGTTCCACTTGTATATGTCTGAGTATCTGTGTATGTCTGTGTGAGCATGTGCTTGTGTCTGTAGATGTCTGAGTGCAAGCACATGTGTTTGTGTCTGTATCCATCTCTGTAATGTGTAAGTAGATGTGTCTGTCTATATGTCTGTGTGTATGTTTGTGTACTTGTGTGTGACTTTGTATTTGTGTGTACGCATGTGTGTGTCTATGCATGTGTGTGTATATCTCTATGTCTGTATATGTCTGTGTGTGCATGTGTTTGTACCTGTGTTTCTGTGGATATGTCTGTGTTTGTCTTTGTGTGTGTGTATGTGTCTATTTCTGTGTGTCCACCTCTTGGGGAAAAAGGGATGTTTCTTCTTACCTACTGAGTCAAGGCAGGAGAAGAGAGATTCATCCAGGGGATCCAAAGGACCGGGGCTCCCGTGACAAGGAAACGGCTGCCTCTTTTCTAAACACTCCGGCATGAGTGAGCCTGCAGTCGCGGGAGAATGCACAGAGACTCTGGCGCACAAACCCCACTGCAAGGAAGGGACACTCAGCACACAGCTTACAGAGCAGCTTAGAAGACGCAATCAAGTGTACAGATGGGGACCAGGGACAGAGTCAAAGTACAGTGGGGAATGTGTGTAGCTTTCTGTATGTCTGCGTGTATGTGTACGCAACTGTCTATCTACATATAAGTCTCTGTATCTATGTACATGTCTGTGTATGCATGCATGTACACATGTCTGTGTATATGTCTCTGTGTCTATATATCTGAGCGTGAGCATTTGTGTCTGTTTATAAGTCTGTGTGTCTTCTGTGTGTGTATGTTTGTGTGTGCATGTTTCTGTGTGACTATGGGTATGTCTATGTGTGCATGGGTGTGTTGTGTGTTTCTGTGTGTCTGTATGTCTCTGTGAGCATGTGTCTGTCTGTGTATATGTGTGTGCACAAGGGCACGTCTTTTTATGTGTGTCTCTGGGTGCATGTCTGTAAATCTGTGTGCTGCATATGTGTGCATCTGTGTGTATATCTGTATGTGATATGTGTGTTTTGTTTATTTGTTCATGTGTCTGTGCACATGTGTAATGTGTCTATATATACACCTGTGTGTCTGTGTCTGTGCATCTTTGTGTCTGTGCGTACCTCCCAGCGTCCATGGGTGAGCACGGGCATGTGTTGTATATGTCTGTGCATGTCTGATTCTCTATGTATATGTCCTTGTGTATGTGAATGTTTGTTTCTCTGTGTCTGTGTACATATATGTATGTCTGTGTATATGTCTGTGTGTAACTGTGTGACTGAGTCTGTGTGTCTATGTATGTATCTGTGTGTAATGTGTGCTCTTGATATGCCTCTGTCAGTCTGTGGATATGTTGTGTGTGGGCACACTTGTGTCTGTATATGTCATGTGTCTGTGTGTGCATGTATGTGGCTGAGCATATGTCTTTTGTGTCTATATGTCTGGTATATTTGTGCACATGTATGTGTCTGTGTGTGCCTGTCACTGTGTCTGTATATATATTCGTGTGTCTCTGGGTGTGTGTCTGTATGTCTATCTGTGCCTGTGTACATGTTCTTGTCTGTGCATATTTGTGTGTATGTGTGTCTATGTCTGTATGTAATACATATATACATACATGTGTGTATATACATAACTGTGTGTCTGTGTGTCAGTGTTTTTGTGTGTGCGTGCATGTGTGTTTGGATATATGTCTGTGTCTGAATCTGTGTGTATGTCTGTTCTGTGTCTGCATGTACATGTGTCTGTATATGTCTGTTGTGTTTGTGTCTGTCTTTTTGTGTGTAAGTGTAGGCATCTGTGTATAATTCTGTGTATTTGTGTGTCTGTATATGTTGTGTGTGTCAGTGTTTTTGTGTGTTCATCTATGTCTGTGTATAAGTGTGTGTCTGTATATGCCTGTGTAAGTGAGCACGTGTGTGTATGCCTATGTTTGTCTGTGTATGCCAATTTTTATGCATGTGAATGTTGTGAATGTGTCTAAGTTTGTGTTGTGATGGTGCTGCATGTGGGTGTGCCTACATACGTGCCATTCTACTATCAGCCAATTTTATTTTTGAAAAGCCGTCTGAAATTATTTCTGACAGCTCCCTGGAAGGTTTACGTACAGTTGGATCAGAGGGGTGCCGAACCCAGGAGGCAAGCTCTGCTGGCGGATCCCAGGATGGCCCCCAGATACCGGCACTCTCTGCGGGAAACTCCGACGCTGTGCCCAGCTGGGGCAGGCTGGCCGCTCGGCTAAGCATTAAAAGTGCAAGAGTCAAAGCTGAATGGTGGGGCTGGAGCGATAGCACAGCGGGGAGGGCATTTGCCTCGCATGTGGCAGACCCAGGTTGGATTCCCAGCATCCCACTGAGTCCCCCGAGCACCGCCTGGAGTAATTTCTGAGTGCAGAGCCAGGAGGAAGCCCTGAGCATCTCCGGGTATAACTCCCCCCTCCCCACTAAATAATAAAACCGAATAGTTCTAAACCTGCCCGCAAAAGGTTTGTCTTGAAACACTCGTTCTTTATCTGGCAGCTATGCAGAGGGAAGAAGACAAGGGCTGGAAGCGGCAGAGGGGGAGCCTGCCGTGAGTGGCCGACCTGGGTTCCACCCCAGCACCCCTTTATGACCCGGCAGCTGTGCCAGGAGTGACCCCTGAGCACCCCCGGGAGGGGCCCTAAGACAAAACAGAGAAACTTCTCTCCGTGTGACACGGGTCAGCTGTCCTTCCTCGGATGGGGACTATTTCCGCTACCTGGGACAGGCCGTGCCACAAGCAACCCACCACCTTTTCTTCACAAATCACACAAAAAAGTGGGTGACGCTGCGGCCTTCCGATTGTGCAGCTGACTTGAGGGTCCCTGAAGGAGCCTCAGAGATCTCGGAGAGGGCCTCAGACAGAATTCTGGGAGGGTGACTCGTGGCTGCAGGCGTCACCACAGAACCTTCCGGAAAAGCAGTCCGACACACCCACCTCTCCTGCAGGCGTAGTTCATCATTCATTCTCGTCAGCTGTGACGAGTTTTCCCCGGACATTTTCATGATGTCCGCGATGTCATTTGACAACTTGGCCTTTGCCTTCATCAACTGCTCTTCTCGCACATCTCTCTCTGTGAATTTGGCCTCCATATCTGAGGGGAGGGGAGGAGAGGAAGGGGGGGAGGGAGGGAGGGAGGGAAGGAGTGAGAGGGACAGAGGGAGAGAGAACGTCAGGGAGAGATGCGGGGGGGGGAGAACAGCTTTGGGGTGTCGTAGGCAACGAAGTGTCCCCTGCGCTTCTGTCCCAGGCCTCCCTCCGAGGATGTTTCACTCTCTGGCCCCTGAAAACTGCTCGAACCGAGCAGCAGCCAGTGAAACCAAGGACAACTCACAAGACGGGGAAGAAATGCAGGCAGCGAGCAACGGATGGGGCCAGGACGGGGGGTCCGACCGTACAAGGCGCCTCATAGATGGCCCTCAGGGGGGACCTTGGGCAGCATTTGACAGTCGTCCCAGGGCCGAGGTGGCCGGAGTGTCACAGGGCCCCAGGAACTGATGGGGGGGCGGGCGCGAGGGGCACTGGGACCTGCTGTGGGGGCTCCCTGAGGGAGGCCGGGAGGCTGAGGAGGGGGCGCGGGAGCGTCAGCAGGGAGGCGCCTCACGCCCGGGGTGCCCCTGCACGACACCCAGAGATCATCTCTTACCTGTTCAATTTCCTCGCAACTTCTCCAGTTCAGAAGACAGCGCCTTAAACTGTTCTTCTTTTTGATGTAACTTATCAATAGATTCTAGTTAGGATAAAGTTAGAAGTTTAATATATTTCACGTACCATCGGGATTATTTGAGAGTCTGTCTGGCAGGCTCCATCAAATCTCGCACTGGAGTCTGAGGTCACGGGGGCGATAAAGCGTCTCTACGGGAGAAGCCCCCAGCCGAGGGCAACACCAGGAGGTTTCGGCATGGAGACGGTGGGTCTGGGGCCAGGAGGAACTCGAGGTCTTGGCTGGGGGCGTCCCAAAATCTTCCCATCCAGCCAGCTCCCTGCCAGGTCACACAGCACTTTCCCAAGCACACCAGCATGTCACCACAAACAGTGATGTAGGGACTATGATGCCACCAGCAGGTCCACCTGTACCTGCGGGGAGATTGCATCAGCAGCCTGATGGTGCCTGCAGACTTCCAGATACCCCAAAATTGCTCCTGTGCCTTTGGTCAGACCCCAACAACTTGGGGTCAAATTTACCAAGAAATTAAACGGACAAAAGTTCAGTATGTGGGAGACACATCCACAAAACACTATATAAGCTATGTAAGCTCATTTATTGGCCTTATTTCAGAGACCCATACATCTCAAAAGAGATCAAAAGATGCAGTTAGGCTCAGTGGCCCGGAGGTAAATGGGAACCCGTGACTGAGAGCTCCAGGCTTGCTCAGATCAGGACTGGGCCTCCTCCCGCCACATTCCCAGTTTTCCAGTAGCTTGGCAGTCACACCCACAAACTGCCCCCCAGCACCACGTAATCTCGTCAATGGCCAAGACCCAGAGACTATGCAGTACAGCTCCCGGAAGAGAATGACACAGATATTCCTGGTCATTATATTCTAGCCATAAGAAGCAATACGAAACAAATCATCTAGCATTGCCTTTTCAGCAGGTTTGAGTGCTGGTGGGACTGGTGTCAAAATATCGGATGTAACCAAAGTAGAGAGAGAGTATGGGGGAAATTGTGTGCCTGCCACACAGGCAGGGGAAGGGTTGGCACAGGGGTGGGGCTGGTGGAATTCTGGGGATTTTGGTGGTGGAAAATGTGCACTGGTGATGGGACGGGTGTTTGATGATTGTGTGACCGAAACTCAAACATGAAAGCTTTGTAACTTATCTCACATGAATCAAAAAAAGGAGGGAAATATAATAATAATAAAATAATAAAATAAAATTAACATTCAGAACAGAATTTTAAAAAAATAAGTAATGTGAAGTTCATGCCCAATTAAATCAGCTTCATCCATGGCTGAATAATTAGTAGTACTCCTACACTGGGCTGGAGCGATAGCACAGTGGTAGGGCGTTTGCCTTGCATGGAGCCAACATGGCGGATCCGAGTTCGATTCCTGCGCCCCTCTTGGAGAGCCCGGCAAGCTACCGAGAGTATCTCGCCTGCACGGCAGAGCCTGGCAAGCTCCCCGTGATGTGTTCAATATGCCAAACACAGTAACTCCTACATTATTAACAAAAAAAAAATTAAAAAAAAAAACAATGTGTATGTGTGTGATGTGTGTGTGTGTGTGGGGGGGGGCTTTGTGCGCGTACATGCTACGCCCAGGGTACCTCCTGGCTCTACACTCAGGGATCAGCCTGCTGGTATCAGGGATGGATACCAGCTTGGCAGTGGGCAAGGCAAGCGCCTGGCCTGCTCGGGTCTCTGGGAATGAACTTTACGTCAAAGAGGAAAGAGCCGGAGGAAGTCAGCTGCGGGAAATGAGTGGGCAGAGCCCTGAGTGTGGGACCCCAGAGCTCCGGCCCTGGCACAGTCACCCGGTGGCCCGCACCCACCTTGCCTGTTTTTCTGAACAGAGGCTGACTCTTCTGAAGCCTCTGCGAACTTTTCTTTCTAGAGAAACAGAATCAGATATTCAGACCAGGAGGGTGCAAAGTAGCTTCCGATCAATGACATGGGAGACACTCCATTTTGTGATGCTGTTCATGAAAATGAACTTGCATTCCAAACGTAGATATTGGGGACTGAAGGGCTGGCACAGGGTCCAGGCGCCCGAGTACAGCCAGCCGGTTAGACCCTGAGCAGGAGTACCACCGAGTTAGCGGGGAGCCCCAATAAACACGGTGAACATCTGGGGGCTGGGAGAGAGCACTGGGTAAGGCCACTTGGCCCTGCTTGAATCGTGGCACTAACAGGAATATCCTGAGCACAAAGCCAGGAGTCGCCTCCAAGGACTGACAGGCATGCCACTAGTCCCCCCCCCACCAAAAAAAAAATATATATATATATATCCCCGGGCCAGAGCGATAGCCCAGCGGGGAGGGTGTTTGTCTTGCACAAGGCTGACCCACCTTTGATCCCCAGCATCCCATAGGGGATGCACCGTCAGTAGTAATTCCTGAGTGCAGAGCCAGGAGTGACCCCTGAACATCCCCAACTGTGACAAAAAAAGACAAAAAACAACAAGAACAACAAGACCAAAAAAACCCAGAAAACAAAAATAATCCACCCCAAACTCAGCTACCAATGCCCATTGTGTATCTGCCTGGCAAACATGAGTGAGTTGTGCAAGTATGTATGTACTTGCTTGCATGTCCAAGGACATGTATGAGTCTGCACATGACAGAAGCCCATGTGTGTATACTGGGGTGTGTGCATGGCTGTGGACACACGTGTGTACACATGTTCTCGACCACACACAGATAGCATGTGATGCCGCTTGTGCTTGGCCCATGCTGCCCCAGCAAGGACGCTTCCCTTGGAATCCTCCCGCAGGTTCTGAAAGGCTCCTAAGTGCTCAGTCCCGGGTCCTGACAGGATACAGTCAGCATTTTCTCAGCAGAAAGGCCCGGCTCACCCAGGCCCAGAGACAGAGTGACAGGACAGCGGGAAGGGCATTTGCCTTGCACGTGGCTGACCCAGGTTCAATCTCCAGATCCCATTGGGTCCCCGAAACTCCACCAGGAGTAATTCCTGTGTGCAGAGCTGGGAGTAACCTCTGAGCATCACCAGGTGTGACCCAAAAAGCCAAAAAAAAAATACCAAGAAAACAAAAACAACGAGATACTTTAGGTGTTTTGCTTTGTATGTATTCAACCCAGGTTCAATCCCCAGCATTCCACGTGGTCCCCTGAGGGCCACCAGGAATGATCCCTGAGTACAGAGCCAGGAGAAAGTCTCAGCACAGCTGAATACAAGAAAACCCAAGACACAAACCAAAAAAACAAATACAAACAAAAAAATCCTAAAAAGAAAACAAGAAAACACACTTTGATCCACCCCAGGAAGGTGTCTGGAAGGTTCCAGAAAAGCGGCCTTCCCAGCGCATGTCTCTCACCTCCCTCTCCTTGCTGTGAGCCCCCAGTGCTCCCGGCTGGCAGGGGAGACAGAGCTGAGGGGGCAGGGGGCGCTTCTGAGGGGAGCAAGGAGCCCGACACTCCGGGAGCATCGCTGGCCAGTCACTGATCAGGCAGAGGCGGAGAGCATAGCGGGGACAGATCAGCCCACCTACCTTTGCTGCCCCAACGGGGGCTTGCGCAGCCCCTGGGGCTTCCAGCTGACACGCTCGTGAGCCTCAGAGGCCACAGGGCCGAGCTCGCTTGAGGAGGCTTCGCTTTACCCTCAGCAAGGTAAAGATCAGCGTCTGACTCCCCTGGTACTCACCAAACTCCGAAGCTCTTTCTCCAAAGCCTCGTTCATTTGGCTGGCGGAGAGACGGTACAAAGGGCTGGAGTACACACCAGGTCCGAGGTAGAACTGCAGCACCACTGAGCGAGCCTGAGATTGGTCCACAAGCTGAAAAGACCAGCTACTGCTGGGTGGGAGGACCCCAGAGCCGAGAGCATGGCTTGGCGAGGAAGAAGGAAGTAAGCAAGGGAGGAGGGAGGCTAAGGATACGAAGGAGGAAGGGAGGAAACAGGGAAGAAAGAGAAAGGGAGGGGAGGGAGGGAAGAAAAGGTTTATCTTTTTTTTTTTTGGCCTGCTCGAGCTAATCGATGAACAACGGGAGGACAGTGACAATGACAGTGACCCTATGGGATGCTGGAGATCGAACTCACTTAGGCCGTGTGCAAGGCAAATGCCCTTCCCACTGTACTATCACTCTGGCCCCCAAGATTTACTTTCTTGTAGTTTCTTGTCTGTGACTTTAAAAGTTTGAGGGGTTTCAATATGAATTTAAAATGAAGAACCTCTAATCCACTAGGCAGCAGTCACCAGAACTTGATGTTTGTTACATCTTGATGCGAAAGTGGGTCAACTATCCCCTGCTGTGTCCTAGGAATTGATTCCGTTTGTTTCAGCCGGTGTTTCTGGAATGCCAGCTAAGGAGTCCTGAGTCCTGAGAGGAACTCCCGGGGGTCTCTGGGTCCTTCTGTTATGTCTGTCAGTCCTGTCTACAAATCCCACAGCCCTTCCAACTTGGCCAACAGAGAACTTTCTCCAAGCCGGGGGGGGGGGGGGGTCTGGGAGGGCGCGTCCCTGTCACCACAATCCTATAGGAGGAAAAGGGCACTTCTCAGGGCTCCTTGGTGAGAAATGCAGCTCGCTTGGCTTGGCCCAGAACTCACTCTCTTGTCCTTCCCCAGGGTCAGGGCTACTGATGTAGAAAAGTAGATAGGGAAAGGCCCTTTGCAATGAAACACAGTTTCATGGAAGAAGAATTCTAGGAAGGACCCACCTTGTGGATACAGAAAACAAAGGCCTGATAAGACCATCCGCAGACCCTCAGGACATAGGCCTCCCCATGAAATTCCTCTTTTTGGACCTCCCTGGTAATCTCCTTAGCAACCGGACTTTTACCCGGGAAGAAGCTTCACGTGGGGACAGGCTGGAGAAACCCTATAAAGGCCACCTGGAAGAAAGGCAGGGTGCGCACATGCTGCCCGAGCCCATGTGTGGTACGTCCACGTGGCTGAGCACATGTGTCGCCCGCATCTCCCCTCTTGAGATGTGTACTTTCATGCTCTCGTGTCTAATGCTGGGATGTGTGGAGGGGCTCTCTCCACCCTCGGAGAAGCCCGCGTTCTCTCTGAACGCGTTACTCTCTCTCTTACTCTCCATTCCCCCGCTTATCTGCTTATCCCTTTCTCTCCCTCTCCAAAAATCCTCCAAATAAAATCTATTTGTTTCACTGCTTGTCTACTCCTTAAATTCCTTTCTGTGAGGCGAGACAAGTACCCAGTAACCCTGGGTCCCGGGTGGCAGAGGCGGGTGGGGAGAAAGTGACCGTCTTTCTCCTCCCCGCTTCACTAAGTCACCCGTGGGGCCCACCGACATCACTACCATGAGAGTCCATGCCCATGGCCAGCAGGAGGCCATGTGGAAGGCAGACGTGGCCCAAGCACCCCTTAGAGGCTGAAAGGGCTGAAATCTCTGCAGGGCTGGGCGGGGGCTTGTGCTGCAGGCAGGGAGGGGCGGGCAATGAGAAATACCAAGATGGGCCACGTCACCAGCCCTGAGGGAGCTCAGAGGTTCAGAGGCATTGAGCACCAGCTGGAAACTGAGGCGCCTCGGGGAGAGGACGGCAAAGCCAGTCACACGATCAGGTGGTCAGCAAGGCCAGGGAAAGACCCTCGCAGCCAGCCTCGAGCCCAAGGGTCTGGGCGGATCGGCGAGTACGCAGGGGGTGGGGGGGTCGAGGTTTGCTTTGGGGGCTCCTATCTTGTTTTCTCACTGGCCTTGTGAAGAGTTCTCTGTTTCAGAAAGACCCCAGACGGGCCCAATTAGCTGGGACCAAGGCTAGCACGGCATCCGGGTGCTGGGGACCAATGACAGCCCCAGAATCGTGCCAACACGTTCTCAGTCCCATCAGAGGGAACCGCACAGGACGTGACCGGGAGACCTGTCAGCACCAAGCCGGAACACGGCGGCAGGCACACTGACACACAGCATGCAGGGAGCGAGCGTGGAAGTGGGCGAGGGCGCCCGGCTACCAACCTGCCGCTCTCGGCCCGCTCTGCATTCTCTAACTCCTGAATCTGCCGCTCAGCCACCTGGAGCTGCTGCCTGAGCTTCTCCATTCCCAATTTAGCTCGGAACTGGCCTTCCGGAGCCCATCGAGCTGCAAGATCTTCTCCTGGGTGGCCTCCAGCTGCGCCGTGGCGTCGGCCAGGGCCTGGGCTTGCTGACTACACATGACCCGCAACCCCTCCAGGTGTTTTACCTTCGTCTCCGCCTCCTGCAGCTTGTTCAGGGCGTCCTCCATCTCCACCAGGTGCTGGTCCTCAGTCTGGTCGAGCTTGGCCCGCGCAGCCTCCAGGCTGTTCTTCTGCTCCTGGGCCATCCTGACCAGCCGCGACCTGAGCGTCTGCAGCTCGGAGGCATGTGCCGCACGCTCAGCCGCCAGCTGGGCCTTCAGGCTCTCTACCTCCTGCTGGGACTCGAACTGCAGCCTCTCCATCTGCATCTTGAGCTCGGCCAGCTCGGCCGCCTCGGCACCCACGCCCCGGCTCACGAACGCCTTTGGCTCGCCCATGGCCTGTTGGTGCGGGGCGATGGCCGTCTCCAGCTTGGACTTCCACAGGGCGATCATGTCCGTGTTCTCCTCGTTGGCATGGTCCAGCTTGGTCCTCAGCCACTCATTCTCCTTGGCGAGCTTCTCGGAGGCCACCTGCAGGGCCTTCGCCTCCTTCTGGTGGGAAAACAAAATTTCCATGAACTTAAAACAGGAAGGAAAAGAAGCAGACATAGAAATTTTTCTTTTGCAAACTGCTTTGGTAGGGTCCGAGCTCAGGACAGCCTCACCTGTCAAGGAAAACTCTGAGAGACCAAGTCCACGCAAAAGCAAGAGGTTTATTCGAGCATTCTCGGGCTCACAGCATGACCGCAAACCGTCAGTGGCTGAGAGCCCTGAGCCTCTTCAGAGGGAGCTTCTTATAGGGCAACTTCCCGCCGTCTCAGAAAAGCCAGCGCACAAATCACCCAATACCTTCGAATGATCACATTAGATGCTGCACGCAGGCAGCCAATCAGGCCTTCTCTGGCCCCATGACCTTATTTGGTGAATTCCAGGGGCAACAAGAAGAAGATGGGTGTCCTTGGTGCTATCAACAGGACGCAGCTGCAGGGCAGGATATGGGCTGGGACTTGCTTTTCTAGGGCCCAATTGTCACGGAGCTATCTTTCAGGTATTCAATTATGTAGGCTAAAAGTAACATTCTTGCTCAAGTTTTTTTTCCAGAAAAATCAACCTGAGGACACATGTGCTGCAAACGTAAAGGAGTTGGTGCTTATAAGCATCTTTGGTTCTGTTAATTTTGAGTTAATATAGCAACTTCCAGTTTCTTTCCCAGACTTTATGGATTGATGGTGTCTGTACTGCATGGTGTCCCTTTATTTTCGTCTTGTCAAATAGCTATGGAGAATCACTGAAGGTATTCATTTTAGGCTACATTGGTTATGAAGCTTTGCAATAATGCAATAGAGGTTTTATTTGTTTTGGGTTTTTATGCCTTTAAACCTCACCCAGTGGTTCTTTTTTTTTCATTTTTTATAATTTTATTTATTGAATCACCATGAGAGCAGTTACAAAGCTTTTGGGTTTAAATCTTGGTTATAAAATGAAAGACCCATACCTTCACCAGTGCCATTCTCCACCACCAAAAACCCCAGTATACCCCCATCCCACACCCTCCCCCTACCTGTGGAGAGATGATTTTCACATTGCGCTCTCTCTACTTTGATTACATTCAATATTTTGACACTGGACCCACCATTATTATTTGGGATTTTACCCCAACACTCAGAGCTGCTGAAAGGGCAACAGTAGACAATTTGTTTTCTATTCCTGGTTATGAATAACATATGATGTCACGTGGTTGTAGTAGTGGCTGTGCGATTTTGAAATTCCAAAATTTTAACAATTAAATCTGGAGGAATTTCTTCCCAAACCCTGCTGGGTTCCAGGATTTGTTCCTGAGTCTGTGGGATCATGGCCATTAAGCAGATTGATCGGGAGCCAGAAAGGCCGTTAGTGGGTGGTGACTAGGGGTCTTGCTGGGATGGGGAGGAAAGGGCTGGTCCCACCCCCATCCCGTGAGGCCCCACATGTCTCATCACTGAGGGCCCAAACCTGAGTGTCCAATGGCCTCTGGAGGATGGCGGCCACCGAGCCGCCAAGGGGGAGCAGGTGGAGGGGATAGCACCCTTTCCTCCCTGGAACGGCCCAGCGACAGTAACCTACTGCAGGGTTCAGATGCATTTCTGCCAAAAGTCACTGGATTCTGAGATTTGTGTCTGAGTCTCTGGAATCATGGCCGTTAAGCACCTTAATCAGGAGCCAGAGAGGCCGTTTGTGGGTGACGACTTGGGATCTTTTTGTTTAGGAAAGGGCTAGCTCCACCCCCATCCCGTGAGGCCCTACATGTCTCGTCACTGTGGGCCTAAATCTGACTGTCCAGTGGCCTCTGGAGGATGGCGGCCAGCGGGCTGCCAGGGGGAACAGGCCAAGGCACAAAATCTATTCCCACCTGGGGTGGCCCAGCGCCTCTAACTTACTGCAGGGACTGGACACATTTCTGCCAAAAGTCGTTGGGTTTCGAGATTTGTTTCTGAGTCTCTGGGATCATGGCTGTTCAGCAGTTCAATCAGGAACCAGAGAGGCCATGCCTCCAATTATATAGCTGAACTGGAGGTGGTTTGTGGGTGTATCTCCCACATATCTTTTACCTGTTTACTTTCGTGGTCAACTCTGCCTCAAGTTTTTGGGGTCTGACCAAACGCACGGCAGCAATTTGGGGGTACCTGGAAGTCTGAAGGCGCCATCAGGCTGCTGATGCACTCGCCTCACAGGTACAGACTGACCTGCTGGTGGCACCATACCCCCAACCCAGTGCTTCTTAGGGTTTACTCCTGCCTCTGCACTTAGAGATTGCTCCTGCCAGGGCACAGATGACTGGATGGGATTCCTGCCATCGAACCCAGATCAGCCACATGCAAGTACCCTACTCACTGCACTATCTCTTTAGCCCAAGATAAACGCTTTTAAGAAAATGGTTCACAGGCCCAGAGCAATAGTGCAGCTGGTAGGGCATTTGCTTTGGCCAATCTGGCTTCAATCCCTGACATTCCATATAGTCTGCCCAAGCACTGTCAGGAGTGATTCCTGAGTGCAGAGCCATGAATAAGCCCTAAGACATCACCAGGGGTGGCACAAACATAAAGAAACAAAAAGAAATTGGTGTATCAGAATTCCATGGTAGAAACTGTTTGACTTATTTGACTCTATAATTCTTGATTGTTAGCCAAAAATCTTTTATAAATGAACCTGAGCATAATCAGTTATCACTGGCAAAAAGAAATAATTTTATTTAAGTAGATATAGGACACTTGTTTGCTCAAATTTTAATACTGCTTTACATAGTTTGTGAAACAATTTCAATAATGGTTATTACTAAAAATTTCAATTGATACAGATCTTTCACTTGTCAGACAGTTGATAATCTCCAGAGGAAAATACATCAAAAGCATATATACAATGATAGAAGTTCTTATTATACATGTAGCCTGGATGGTACATTATTTATCACTTTTTACAGAACTAGAAAACATTCAAGTGAAAAAAAATAGATTCAAACTGGATGATAAACTTCTGATGGTTGAGGTCCTTCATTTAATTTTTTTGTGATAAGAAAATCCAAAAGAATTAATGTTGAATTTCTCATCATACATCATCTAAACGCATAGTCAAAAAAAGTAAAGCTTATAAAAACAGTAAATTGGTCATTTTAGGTGTTTCACAAGTAGACTGTTATGTCATCCATCAACTGCTGGAGATTTCTGCACAGTGCAGAGAATGGGGTGGCCGGGCCGAAACTGTTGTTTTCGTAATTGTTCAATTGTTGAGGTCGTCCCCCTTCCTGGAGAGTGGCCTCGGACATCATCTCCACTTTATTGTTGAGGTCCCGATTCTTTCTTTGGAGGTCCACAATCACGGAATTCAGGAAATCAATCTGTGGTAAAGGAGAGCGTGAGACGGTGAGCCATCTGCGGGAGCCATCGGAGCCCGCCACAGAGGAGGCTGGGCCCCGCTTCCAGTCCCCGCCCCAGGGTTTGAGGCAGCCAGAGCTCCCCTTTCCCTTTCTGAGCGCAAGCTCCCAGGTGCCCCAGGGAAGACCCTAGGAGGACATGTTGGGCCCCCTCGGTTCATCTCAGAGCAGGGAGTCAAGAGGGCCTTCCCTCTCCTACAAAGACAGACTCACTTCTTTAAAATCCACGGGGGGAAAAATCCCACTTTACAAAAGCAAGCATGACTGTAGGCACAAACATTCATGTTTCATTTAAAAACTGGCAGGTTTGGGTCTGAGTGATAGCACAGCGGGAAAGGTGCTTGCCTCGCATGCAGCCAACCCAGGTTTGATCCCTGGCATCCCACAGGGGCCAGCGGAGAGCAGCCAGGAGTGATTCCTGAGTGCAGCGCCAGGAGGAAGCCCGGAGTATCGCCAGGTGTGGCCCCCAAAGAAAGAAGAAAGAAAACCAGAAAAACAGACTGATTCTTTTTCTCCCTCAGGGCCAGTTCTGATGAGGAGTCTCTGAGAGTACCCAGGCCCCCCCACACTGGGCCAAGAAACACAGATCTCTCTTCCTCCAGCTGAAAAAAAAACAAAAAAAACATGGAAATGTTCAGTTCCCAACAAGCCCATGCAGGGTCCACGTCCACAGCCCACATGTAAAGTTCACTTCAGCCCACATGTGCCGTCCAGGGCCACCGGCTGTTAAGTACAGAAGTGCAGAAAGTGAGGGTGTGCGGGAACTCCACAGGGCACGGGGACCCAGATGGTCCCCTTCCTCAGAGAGGATTCAAACTATAAAGCGCTGCAGGCCCGGGTGTGATGGAAGAGGGTTGGGGAAGGAGAGACATCAAGGAGGCCCCAAGGCTGACTCCTGCCGCAGGCCAGACCTGAGCCTGCTGATGGTAGGTGCGGGCACTGGGGTCTGCAGCCAAGTGTGCACACCCCAGAGGACCCCACCCAGCTGTCTGCCTCGACAGGAGCAAGAAGCAGGAAGGCGGCCTAGAGGACCAGACTCCCCAGCTCTGCGCCCAGAGCATGCGCAAGGTGGCCGGGACAGCCACATGTTGGTGCACGTTTCCGTTTGTGACCAGACCTTCCTGATGGGAAGGAGGCCCTCCAAAGTGGTGTTCGACTCTGGCAAAGTGAAGATTTGCCAATTTTATGGGAGCCCGAAGCCCAGGTTCTGGGAGAGCAGCAGGAGTAAGGGCAGTGGAGGGGTCTGGCTTCTCGGCTCTGGCAAGGACGTGACCCCTTGACTGAAGGGATGTGTCCTTGTCCATGGGGCCTTTCACTCCGTAAGCATCACCTCTTGTGCTGGGAGCGTGTGGGGGTGGGGTTCTGGCAGCATGTGCCCGGGCCCTGGTTCTCACGGGTGCCAGGTGAGCACAGTCCCTTCTTCCTCAGCTTCCTTCTTTTCGGCTTCTGTTATTTTAATTCATCAATTAATTTGGGAGGGGGGATTTTAGGGTCACAACCGGGCGTTGCTCAGGAGTGACTCCTGGCTCTGCACTCCGGAATTACTCCTGGCTGTGCTTCAGGGACCATATAGGATGCCAGGGATGGAACCTGGGTTGGCCACGTGCAAGGCAAACACCCTACCTGCTGTGGTATAGCTCCGGCCCCATTCTCGGATATCTTAAATGGTAGATATTCCCCGACTCTTTTGAAGCATACACGCATATATACATATGTACATGTCTGTGTATGTATACATGCTTATCTATAACCTTTGTGGGTAGTCAGTTTGGTTTGTTTGGTGGGGTGGGGACTAAGCCCTGGCTCTGTTCTCAGGGATCACTCCTGGCGAGGGAGGAGCAGTCCAGGCCGTCAGCAGTCACTCGAGCCCAGGAAAGTGGGGCTGTGTGGTCAGAGGGCAGTGGCTGGCCTTCTCACGGTCATCAAGGAGCCTTGAGACGCTGCGTATGTCAACACATGTGGCTTCTCTTCCTGTCCCGGCCCAGGCTCTGGGCGAGCTAACTGGGGCGTCCAGTCCCTGCCGGGCTCATTGCTCCTCCGAGCAGTCTGGGAGTGGTCAGCTGTTCAGTGATCTCGCCAGGCCGCCCCATGTCCCCCGGATCCTGTGTGGTCACTCCGTGCAGCACCTCCCCAGGGGTCATACAGGGGTCACGCAGGGGTACACTTCCCCTCCTGTCCCATGCGAGAACCAGGGACCAATTACTCCTGGCGGTGCTCAGGGGACCATATGGGATGCCGGGGATTGAACCTGGGTCTGGCGTGTGTAAGTCAAACGCCCTCCCCGCTGTGCTATCACTCTGGCCCAGGATATGGTTTCTCTCAAGGCTGAGGCCGGGCCTACACGCCCTGGTCACCACCATCACCCACCTCATTCTGCAAGTTTGCATTGGTGTTCCTGGTGTCCTCCAGGGAGGCCAGGGTCTCTGTCTTCTCTTGGGACAGTTGTTCCATAAAATGCCTGGCATCTTCCGCTGTCTGCACAGCCTGGAGAGAGAAACCTCATTGAGCCAGGCTGGGGGGCCAGGGAGGGGTTGGCCGCAGTGGCAGAGCACAGCGCGAAACGCCACACAAACCTGCCACAGTGGTTCCGGCCCCCGCTGGGCGCCGCTCACCCCGCGGGGACTCACGTCTAAACCGCTCAGCGGCAAGACTGATGCCCTGAAACAGCCTAGTGCTCCCAAGAGCCTCCATTCCTCACACAGAATAAAAATGACATGAGCGGACAGCTAAGCAGGCCTGGTTGTAAAGCGTTGGGGGGAGGGGGGAAAGGAAGGAGAGGAGATGTGAGCCGTGAGCACAGGTGTGGGAGTGGGAGAAAGGCAAACCCTGAGTGAGCTGGGAAGAGAGAACACCTGTCCGGCACCAGGCACCCTCGAGTCCAGGCCGCCCTGCACCGGGCACACTGCTGGTGGCACAGGGCACCCCCGAGTCCCAAGTGAGCAGACTCAGGGCAACCGCTCAAAGTCCCCCCGGAAGACACCACTTTACTTTACAACTTAGTGCCTCTCTCATGACTTCCCTTACGTCTTGAAGAGCCACAGTGCAATCTTCCGTGAGAACTCCCCCCGGATATGAACATACTGTTCTTTTTGGTTTTATTCACAGCTTATGCCTTGTCCTACAGGTCAGCAGGCACGTGGTGACGAGCTGTCCCTGCGCCCGCAGCAAACAGCCCGTGACACACGGGTTCCGTGGGGATCCACCGCTCCTTGTGCTGACGAAGAGCAATCCTCTTAACCGCTACAAGGGGGTGCCCGGGGCCAACGGGGGTCGGGCCTGCTCCACTTTACCGTGAATGCCGGCAGCGTCTCGAGCTCTCTGATTTTAACGGCGAGCCTGATTTTGTCCTTCCTCAGACCGCGGTTCTCCTTCTGGGCCTCCAGAAGGTTGGCCGAGACGTGGCTGCTGGTCTGAGCCAGCCGACTGACCTCCTTCTGGAGGAGGAAGTAACTGCCGGCCAGCTGCTCCTTCTCCCGCAGGATCTCGGCCACCTTCTGGTTTGACCGCGCCTTCTCCTCCACCAGGTCCAGGTGCTCGGCCTGCAGCCCCTGGGCACGCGCCCGCAGCTCCTCCACCTCCTGCTCCAGCAGCCCCAGGCGGCCTCGCAGCTGGCTGGCCTCGTGGGCGGCCGCCTGGGTCTCCTGGGCACGGGCCTCCCGCTCCTGCACCAGGGCCTGCTGTGCCGCGAGCCCGTCCTCCGCCAGCAGCCGGCACTCCTCCTGCCGCTCGGCGTCAAGCACCTCCTTGGCCTGCAGCACGCTGGCGTGTGTCTTCTCCAGGCTGCGGGCCGCGTCCCGGGCCTCCTGCAGCGCCGCCTCGAGGGCCGACTGCTTCTCGAGGGCCGACTTCTTCTCGGCCGTGAGCTCCTCGATCTCTTGCACCAGCGACTTCTGATCCCGAGCCAGCTCCTCGTAGGAGCACTGCAGCTTCTGGATGATGTTGTCCTTGTCCTTGGCCAGGGATAGGTTCTCCAGAACCAGCTTCTTCGCATGCTCCTCCAGCTGGCCCCTCTCCTCCAGGCCCTTCTTACACTCGGCCACCAGGCCGCTCTTGCTCATCTGCAGCTCCTCCACCAGGGCCTGCAGCCCCACCTTGGCGACCTGCAGGGCGTCGTTCTCCGCGCGCACCCTCTGGAGCTCCTCCTGCACCGCCCTGCCCTCTTCCAGCACTTTCTCTTTCTCCGCCTCGAGGGCTTCTCGGCCGAGCCGCTCCTCCTGCCAGAGCTTCTCTGCGGCCCGCCTGGCCTCGATGACCTTCTCTTTATCGAAAAGAATCGCTTGGTTCAACAGCCAGAGCTTCCTCTGCTCTTCCCGCAGCGAAGAGTTTTTGGCCTCCGCTTCCTTCAACTTCAATAGCAATGACTCTCTCTCTGACTTCAGAGAGAGCTTCTCCTTCGCCAGCAATTGATTCTCTGACCTCAGGGCCCTGCGATCCTCCGACATCAGCTCAATTTCCTCTGATGTTATTAGGGAAGTTAATGACTACAGAAACAAAAGCGGGGAAGAATGGAAACAAGAATGAGATCAAGCAGGCACAAGCAAGCCAAGCACTTAATGTGGCCTAAATACCAGAAATGAAAATGGCAGAGTAGTCTTACCTGCACACGCGTGTATATGCGCGCGCACACACTCACACACTCACACACACACGCACACACACACGCAGGATGGAGAGGCTGAAACAGCTTCACAGGGTCAACATATCTACCTGCCTTTTTTGTGGATGGGGGCCCCACACCTGGAGGTGTTCTGGGCTCGCTCAGGGTTCTGTGTTCAGGGATCACTGCTGGTAGGGCCGGAGGACCATACGGGATGCTGGGGATCAACCCGGGTTGGCCGAGTACAAGGCAGCACTACCCATTCTTACTATCAGCCATTTTATTTTTGAAATGCCATCTTAAATTATTCCTGACAGCTCCCCGGAAGGTTTAAGTACAGTTGGATCTTGACGTTGGGGCATAAGATTTTTTCCCCCCACTTCAATTATTCTATTATAAAATCCATCACTGTCATAGAAGGGATGCATTAAAAAACTAGTTTTCAGTACAATTCAAAGAACTACAAAAAGTATTTTGTTTTTGAACTTTGTGCAGAAGGGGAAGGGAAAAGCAACCACTGCTGGTCAAACGATTTTCACAGGGACAAACAGAGGCAGGAAATGGACTTAGTCCCAAAAGTTATACACTTTATAGAAAATCCAGACTAATCCACCAAGCTTTGGAGACTGAAGCCAACAGGTTTTGCTTGCCAAACACAGTAACAACAAGTCTCAAAATGGAGACATTAGTGGGCCCGCTCGAGCAAATCGATGAACAATGGGAGGCAGTGTTTGCAATAATTTGGGAGGGGCCCAGAGGCTCCAGGAGGAGTGGCCGCACACGGGCCAGGGTCTCCCTCACCTGCTCTCCTTGCCCGTCAGCAATGGGTTGTGCGTTTTCTTTTCTGAGTCTCAATGCACACCATAGTTTAACCGCCATGTACTTTCCAGAACTTTCTGCAGCAAGGGCTATCTTCTCTGTCCAGCTCAGCAGCCATGAGCTGCAGCAGGCTACTGGTGTGCGCTGGGCAGCAGACCGCTGACGGTCAGGTTACCGGAATGGGGCTGACCTGAGCATGTACACGAGGCTGCTGGCCACAGAACTGGGCTGTGCAGGTGGTCCAGAGAGGAGATGTAGCCCTGGCTCTGGTGCGTGGTGGAAAGAGGCCGGGCACCAACACACACGCGGGCCATGGCCGCCGCTCAGCAGCCCTGGTTTCCTCTGATGTAAGCTCGGTTCCGTTTTCTTTCCACTGGCTTATAGATATGTATACACACACACATACATACAAGCACATATATGTATAGGCATACACATATATGTATAAACTATACATGGGACCAAGCGTGGAAAACTAAAAATGCATCAAAATATGTACATATGAATTAAAATACACTTATTATATGGATATAAAGATGTACACATATGTACATGTTATGTATGTACACACATATATGTGTGTGTACATTATTTTCCTTTTTGTTTTGGGGTTCACACTCGGCAGAGGTCACGGCTTCCTCCTGGGTGCTTGGGGGACCATGGGGGATGCTGGGGATCCCCCCGGTGGGTCACGTGCACAGCAAGTGCCCTCTCACTGCACTATTCTAGCTGCTCTATTTCTCCCCACTGAGCTTCGAACCTTAACATTTCTCTGATACACTAAAAAATGCCTTTGAGCAATCAAGTGAAAACACGAAGGCCTGAACTTACTGAGCAAGCTAAAGACAAAACGGACAACCCAAGCTGGGGTCCCTGGGCTTCTATGTGCTCTGCCGGGCGCCCCGGGAGCAACCCCCTTCCGGCTCTCACAGACGCCAACGGGCGGAGGAAGTGTCTGAGGCTGCAGGCCGAGGCCCCCAACAGAGCCCGACCCCGAGACGGCGGCCCTGCGCCCACACACCTTGGCCTTGTCGGCTTGCGTCTTCAGCTCGGCCACCTCCCGCAGCAGGCTCCCGTTCTCCGCCTGCACCGCCTGCAGCTTCTCCTCCGCCTGCAGCCGCAGCTTCTGCAGGGCCTGCAGCGCCTCCTCGTGCTGCGCCTGGCTCTCCGTGGTGGACTTGGCGTGCTCGGCCTGCAGAGCCTGGGACTGGCTGCGGCTCACGTCCACCTTCTCCCCCTGCGGGGAGCCGGGGGCCACCATCAGCCGCAGGCCTCCTGCCTGCCCCCAGCACACACGCGCGCACACACATACACACACACACAACGCACACAAACACATAAACATACCCGCACACACACGGGCGACTCTGCTCTGCTCACCAGCACACACACACAATGTTCATGAAAATGAACTTGCACTTAGAACATAGATATTGGGGCTGAAGGGCTGGCACAGGGTCCAGGCACCCGAGAACAGCCAGCCAGTTAGACCCTGAGCTAGGAGTACCACCGAGTTTGGGGGGAGCCCCAATAAACATGGTGATCATCTGGGGGCTGGGAGAGAGAGAGAACTGAGTAAGGCCACTTGGCCCTGGTCTGAATCCCGGCACTAACAGGAATATCCTGAGCACAAAGCCAGGAGTCGCCTCCAAGGACTGACAGGCATGGCACTAGTCCCCCACCACCACCATCAAAAAAAATATATTTATACACACACCCCAGGGCCAGAGCAATCACCCAGCGGGGAGGGTGTTTGTCTTGCACAAGGATGACCCGCCTTTGATCCCCAGCATCCCATAGGGGATGCACCGTCAGTAGTAATTCCTGAGTGCAGAGCCAGGAGTGACCCCTGAACGTCCCCAACTGTGACAAAAAAAGACAAAAAACAACAAGAACTACAACAGGAACAAAAAAAACACAGAAAACAAAAATAATCTACCCCGAACTCACACACACAAAAAACAAACACACACACACACACACACACACACACACAAATCCTAAAAAGAAAACCAGAAAAAACACTTTGATCCAGTGCAGGAAGGTGTCTGGAAGGTTCCAGAAAAGCGGCCTTCCCAGTGCATGTCTCTCACCCCCTCCCCTTGATGTGAGCCCCCAGTGTTCCCGGCTGCCAGGGGAGACCGAGCGGAGGGGGCAGGGGCACGGGAGAGGAGCCTGAGGCGCTGCTGAGGGGAGGAAGGAGCCTGGCACTCAGGGAGCATCGCTGGCCACTCACTGATCAGGCAGAGGCGGAGGGCACAGCGCGGACAGAGCAGCGCACCTACCTTTGCTGCCCCAATGGGGGCTCGCGCAGCCCCTGGGGCTTTCGAGCTGACACGCTCATGAGCCTCAGAGGCGATAGGGGCCGAGCTCGCCTGAGGAGGCTTCGCTTTACCCTCAGCAAGGGAAAGATCAGCGTCCGACTCCCCTGGTACTCACCAAACTCCGAAGTTCTTTCTCCAAAGCCTCCTTCACTAGACTGACTTCGTTCAAGTTCTCCTGAAGACTACGAAGCGCTAGCTCCTTCCCCTGCAGCTCCTCGGCCAGGCTATCGGCCTACCAGAGTGACAAGGATGTAGTGAATGGACCAAAAATACGAACAGGAACAGGAAGGGGAAAACAAAACAGAAAGCACATATGAGAAGCCCATGACCCAACACAACCCCGAAGAACAGAGGCGTGAGGTGAGCGTGATTGCCTGAAGCTCTCAAAGCCAAGGCCTTGGCGCCATCAGTTCTGGTGATGACTGTCTAGTGGTTATTGAAAATGGCTCAAACAGAGGCATTTTCTAGACCTACATTTGGAGTGACCAGAAAATAAGAAAGCCTATGAGAAAGACTGACTTTCCAGGGGCGGGGAGACGGCACAAAGGGCTGGAGTACACACCAGGCCCGAGTTTGAACTGCAGCACCACTGGGCGAGCCTGAGATCGGTCCACAAGCTGAAAAGACCAGCTACTGCTGGGTGGGAGGACCCCAGAGCCGAGAGCATGGCTTGGCGAGGAAGAAGGAAGTAAGCAAGGGAGGAGGGAGGCTAAGGATACGAAGGAGGGAGGGAGGAAACAGGGAAGAAAGAGAAAGGGAGGGGAAGGAGGGAAGAAAAGGTTTATCTTTTTTTTTTTTTGGCCTGCTCGAGCTAATCCATGAACAACGGGAGGACAGTGACAATGACAGTGACCCTATGGGATGCTGGAGATCGAACTCACTTAGGCTGTGTGCAAGGCAAATGCCCTTCCCACTGTACTATCACTCTGGCCCCCAAGATTTACTTTCTTGTAGTTTCTTGTCTGTGACTTTAAAAGTTTGAGGGGTTTCAATATGAAATTTAAAATGAAGAACCTCTAATCCACTAGGCAGCAGTCACCAGAACTTGACGTTTGTTACATCTTGATGCGAACAAGTGGCTCAACTATCCCATGCTGTGTCCTAGGAATTGATTCCGTTTGTTTCAGCCGGTGTTTCTGGAATGCCAGCTAAGGAGTCCTGAGTCCTGAGAGGAACTCCCGGGGGTCTCTGGGTCCTTCTGTTATGTCTGTCAGTCCTGTCTACAAATCCCACAGCCCTTCCATCTTGGCCAACAGAGAAGTTTCTCCAACAAAGCGCCCAGCACCGGGAGGGGGGGAGAAAGGGGGAGAGGGGGGCGGCTGGGAGGGCATGTCTCTGCCACCACAATCCTATAGGAGGAAAAGGGCATTTCTCGGGGCTCCTTGGTGAGAACTGCAGCTTCCTCGGCTTGGCCCAGATCTCACTGTCTTGTCCTTCCGCAGGGTCAGGGCTACCATGAGAGTCCATGCCCGCGGTCAACAGGAGGCCATGATGGAAGGCGGACTTGGCCCAAGCACCCCTTAGAGACTGAAAGGGATGAAATCTCTGCAGGGCTGGGCGGGGGCTTGTGCTGCAGGCAGGGAGGGGCCGGCAATGAGAAATACCAAGATGGGCCACGTCACCAGCCCTGAGGGAGCGCAGAGGCTCAGAGGCATTGAGCAGGAGCTGGAAACTGAGGCGCCTCGGGGACAGGATGGCAAAGCCAGTCACACGAGCAAGTGGTCAGCAAGGTCAGGGAAAGACTCCTGCGGCCAGACTCGAGCCCAAGGGTCTGGGCGGACTTGGCGACTACACAGTGGGCCCAAGGCGGGGGGGGCGAGGTTTGCTCTGGGGGCTCCTATCTTGTTTTCTCACTGGCCTTGTGAAGAGTTCTCAGTTTCAGAAAGACCCCAGACGGGCCCGATTAGCTGGGGCCAAGGCTAGCACGGCATCTGGGTGCTGGGGACCAATGACAGCCCCAGAATCGTGCCGACACGTTCTCAGTCCCATCAGAGGGAACCGCACGGGACGTGACTGGGAGACCTGTCACCACCAAGCCAGAACACGGCGGCAAGCAGACTGACACACAGCATGCAGGGAGTGAGCGTGGTAGTGGGCGAGGGCGCCCGGGTACCAACCTGCCGCTCTCAGCCCACTTTGCATTCTCTAACTCCTGAATCTGCCGCTCAGCCACCTGGAGCTGCTGCCTGAGCTTCTCCATTCCCAATTTACCTCGGAACTGGCCTTCCGGAGCCCATCGAGCTGCAAGAGCTTCTCCTGGGTGGCCTCCAGCTGCGCCGTGGCGTCGGCCAGGGCCTGGGCTTGCTGACTACACATGGCCCGCAACCCCTCCAGGTGCTTTACCTTCGTCTCCGTCTCCTGCAGCTTGTTCAGGGCGTCCTCCATCTCCACCAGGTGCTGGTCCTCGGTCTGGTCGAGCTTGGCCCGCGCGGCCTCCAGGCTGTTCTTCTGCTCCTGGGCCATCCTGACCAGCCGCGACCTGAGCGTCTGCAGCTCAGAGGCGTGTGCTGCACGCTCAGCCACCTGCTGGGCCTTCAAGTTCTCCACCTCCTGCTGGGACTCGAACTGCAGCCTCTCCATTTGCATCTTGAGCTCGGCCAGCTCGGCCGCCTCGGCACCCACGCCCCGGCTCACGAACGCCTTCGGCTCGCCCATGGCCTGTTGGTGCGGGGCGATGGCTGTCTCCAGCTTGGACTTCCACGGGGCGATCACGTCCGTGTTCTCCTCGATCGCGTGGTCCAGCTTGGTCCTCCCCCACTCGTTCTCCTTGGCGAGCTTCTCAGAGGCCGCCTGCAGGGCCTTCACCTCCTTCTGGTGGGAAAACAAAATTTCCATGAACTTAAAACAGGAAGGAAAGGAAGCAGAAATAGAAATTATTCTTTTGCAAACTGACTGTTTGCTTTTTCTTGTTTTAAGGAATTTCATTGTTTTCATTTAATCATCCTGTTTTTCGTCGATTGCCTCGATCAGGCCCCAGTAACGTCTCTTTCATCCTAGCCGTGAGATTATATTCAAGGCTATTTAGGAGAATGAGACCCATCATTGTTACTGGTATTTGGCATATTTGGTACGCCACGGGGAGTTTGCCAGACTCTGCCCTGTGGGCAGGCTACATTCGATAGCCTGCAAGTTTGTCCAAAATAGGAATGAGACAATAAGGTGTCATAAAACAAAAGTTCTGATAAGATGTCGCACGGCCGCGTGGTTCCGGGATCTGGATTTTATAGTCTCTGAGTCTTGGCCGCTGATGGGATTACACGGCGCCAGGGGGCCAGGTGGTGGGTGTGACCCCCGCCTACTTAAAAAAACTGGGGTTCTAAAGGATTTGATTTGTGCTGCTCGACTGAAAATCAAAGCTGAGGCAAAGGCGTAGACCCAACTGTCAGAACGAGAGAAAAACGCTCATCAACAGCAGCCTCCGGCCCCAAGGAGCAGAGGTGCCTCCGCCGGGCCCTGCCAGGTGCATGACACCAGGTATCCCTGTCTGATTTGGAGTCTCCAGCAGAAGTGGTCCCGGCGGGGTCGGCCAGGCCACCCCGCATCCTTGCCTGCACCCTGCAAGCCTCTTGACCTGCCCGGGCTTTACCTCCAGGTCGCCTTTGGTGATGGACTCCTCTTCGACTCGGAACTGGAGGTCCTCCACTTTCCTGTGGGGGAGAGGGAGAGTTGTGAGGGGCGTCACTGCTGCCCCCCATGAGGGCCACCATCCTGTAGATGCACGCCTGACCCAGCCCCCGCCTCCACACACAGGAGGGCTGAGAGAGTCAGCGAGGGCCAGAGCGAGAGTACAGCGGGCAGGGCATTTGTCTTGCACGTGGCCGACCCGGGTTCAATTTCCAGCATCCCATTATGGTCCCCTGAGCAATGCCAGGAGTAATTCCTGAGTGCCGAGGCAGGAGTAACCCCTGAGTATCACTGGGTTGACCCAAAAAGAAAAAAAAGAAAGTCAGCGAGTCCCCTCGGCTGTGAGCACTGGGTGGTACCCGCAGGCTACAGGAGGAAGCTCTGTCGAGCCAACGCCAGGCGCAGTGCCATATCAGCCTTTTCTGCCTCGCAGCTAACAGAGGTGGTTAGAGACTGACCAGGTGCGCATGCCAGTCCCTCCCAGCCAGCGCCTGTCCCCGCATCGGGACAACAACTGAGCCCCTGGGAGAGAAGCAGCAAATGACTCGGGGCCAGGGCGGGGGGATAGGAGGGGCTCCCAGGGGACGTGGTGAATTCAGCATGTGGAGCTGAGGGGCTGAGCCGGGCACTGGCAGTGCCCCTGGGCACCACACTGCCAGGAGCCCATCTGAGAAGACGGTCTTGGCCGGCACCCCGTGTCCGTCTGTCTGCAGCCTGGCCTGAGCCCTGCCTGTCTGCTGCCGTGCCCCATGGGTGCTGCGGGTTTCCTCCCGCCCAGGACTTAACCCCAGGGACTCCCACAGGGCCCCACTGGGATACGACAGTTCCCAGCCAGCCAGCACAGGTCTCCTGAACACCAGGCCACGTGGACACAGCAGGGAGGGCCGGGGGTGGCTGGGCTCCAGTGAGCTCCCCCCATCCCCCCCAATGAGGCCACTCTCCGGACTGGGCACCCGCTGCTTTGTTGTTCTCATAGCCCTGGAAGGCCAGGAGCACCCCACCCGAGGCAGCCCCCCAGCTCCTGGCACGGCCTCACCTCTTCTCCTCCTCCAGCTGGTTCAGCAGCTCCACCTTCTCCCAGTCGCTCGCTTCCAGCAAGGCCCGCAGCTCGTCCATCTTGGCCTCCAGCTCCAGGATGTACTGTGGAGGCAACTGCGCGTGAGTGTCCTCGCCCGCCCCCGACAGCCCTCTGTGGGCTGGCACCGCCACCTGCCACCACGGCATGCTGAACGTGTCTCCCACCTAAGATGCAGCATTTCTGGAAGGCGGGAAGGGAAACACAGCACGAAAGCACCGGCGGGGACAACTCGGCGCTCCCTGAACCCCCACGGGGCGAGCAGAAGGTGCATGCGATCAAACCACTTGGCGGACGCCACCGCAACGACGGCAGACGGGGACCCACGGCCTCTCCCTGCACCGCCTGCACCAAGCTCGCACCCAGCCTCTGCCGCAGGTGTCTCTCGGACCCGGCACTGCCGTCTGCACAGACGTCACCTGGTTGTGCCCGTCCCGGCCAGGGCCAGCTCCTGCTCTATCTCCCCCACATGGCTCGTGGCCTTGGCCACCTCCACCCGCTCCAGGTCTCGCTTGGCCAGCAGCTGCTCAATGTGCTGCTGCTTCTCCTTCAGCGCCTCCTGGAGGGCGGTGGTGCCGGAGATCTTGAGGGCGCAGCGGGAGGAAGTTACCAGCAATTGCAAAGGAAAAAGAGACGTGAAGGGGGTGGGGGCGGCAGACGCGGGCATGCATGTGGCTATCCTCAGCAAAGCAGATGGAGCAGCGCTGCATCCGTGCATATGGGCCACTGACTCTCAGCAGAAGCGTCTTGAAACCTTCCCGAAGATCCTTGGACGGGACCTGGGCTCCACTGACCTCGGGCCTCATGGGAATCCAGAGACTCTTCTGCAGAGCCGGAGGCAGCCCCCTCCACAGCCCGCTCTGGCCTGAGCTTCCTTAAGGCTGAGCCCTTGGCTTGAGCTTGAGGCCGGCTCCAGCATCTTCAGCCTTGCACGTCCATCTGTCAGGGTCTCCCCAGGGCAGCCTGGCCCTTCTCTCTTCCTCTTCCTTCCAGCTCACCTCGCTCTCCCCAGCACCTGCCCCAGGCCTGAACAGCAGTAACCAGAGACTCTTGTCTCTGGGAATGGCCCCGTGCCCCTGAGGGTCACTGGGTGTGACCCCATAAAAGACCCCTGTGCCATCTGCCTTTGAAAGTGGGGGATGAGAGGCTAGAATGGTAAAGTTGCGGGGAAGGCGCTGGCCTTGCACGCCACTGACCCGAGCTGGATCCCAGGTACCCACCCCATAGGGTCCCGAGCCCACCAGGAGTGAGTCCTGAGTGCAGAGCCCGGAGTAAGTCCTGAGCATTGCTGGGGGGTGGCCCAAAATCCAGGAAAAAAAGGAACAAGTGGTGGGTGAGCATTGTGAGGGCTCACGCCCAGCGAGCAGGACAGCAAAGGCAGCTCAGGGGAAGACCAAGCACAAAGGGAAGGAGAGAAGAGGCAAAGACAGTGATGAGGGGAAGGGAGTGGGCTGGAGGGCTGCGGGGACCGGGGGTCCTGTCCGTTCTGTCCTGGGCTCGTGGTCGCTCATGGTCACTCTGCAGACCAGTTTCCTTGCGGCACAACGGCCCCTGCAGGCAGGGACACAGCGGGACCTGATCTTCATTCTTCAGGCACACGGTGGCGGGGGCTGGGGCGGGGGTGGCCGAGGACGTCCGCTCCTTCTGCCCGGCCACCCCTGACCCATTGCCCTGCTGCGAGCCAGCCGCAGGGTCTCTTGCCGCTTCCCTGCATCATCTGAGGTGCTGCCAATTGCCTGCTGACTGACGGGCCCAGCAGGGCCCAGGCTGTCCACTGCTGCTTTGCCTGCTGGGAGCTCTCGAGCTACCTGTTTCTGTCCAGGGAGCAGCTCATCCTTGCCTCTGCGTAAGGATCTGGCCGTGACTCCCCAATACACTTAAAGTATATTGGTCAGATTAAATGCTCTCCCCAGGGCCAAAGAGTTTTTTTTTTGGGGGGGGGGAAGGTGCTTGCAGAGGTTCAAGATCCAGCACCGTCAGGAGTGACCCCAAGAGCAGAGAGCCAGGCATAAACCCTGAGCACCCCTGAATGTGGC
This sequence comes from Sorex fumeus, assembly GCF_029834395.1. Classification (NCBI taxonomy): domain Eukaryota; kingdom Metazoa; phylum Chordata; class Mammalia; order Eulipotyphla; family Soricidae; genus Sorex; species Sorex fumeus. The sequence continues at coordinate 2,648,328 of NW_026606164.1, forward strand.
CCCAAAACCAAATAATAAATAAATAAAATTTCTAGGAGGACACGAGCTCTCGGGCCCAGCCATGTGCAGTGCTGCCGGGAAGTGCACTCAACTCTGATTTCAAGGGGTGGCTGGGAAGAGCTTGACAGCCTTGGGGGTCTCCACCAAGACCTGGGCTTAAACCCCCTCAACCGGGAGCAGCCCCCAAGCACCACGCCTGGAGTCCCTGAGCACTGCCAGGTGAGCCCCAAAACCAAAGAGCAAAAATAAAAACTAGGAAAGGCGGGCGGCGGTGTTCCCTGAGCCTCCTGGCCTGAGCGGGTGGGGCAGGCCGGACGCATGCGCTTCCTGGGTCCGAGACAACTCCCTGAGGAAACCAGCACGGGAGGGAAGGGCTTTAAGCAAACCATGGAGATGAGACTGTGAGGTTCAGGCGCTGGAGCAGGGAGAAAGCAGCACCCCTGGCATGGGGGGAGGCGGGCGCTGAGGGGCGGGGCAAGGTCGGGGCCACGACCTGAACTCAGAATGTTGATGCCAAAGCCTCTGCCCTGTGCGTGGTGTGTGAGGCCCCAGGCTCCATGCCAGCAAGGCCAGCCCCTCTGTGGGAGCCTGGTACCTGAGAAGAGCAACTCAGCCAACAAGCGAACCGGGAGGCCTCCCACAGGGCACGCACGGACCTGTGTGCATGTATGTATGCATGCACGTACGTTCCTGTGGGCATGTCTACACACACCTGTGTGCATGCACGCGTTGTGTCTATGCACGTACGTGCCTGTGTGTATATACCCATCAGCCTGTGTATATACGGTATGTACTACGTGTACATGTATGAGTGGCTGTGTGTGTGTGAACGCTTGTGTGTGCACGTATGGAATTATGTTGTCGAGGTATACTTCCATGAAGTCACACAGACTCATTCTATATCCCTGTCATAGACGCTAACGGTGATGTGCAGTGTAGGAGTGAGCTCCACCCTGCGTAAAGATATGCAAGGCAGGGGCCAAAGGGCTGGAGAGCGAAGCCCCAGCGCGCCCAGGCTCAATCCCGGAGGCCCGCCAGGAATAATCCCGAGCACAGAGGCGGGAGAAAGCCCTGGGCTCTGCCAGGTGTGACCCCAGAACAGAACAAAACAAGACAGCAGGGGGAGGCTGGAGATACGGCTCAGGCGTGGGGCTCTTGCTTGGAGGTGGGAGACCCCGGCTCAACCCCCGCACTGCAAACGGCCCCTTGAAGCACTGCAGGGTGTGGCCCACAGTCAAGCAGAAAAACAAAACCGAATTCCACAAACGGGCTGGCTCGCGAGGGAAGGAGAGGGGCTTCTGAGTCTGCTCCCCTCCTGAATGGCGAGTCGAGGGGAAGGAGGAGTCGGACGTGAGGATGGAGGCAGGGCAGGGAAACCTGGTGGTGGTCGAGCAAGACAGGACTGGCCCCAGGCCTGTGCCCACGGCGCGTGGCCTCCTGGCTCCCGATCCCGTGTCATCTGTTTTGTATCTTCCGTTGCACACACACTCACTCCCTCCTCTTCCGCATCGAGGGTCAATGCAGGGAGCAGAGGGGGCGGCAGGAAGCGCAGCCCCCAGCAAAGCCAGCCCCCCGGGACACGTCTCCATCGTGGGCCCGTTTCCCTGTGGACAATATCTCAGGACACCCTTGCACATTCGGACACACTTTAGTGTTTAGGACTCAGAGAGACGTGAGGGGAGAAGCCACGAGGCCCCAGCTTTGACTTGCGGACCCGCAATGGACAGAAGTCGAGGCCCCTCTGCATGTCGACAGGGGTGCAGAGGGACAGGAGGGAGCAGGGAGGGACGGAGAGAGCAAACAGGCAACGCCAAGCACCAAGCGTTCCCCAGAGTCTCTGGGTCCCGCTCTGACCCTCCGACGCCCCCTTCAGCTCCCCCACTTCATCCCTAAGGCGGCCTGAGCCCTGAGCACCTGAGGAAAGGCCCATCCCTGCTCCTGTCACCGGTGGTGGCTGGGAAGCCACTTGCCTGCCATGTGGAGCTGCTCAGCCCACCCGGTCCTGTTCCGCCTCTCGCCCCTGGGGCCTGGGTGTCTGTGGGGGCCTGAGCATCGCACAGGGCGGGGGAGGGGGGCTGCTTACTAGTTCCGTGTGGCTGGGCCTGCTGCTCACGGATGAGGCCACGGAGCTCACGGAGCTGAGCGAGGAGGCCGACGGGCGGCGCTTCAGGCTGGCGGGGGTGGTGGCCATCACACGCCTCGCGGGGGCCGCCTTGGCCTTGGCCAGCGTCGTGGAGGGGAAGCCGATCTTGGTGACTTTGTGAATGCGAACAAACAAGCCATACTTGGGCTGACACTGGAAGTACCTGCGACATCGAGGAGGGGAGGGACAAAAGACACCTTTGGCAAGAGAGACAGGCGCCGACCGAGGAGGCCACTGAGTCCCACAGTCTCACACCCCCACAGACTAACACGCTCCCACAGCCCCACACTCCCACCCCAACAAACACTCCCACACTCTCACACCCCAACCAACAGTCCCACACTCTCACACTCCCACTCACCCCAACAAACACACTCACACCCCAACCAACACTCCCACATTTCCACAGCCCCACACTCACACACACTCACTCCCCAACAAACACACATACTCACACCCCAACCAACACTCCCACAAACTCACACGCCAACCAACACACACTCACACTCACACCCCAACCAACACTCCCACACTCCCACACACTCAAACCCCAACACACATACTCACACCCCAACAAACACTCTGAGACTCACCGCAAGAAACACACACACTCACATCGCAACCAACACTCCCACACTCTCACACTTCCACCACAACAAACACTCACACTCACACCCCAACCAACACTCCCACACTCCCACACACTCAAACCCCAACACACACACTCACACCCCAACAAACACTCCCACATGTCCACAGCCCCACACTCACACACACTCAAACCCCAACTAACACACACTCACACACAACCAACACTCCAACACACTCACACCCCAACCAACACACACTCACACCCCAACAAACACTCCCAGACTCACCTCAAGAAACACACACGCTCACAACCCAACACACACTCCCACACTCTCACACTCCCACCCCAACAAACACACTCACACCCCAACCAACACTCCCACATTTCCACAGCCCCACACTCACACACACTCACTCCCAAACAAACATCATACCCTCATGCATCCTCACACTCACACACACTCTCACCCAACAAACACACACTCACACCCCAACCAACACAAACTCACACTCATCCCCCAACCAACACTCCCACACACTCACACCCCAACAAACACACACTCACATCCCAACAAACACTCCCACACTCACCCCAAGAAACACACATACTCACAACCCAACCAACATTCTCACACTCTCACACTCCCACCCCAACAAACAAACACACCACAACAAATACTCCCACATTTCCACAGCCCAACACTCACACACACTCACTCCCCAACAAACACTCATACCCTCCCACAGCCCCCACACTCACACACACTCAAACCCCAACTAACACACACTTACACCCCAACCAACACTCCCAAACACTCTCACCCCAACAAACACTCCCACACTCACCCCAAGAAACAAACACACACCCCAACCAACAATCCCACACTCTCACACTCCCACCCCAACATACACACACACAGCACAACAAACACACCCACATTTACACAGCCCCACACTCACACACACTCACCCCCCAACAAGCACTCATACCCTCCCACAGCCCCACACTCACACACGCACACCCCAACTAACCCACACACTCACACCCCAACCGATATTCCCACACTCCCACACTCCCAACGTCCCACACTCACACTCACACCCCAACAAAAACACACTTACACTCAAACCCCAACAAACACTCCCACACTCCCACAGCCCCACAGTCACACACACGCACACCCAACCAACACTTGCACGCTCTCAAACCAACAATGACACGCTCTCATTCCCTCACAAATATGCTCACACCCCCAAGCAACACTCACATGCTCATGCCCTCACCAACACTCACAGCCCCACACTCACACGCTCACATACACACACCCTCATACATACATATCCACACTCCGAAGCACACACATTCATACATTCACACACACACTCCCTCGCACGCCGCCCACCCCCACTGCGCAAACCAGGGGCGATTCCAAGCAGCCTCCCCGGCATCTGAAGGGCGACAGCAGGCCGGGGGGTTCCTGCGGGCCGAGCACAGCTGCATGTGGGAGCCCCAGGCTGTCCCCACATCCCCGCAGTGTCCCCGAGTGCCACCAGAAGTGGCCCCACCTAAGAACCAAGTGAAGTGGCCTGCAGTCCCCTCAGCACCTCCCGGGCACCATGCATTGCCCCAGGCTGTCTGGGGGGGGTGCAGGAGGACCCACCTCGTTCCAGCCACGGCGCCATCGTTCTTGCCCAGCGGCTTGTCCAGCTCCACGCCACACCAATTCCCCTTGGCGAAGTCCGTCTCCCCGAGGAAGCGCACCACACCGGCCTTCACGCCTCCCACCTGCCGGAGGGACGCGGGTCAGGCACCATGGACTGCGCACAGTGCCCCCACCCCCGCTAAGGAACATTCTGGCTTCAGAGTAGGGATTTCCGGAAGAAACCCCAAAGGTCAAGGTGCCACTTCCCCCCGCAACCCCTACAGGGTGAGCAGACGCTGCTGCTCAGTGTCCATGCAAGGCAGCGGCGTTCACACCCACTCGCTGTCACTGGCGGCCTGGCTGACCACACCCCTGGGAATCTCTGACCCAGGCCAGCCACCTGGTGTGGCGAGGGGGTCCCTGCCCCGCGGGTGTGGGAGCGGAGCCGTGGCAACCCCACCGCTGGAGAACAATTCAGCCAGAAACCAGCTAAAGGAAAATGACTGTTCTCATATCTTAGCAGAGTTCGATTTTCCAGTTCTCCTTCACTATGCCTTGGCTTGATGCTTGGCCCCCGGGACGCAGAGCAAAACAGAATCACAGCGCTGGACACCGACGGGAATACTGACAAAACGGGCCAGAGCACCGGGGGAAGGGCACTTGCTTTGTGTGCGGCCACCCTGGGTTCAATCCTCAACACCCAAGATGGTCCCCCTAGCCCACCAAGAGTGATTCCTCAGTGCAAAGCCTGAGTGACCCATAAGCACTGTCAGGAGTGGCCCCAAAACCAAAAAGTCAAAACAGAAAGGGGGGGAGAGAGAGAGAGAGAGAGAGAGAGAGAGAGAGAGAGAGAGAGAGAGAGAGAGAGAGAGAGAGAGAGACCTCAACTAATAATGCCCGAGAGCGTGGTTTTCTTTTTTCGGGTCTGGGGCAGGACTGGGTTCACGTGCTCGGGGGTCACTCGCAGCACGAGGGGTAGCAGCGTCACCCAGGCCTGTCTCTGTGAGTCCTGAAGTCCCATCTGCAAAGGCCCTGGCACAGCCTCCGTGGCCAGGCGTGGGCCCTGGGAACTGTGAGTGTGACAAAGAATAAAAGAACAAGAGACAGGTGGCTGGGGTGGCGGCCCTGGGCTGAGAAGAGGCTGCAAAGTTCATCGGCAAAGAATCTGGCACAGAACATGCCATCCCTGACCCGGAAACAGCCTCCTGGAACAGCACATCTAGAAGGCAGTCAAGTCTCTCAAGACCCTGACATTATATCCTGGAAATATCATCTGCCCAAAACTGCTGCAAGCCTGTCTCCAGAACATTCTGTCAGAGCTCAGCTGGAGAGAAGGGAAGTGATCTCCCAAGGTCAGGAGAACCACCGCACATCAGCCCGGAGAAACTCCTCACGGTTGGATTCTGAGACACCACAGGACGGACAGAGTGACCTCCCGCTCTGAGACACCATAAGACTGACCAGAGCGACTGACTGTTCCGCTCTGCGACCCCTGCCTACTTGCGAGCACAGACGGGACTTGAGGTCAGAGCTGGGCATTTCCAGTGACCCCAATGAGGGTCCCTGAGTCTCCAGAGAGAACCAAAGTAGCACAAGCATGGGGGCAACCTGTCCACTGCCAGTGACAGGGAGTGCCGGGGGCAGGGGACCGTCTTCCACAGGCCTGGAGGCTGGAACAGCCATGTCAGAGCCTTCGAAGGGCTCCTCGGAGGTCAGTCCCGTAAACATCGGGGCCAGCTGGCGCAGAACCTGGACTTCCTGTGCGCAGGGAAGAATGGGGCAAAGGGCAGGAGGCCCTTTGGAGAGCCGGGAGGGCGCCAGCCCTGCACGGGAGCTTCGCCTCAGTGCCCCGAGTCCAGCCCCCACTCGCCACGGCCTCCTGACCACGGCTGCGTTAGGCCGTGGAGTGCCAAGCAAACCTTCCTTGAATTAGGAAAAAGACCAAATAAAGTGTTTGGGTTTTCTTTTTTCCCCCTTCATCTTTCAGAAAACAGCCATTATGCTGGTTGTGGTCCCCGAGAAAAACCCTCAAAAATTTTTTTTAAAGGCGTGCTCTAGCTGAGGTATGGAGCGATGGAACAGCACAGCGGGCAGGGCGTTGGCCTTGCACACACCTGCCCGGATGTGGTCCCTGAGCACAGGGCCAGGACTCAGCCCTGAGCACCACCACCAATAAATGAATAACTGATCAGAGTTATTCACCGCAGAGCCAGTGGCGGTGTCCCCGCTCCCTTGTTCCAACGACACTGGTGTCCCTGTGTCCGGGTGTGGACGGTTGTGAATGCAAGTTAAAAAAAAGTCTTTTTCTTCTTTGGGTCTTTTGGTCACACCTGGCGATGCTCAGGAATCATTCCTGCATTCAGGAATCATTCCTGCGATGCTTGGGGGACCCTATGGGATACCGGGGAACCCAGGTTTGCTGAGTGCAAGGCAAACGCCCTCTCCGCTGTACTACTGCTCCAGCCCCACAAACAGTCTTTAAACCGTGTGTCTCCTCCAGCTCCAATTCCCTCCCCGTGTTACTCTTTGGCCACCCCCGAACGCCGACCGTGACCCTCCAGGACCCTCCGAGGGCCACCCTGCACCTACAGGCGGGTGCCCTCACTGCTCTCCTCTCCCGCCTCCACCGTTCGGACACCGGCCTGGCGGTGGCCATCCCTGTGGTCCCTGGGAAGCCACTGGCTCCGGGCCAGCCCCCAGTCTGTCTGGTCAGAGCCGCCTGCCTCAGAGGTTCCCAAGGGGACTTTTCCCGGCCGCTTCCCATGGGTTCTGAAAGCGTTATTGAGTGCTTCTGCTGGGGGAGAACAGTTGTCTACAGCCAAGCGCCTCTGCTTTGGGGACCTGTGCAGAGGAAAGGGCTTGGGGTAGACTGAGGATGCCACGTGCAGGGACCTGGTGACCCCCACCAGAAACTCATCTCACGGGGGTGCCCCCTCACCCCCACCTTCCAGTAGCTGCTCAGAGAAACACAAGAGCAGGTGCTGAGTCTGAAGATCAAGCAACCAAGTCAGCAAAACATACTTTTGAGAATGTTCCGGAGACGGGTCCCTACCCATGGCCTACCCAGGGTCCATCCCCGACACCCCAGATGGTCCCCTGAGCCCTACCAGATCCCTGAGTTCAGCACCAGGAGGAAGCCCTGTGCACTGCCAGGTGTGGCCCAAACACCAAACTACACACGTCTGGAGAGACGGCTCAGGGCTTGTGCACAGCCGGGCACGGAATGGCCCAGAGCGGCTTGGGGTGAGCCCCGTGACGCCCCATACACAAACATCACAAACCAGAGAAATGGAACCGATTTCCAACTTCGTTCATTGGTTTGTTTTTTGAGTCACAGTCATAGTGCTCAGGGCTTACTCTTGGCTTGGTGCTCAGGGATCACTCCGGGATGTGCTTGGGGGACTGTACATGGGACCAAGACTTAAACCCCGGGTCAGAGGCGTCCAAAGCACACGGCCTCCACACGGCATGACCCCTCCACCCTGTTTTGGCTAAACTGGTAAAACTGGCAGCATCCCCGCACGCATCCATCACGCTGGAAACTGCAGGACCAGGCGTCCCGGCTGCTCGTGCTTCCACCCAAACCGCGAGTCTGGAAAAGCTGATGAACCAGACAGGCGAATGGACACCCACCGGCGACCGCTGCCCTCGGCACTCACCAGCACCCAGTCCCCGAGCTTCAGCTCCTGCTCCCCGTTGTTGAGGGAGCCAGCCTCCGAGAGGTTGGAGATGGACTCGCTGGCCGTCCTGGTCAGGTTGCTGATGTGAGGGGCGGCCGGTGCCTCCTTTGTGGAGGGCTGGGGCGCCTTCGGGGCGGCGGCAGGGGCCCGGGAGGCCGACAGGGGCGGTGTGGCCCGGGCAGCAGGCGCTGACTGCAGGCCGTTGGTCTCATCGTCGGCCTGCAAGCTCCTGCTCAGCTTGGACGGCCGGGTGAAGATGCCCTTCAGCGGCTCGCACTGGAAGTAGCGCACACCCGCCACCGAGCCGTCGTTCTTGCCGATGGGCTCGTCCAAGACGATCCCGGCCCACTGACCAGGGGCAAACTGGGTCTCCCCAAGGAACTGGATGAATCCAGGCTTGTTCCCCTTCACCCAGACTCGTTCCCCCACCTGGAAGTCGTCCACAAACTCCTCCTGCGTCTCCGAGGAGGGGGCGCTGGGTGTTTTCTCTCCAGGCACGGACTCCTCAACGGGAGCAGCCGCTGGAACAGCAGAAAGGGTCAGAAGGGTCAGAAGGGTCAGGAAGAGTCTGTCCAGGTCCAGTTAAAGTGTGGTTGGGGGGGGGCACACCCAGCAGTGCTTGGGGCTACTCCCAGTCAATGCCGGGGCTGCTCGTGGCGAAGCCTGGCTGGGCCCGCTGTGAGGGGGACGTGCCTACCTACTGCAGCATCCCAGGCCGCAGTCATATCTGGGCAGCTGAGGGGAAATCTTTGGACACACCCCGTGATGCTACGGAGCAAGCCAGGCGAAAGCTCCACCCCAGTGTCTTATTTCTGCTGTGTCCACTGGCCCATCTTCTTTTACTTTCAGGGGGGAGCACCCCAGCCAGTCCTCAGGGCCTATTTCTGGCTCTGCGCTCAGGGTCACTCATGTGAGGTTGAGGCTGGAGAGTCCCATGGGGTGCCGGTTGCCCTCCCCACTGTCCTGTGGCTACGGCCGGCAATGAGGCCCTTTAGTCCAGGTGAGTCCACCTCCCTCAGCCTGTCCCCAAGCCCGGGCGAGGGGGCTAGCAGTTAGGAGGGAGCGTGTTGGTCGCCTCAGCTGACACCAGTTGCCGTGACACTAAAGTCATAGAACATGACACTCGTGTGTGAGAGCTGTCCGCAGAGCCATGAACGTGCCTACAGCTCAGGGAACCCTTCCCAGGCGAGGACTCGGGAGGGGGTTCCCCGGTGGGAATGAGTCTCCCCTGCCCCGGGCTGAGCGCACTTACCGGCCGAGGGCGCCTTCAGGGCCCAGCTCCCATGCTTGAGGATCTTGGTGGGGGCCTTCAGCCCGCTGGGCCTCAGCAGACTCATGGTCAGGTGGTCAGACGCTGCTGCGGCCACTACCGGGCCCTGACTGTCGAGCCCACTGTGGGGCCTTCTGAGGCGCACTCGTTCTCAGGGATAAATCTCTGAAGAGCAGAGGAGAGAGTCTGTCTCAGGGGAGCGACCACAGCAGCTTCCGGAGCCCAGAGAGCTGCCAGTCTGACACTCGCCACCCCGAGTGCGACCCCCAGCCTCCCGCACAGCTCCCTTAGCCCACCAAGTGTCACTCCTGTGCAAAAACTCAATCACAAACAGACAAACAAACAACTGCAGATTCGGGGCCAGAGGGCAGAGGGGCCAGGTACTTGCCCTGCGGGCAGCTGACCCTCACGCCCTCCCTGGCATCACACCCACCCCCAAACACATTCAGGAGCCAGAAATCGTCCCTGAGCACTGCGAGTGTCACTGACCACCTCCCCGTCCAGACACTGACTAGCCGGGAGGCAACTCAGCAGTGATCGCTGGTCTTGTGTGTGCGTGTGTGCGTATGTGTGTGTGTGTGTGAGAGGCCCGGGGTTACACACAGAAGCTAAGGCAAGCAACATGCACACTTTTTTCTATGGGCTGAGAACTGCCAGGGAAAAGGGCCCAACAAGACTGCGCCAAAGGGGGGCTGGAGGGCGATAGCACAGTGGTAGGGCGTTTGCCTTGCACGCGGCCGACCCAGGTTCGATTCTCAGCATCCCATATGGTCCCCTGAGCTCTGCCAGGACTGATTCCTGAGTGCAGACCCAGGAGTAAACCCTGTGCATCACCAGGTGTGACCCAGAAAGAAAAATAATTGCGCCAAAGGGGAGCGAAGGAGGTTTTGGCGTTTCCTTCGTTCCTTGTGACGCTGCCCAAGTTTGATAACCACAAGCCAGTATTAACTCCATTTCTTAACCCACAGAACTGAGGCAGACAGGTGGATGGGGGAAGCGTTGCCATGGCAATGGAACTCCGAGGAAGTCAACAAAAGCTTCATGGCCACCAAAAGACCACCTGAGGGCACGGGACCCAAGGTCTGGTCAAAATTAGTCCACATTAGGAGGCCCAGAGCAGGCTGGACCCCCGAGGGAATAGGAACAAAGGCCAGGAAAGGAATTTCTAAGAGAACCTTGGACCACTCAACTCTACCCCCTTGGCAACCACCCTAGCAACGGACTCTAGGTAGCTAGAAACTCCCACCAGGGGCAGCCTGGGGAAAACCCGAGATTAGCCCTCTTGAACCAAGGGAGGGCGCTCATGTGTGCCCGAGCCCAGGGACTGCTCTTGCCTACGAGGTCGGTCATGTCACGGGCTTCTCCCCTCCTGAGGTGTGGACTTTCGGACCGAACGCAACCAGGCAACCTAACGTGTTCAGTGGCTTTCTGCACCTCTGGAGAAGCCGCACTCTCTCTCGAGCGTGTTACTCCCTCCCTCATTTCCCCTTCCTAAAAGCCTCCAAATAAAATGTTCCTGCTTCATGCTCATCTCCTGAAATGATTTTCTGCGAGAAGGACAAAGGCCCGGGGGCCTGAGGAGGTCGAGGATCGACTCCCTTTCCCTGAAAAGGGCAACCCCTCACTCCGGCCCGAGATCCCGGGAAGGCCTAGTGGGCTTCGTGGGGCTGTCAGGGCTCGTTGCGCTCACCAGTGCCAGCGCTCCCGCCAGTCCCGGGGGAGTGACATCTTCTCCTCTGCTTCTCATCAGCCCCCCATGAGGGCCCACTGACTTCAGAGTCATTCCACATTGAATAGAAAAGTCCGCAAGGGGCAGAGAGGCAGGACAGTGGGGAGGGCACTTGCCTTCTATCCAGTTGTCCTGGGCTCGATCTCCGTCAGCACAGGGGTGTTAGCTGGCCAGGGTGACCCCTGGGCACAGCCAGGTATGGCCACCCCACCCCACCCCACCCCACCCCCACCCAGCCCCCCCAGAAATATATATATATATAACTACTAAAAAAAATTAAACGAACAACAGATTAAAAACTATCATACACTAAAGAACTGTTAAGAGAAAAAAGCCGCCTGCACGCGGGGAAAAAGCCCAGAGACTCAGATTCACCTGTGTCACACTGAACTCGCAGCTTAAAGAACTGAGCTCTGCCAAACAGGCTCGTGCCAGTCTCCTACAGAGACTGAAAATGGCACTTGGAGTCTAGAATGTTCCAAGGTAGAATGAGAATTCAGCAAGGAGGAGGGCATCATGGGCCCTTCTTAAAGGTGCAGGCGTCACCCTTCGTGACGCCAGGGTCTGACTGAGGCTCCGGAGGACTGCCCTGCAGACGCCAGCACTAGGTGGCCAATGTGCCTCTGGTCCCTGCGGGGCCCAGTTCTGGACTCCTGGGCCCTGAGAAAGTGGTTTCAGAAAACGTTTGACAAATGTTTATCAGTTACAGATCTCCAACTGAGGTCATTCGGCGTCCCCTGAGTGGGACCTGGACTCAGTGACCGTGCCCAGGGCCCTCCTCAGGAGCCGGGCCATAAAATCTGTGGGCGGGGGGGGGGGGTCGGAGGGGCAGAGCGACAGGGCAGAGGCCCTGAGCCCGACCCTGACAGCCCTGCTCTCTGTGACCCCAGTGCTGTGAGCAACACCTGCCGCACCGTGGCCAGGGAGTGGCCCAGCCCACTAAGGCCTGAGAGCTGTACAGAGGAGTATGGCCTGGCCTGCTCCGGATGGGAGCACAAGCTGAATGAGTGCGGGTCCCCTCGAGGATGAGTGAGCAGGAACGGGGGAGTGGTGGGGAGGTGGGGAGGGCGGAGTGACCTAACCTGGGGGCTCAGGACGGGACACCTGGACGGGACACCTGGCGGTGCTCAGGGCCGACTCTGATCCAGTCATCGGGGATCATCCTGGCAGGACCTGGTGGGGGTGACGTACAGGGTGGGGTGGGGTCAGTCGCAGGCAAGGCAGGCTTCTTGGCCCTGGGCTACCCTTCCGGGCAAGGATACCTATTTTCTTTCTTTCCTTTTGTTTCTTGGGACACCCGGCAGTGCTCAGGGTTACTCCTGGGTCTGCACTCGGGAATCACTCCTGGCGGTACACAGGGGACCTATGGGGTGAGCCATGCACCAGGCAAGCGCCAAGTCTTGATGCCAAGGTGCCCACGAAACACAGTGTGCAACAAGGGACTCTACAGAGAACGTCAGGGCCAGCAAACGCTACGAGGAAGTCAATCAATTCTGAAAAAACACAAAAAGATGCAAAAGGAGGGGCTGAAGTGAGAGCACAGTGGGGAGGGGTTTGCCTTGCTCACGGCTGACCAAGGTTCGATCACCAGTCCTGAGCACTGCCAGGAGTAATTCCTGAGCATCCCTGAGTGTGACCCAAAAAGCCAAAAAAAAGAAAAAAACAGCGCGAAAGAAAATGTGTTTGAGCTTCACGCCCTACCGAGGTCGCCAGTTGCCCCCCACGAGCGGCTCTCCGGCACGGCCATGGCCCCAGAAGCACAGAAACCAATCTCTTAGTTATCTAACTTTTAATAGAAATATTTCCAGGGTTAATAAGTAAAAGAGCAGAAATCCAAACCCAGCTGTAGAAAGCAAATCATGTCACAACGCTTTTTCAGCATGTCTGATTTGGGGGCGGTCGTAAGCTCTAAACAATAATGGTGCATCTTTTATCGAAACAATGAATCTAGTCAAAGTAGATAGAGTGTTAACTAGAACTCATCTGCCTCACAGGAATTGGGAGGGGTGGGAGGTGGGGTTCTATTGGGGTTCGCGATTAAAAATAAGTATTGGTAAAGGGAAATGTGTTTGATATTTACACGACTGAGACCTAAACCTGAAAGCTCTGTAACTTTTCCCACAGTGATTCAATAAATAAATAAATTATAAAAAAAAAGGAAAAAAAGAAAATGTGTTTGAGCCTCACTGTCTCCCTGACACTTGAGCACTCAGTGCCGTGTGTGAGCCCAGTAGAGTCTCCGGCCTGAACAAGTCCCGACCCCCTCACCCCCATGCTCCTGTGTTTGGACCGTGACCCTAAATCCTGGGATGGGATCGCGTGTGTCCATGACAAAGACGCTAGCAGGCTCACACCCCAGAACATCCCTGCTTCACACAGGCGTGGCACACGGGTCCTGGCCTGCTAGCGGCCGGCAGTGATTCGGCAGGAAGCAGAGGTGTGAGCCTGAATGTGGGTCAAGTCCGTTCCTTCAGCTTGGAGGGGAGGAATGTCCGAGAGGGGGTTTTGAGCACTGCCTCACAAGCATGAGGTCCTGAGTCCAAGCCCCCGGGGTCGCACGTGCACCTGGCACAAAGCCGGCACAAATCCGGCAGCTCTGCTGTCCCAGCTCCACGCATGAAGGGGCGTGACCCCAGGGGGAGGGCCACTGAGAGAGGAGGGGAACACCACAGAAAGGAGGAGGGAACACAGGGCAGGAGTTGAGGGCTGCAGGCCCGGGAGCACTGGGCAGAGAGTAGCCCTGGGGAGCAGGAGGCCAGGCGGGCGCCCCTTGTCACTGGCCACTCGAGGCAGTCGCACAAGCCGTGTGCAGACCCACGAGGCTGACAGAGCGCCAGGGACGGGGCAACCCCAGCAAGGAATTTTCTTTAAGTTTTGGGCCATGGGGCCAGAACTCTAGTACAGCAGGGAGGGCGTTTGCCTTGCACACAACTGACCCGGGTTCAATCCCGGCATCCCATAGGGACCCCAGAGCACCTCCCGGAGTAAGTCCTGAGTGCAGAGCCAGGAGTGACCCCGGAGCATGTCCAGGTGTGACCCAAAAACAAAACAACAGCAGAGCAAGCGGAAGGGCCCGGAAGCTCTGAGCCACGGAAACGCCAAGGTTGGTTGGTGCCCACTCGCCCCCGACCCCCGCCAGGCCAGGCCGGCCTGGGATCAAGGTGCCCGAGCGTCCCCAGACAGGATCTGTCTCAGCGGCTCGGTGCGTTATCTCAGCCTATCACCCAACTCGACTGGGATTGACTCTGGTTATCTCCTTGACTGGTTATCTTGGGCATCTCAGGGGCCAGCCGCCAATCTCCGTCCTCCCACCTGGCCAGGGCGGGATCAGGTGTCAGCAGCTGGGCCCTGAACACCCCACCTGCCCATCCAAACGCAATGCAAGCACAAAGGCCAGGCTCGCCCCCAACTCGTAGGACACGACCAAGCCAGGGGCCCCGGAGAGCACTGGGCCCGAGGTCGGGTCCCAGAGATCCCCAAATTTCCCTTGCTCGATGGCCCAGCCCAGCAATCTGCATCAACCACTGGGCCCGAGCTCTCTGCTTTCCTTCTGCTTGCTCAGCGAAATGCAGCACCTCACACCTGGGTTTGGAGGGGAGGAACTCCAAACTTTTTTTTTTGGCTTTTTGGGTCACACCTGGCGATGCACAAGGGTTATTCCTGGCTCTGCACTCACAGGGTTTACTCCTGGCTCTACACTCAGGAGTTACTCCTGGCTCTGCACTCAGGAGTTACTCCTGGCGGTGCTCAGGGGACCATATGGATGCTGGGACTCAACCCGGGCTGGCAACGTGAAAGGCGCACGCCCTACCCGCTATGCTATCTCTCCAGCCCCGAACTCCAAACTTTATATAGAAAACAACGTATTTCACAATGCCTTTTCAGCCATTCTGATTGTTGGGGGGTAAATTCTAAACAATCATGGTGCATCTTTTTTTTTTTTTTTGCTTTTTGGGTCACACCTGGCAATGCACAGGGGTTACTCCTGGCTCTGCACTCAGGAATCACCCCTGGCGGTGCTCAGGAGACCATATGGGATGCTGGGAATCGAACCCGGGTTGGCCGCGTGCAAGGCAAACGCCCTACCCACTGTGCTATTGCTCTAGCTCTCATGGTGCATCTTTTGTCGAAACAATGAATGTAATCAATGTAGAGAAGAGTTAAGTAGAAATCATCTGCCTCACAGGCATTGGGTGGGTGGGAGCTGGGGTATAGTGGGGTTCTTGGTGGTGAAAAATGAGTACTGGTGAAGGGTGAAGAGAAAGGTGTTTGATCATTGCATGACCGAGACTTAAATCTGAAAGCTTTGTAACTTTTCCCACGGTGATTCAGTAAATAAATAGAAGAAGAAAATTAAATAAATAAATAAATAAATAAAATTATGAAAAACAAAAAAAGTAAGGTGGAGTTCAAGCCCAATACAACCAGCTAATCAGTGGCTGAATAAATAGCAGTACTCCTACATTAAAAACAAACAAACAAACGAAAAACACTGTACTTGTGAGGCAAGTGCATCAGCAGCCTGATGGCACCTTCAGACTCCAGATACCCCAAAATTGCTGCTGTGCCTTTGGCCAGACCCCAAAAACTTGGGCAAAGTTTACCAAGAAAGTAAACGGCCAAAAGTTAGGTATGTGGGAAACGCACCCACAAGCCCCCTCCGGCTCAGCTATATCCTTGGAGGCATGGCCTCTCTGGTTCCTGATTGAACTGCTCAATGGCCATGATCCCACAGACTCAGAAACACATCTCGAAACCCAGTGGCTTTTGGCAGAACAGCGTCTGGTCCCTGCAGTGCTGGGCCCATGGGTTCATGCCTTGGCCAGTTCCCCCTGGAGGCCAGGTGGCCGCCATCCCCCAGAGGTCACTGGCCAGTCAGGCTTGGGCCCTCAGTGACAAAACTTGTTGGGCCTCACAGGATGGGGGTGGAGCCAGTCCTGTCCTCCCCGTCCCAACGAGACCCCAAGTCATCGTCCATGAACGGCCTCTCTGACTCCTGATCAAGCTGCTTAATGACCAGGATGCTAGAGACTCAGGAGCAAATCTCGGAACCCAGCAGGTTTGGGCAGAAATCCCTCCAGATTGAAGTGTTCAAACTTGCAATTTCAAAATCGCACGGCCACTACTGCAGCCACATAACATCATAGGTTATTCATAACCAGCAATAGAAAACAAACTGTCTACTGTTGCCTTTTCAGCAGATCTGAGTGTTGGGGTAAAATCTCAAACAATAATGGTGGGTCTGATGTCAAAATATTGAATGTGATCAAATTAGAGAGAGAATAATTTGGAAATCATCTGCCCCACACGAAGGGGGACGGTGTGGGATGGGGATATACTGGGGTTGTTGGTGGTGAGAATGGGCACTGGTGAAGGTACGGGTGTTTCATTGTATGACCAAGACTTAGACCTGAAAGCTTTGTAACTGCTCTCACGGTGATTCAATAAATAAAATCATAAAAAATAAAAAAAAGTAAGGTGGAGTTCATGCACAATTCAATCAGCTAATCAGTGGCTGGATAAATAGCAGTACTCCTAAATAAAAAAAAAAAAGAGGGAGACAGAGAAATCCAGAAAAACGCCGCAAATCTGTACCCCAAGCACACTCCTCCCCAAACGATCCATTTTCCCCCACCCGAGCTAAAGCCGACACGCTATGGGTCACATCCTTCTGCCACTGACCCCCAAAACCCGACACTCCCTCCTCCCACCCCGGGGACTGATGGCACAAACTCCATCTTTGTGTCACGCCGTACATGAGACATTTGTCACTAGAACCTGATGACTCACTTCAGAACCTCAACAGAAGCCACAAAGATGGGGAGCACTGCTCAGGGAGCAACATGCAGGGGCTGCTCAGACCCTCTCTGCCTCTGTCCCCGCCTGCTCTGGGGACGATGCATAGACAAGTGGCCAGGGGTTGAGAACAGAGGAACCAAGCCTGGAGGAAGCGGGTGCTTGTGTTTTGTTTTCTCTGGAGGCCTGTAACTACGGCTCCTCTTAAGAGACAAAGAAGGCCGCAAATAAGCAAACCCTCTGAACTCGGTTAGCACCTAACTCTGATTTACCGCCAAGATCTGCTCTAAATGAACCTTGAAAGGGTAAGCTAAATATCTCTCAGGGCACGGCAGAGCCTGGCAAGCTCCCCGTGACGTATTCGATATGCCAGACACAGTAACAACAAAGTCTCCAATGGAGACGTTACTGGGCCCGCTCTGGTATTAAAAGTGGGAAAAAAAAGTCTAGTTTGTATTTCTTGAAAATGTCAGCTTGACTCAAAGCTGGGGGTTCCGAAGGCAGTTCTATTTCATCCCGCAGCACAAATGCTTCCTTTCTGCTAGAGCTTTGGCTCATGTCTGTCCAGCGTCTTCAGGACAGGGAAAAACCAGTCCTGGGAGGTGTGGCGTGATGGGACACTGGCACACAGGAAGCACCTCAATTTGGGTCATTTTTCCCCCTTAGGACTCCGAGGACCCCTTACCCCTCGGGCAGCACCGCATGACATTCTATCAGGAAGTTACATAAAAATCAGTCTTCCGTTCCAAACAAAATTTCACGAGCTGCAGACACAGTTCAAGACTATAAACAGCCTGAAGGCACAGGACATATGCAAACGACATCTATTCACTGTCATCAGCGAGCCCCGTCACCCGTCTCATGCTGGCATACAACTTCAAAATATCCAGATGGAAGACATTTTTATGTGTCAGGGGGGAAAATCAGAGTTAGCAAGAGCTCGAAGAGAAGAGCAAGCCGGCAAACAGGACTGAGAGAAGGTGACCGGACGTGAGGCCGGTCTCTGGCCTAACCCGGGTCCCAGCCCCAGCTACCCTGCAGAACCCGCCAGGGGACACCCCACATGCCTCGGAAAACTCACGGACACCCCACATGCCATGGAATCCCCCCAACGCTCACAGCCGCTCAGGTCTGACTCACACCCACCCTTCCATGCAAAAGAGTTGAAGGAACAAGGATCCCCAGGTCGAAGCTTCTAGTGTCGGGGCTGGAACGATAGTACAGCGGGGAGGGCATTTGCCTTGCATGCAGCCAACCTGGGTTCAAATCCCGGCATCCCATATGGTCCCCTGAGCACCGCCAGGAGTAAATCCTGAGTGCACAGCCAGGAGTAACCCCTGTGCATCTCCGGGTGAAAAAATTAACAATAAAAAGATAACACCGTGGAGGTGTGCAGACTGGGGGCGGGGTGCAGAGGGAGACCTCCCAGAGAGCCTGGCCCAGAGTGAGCATAGCATCCCCAAAGACCCCGTAGGATGGCTCCGCCAGGTCTGGGGTGCAGCCTCACACTTGAGTCTAAGCCACCCTGGTCAGGATTCCAAAGAGCCCTCAGAAAAGAATGGAATACTCTGCATTGGAGCAGACCACAGAGGATGATGCAGGGGAAGGAAAGCATTAGGGGGCCTCTTTCGAACTGCTCAGGGGCCCAGGTGACTGTTCAGAGCGGGAACTGTGTCTGCCTGCGGACAGCTAAGCCGGCTCCTGCCCGGCCCTGCCCAGCCCCGAGCACCCAAACAAAACATTCATGTTTAAAAACGGCGTATTACTACAGAGAAACCTCTAACAACTCCCACCCGGCGAGGCTCAAGGGATAGGCTCTGCACTCAGGAATTATTCTGGTGGTGCTTTGCGGACCATATGGGATGCCGAGGATTGAACCTGGGTCAGCTGCGTGCAAGGCAAATGCCCTCCCAACGTATATTGCTCCAGCCCTTGTAATTCCCCTTTAAAAGCCCCTAGGGTCATATCTGGTGGTGTGTGGGTCCCTCCTGTCCTGAATTCGGGGCTCCCCAGGTGGTGCTGGGGCTCTAGTCCTCTAAGCTATATCCCCACCACCCATAATTCCGTATTAAAAAATATTTTTTAAAGTTAACCCCAGGGGCCGATGGCACAGCAGGTAGGGCGTTTACCTTGCACATGGCCTACCCAGGTTAGATTCCTCCTCCTTCTCGGAGAGCCCTGCAAGCTACCAAGAGTATCCTCCCCGTACGGCAGAGCCTGGCAAGCTCCCTGTGGCATATTCGATGTGCCAAAAACAGTAACAACAAGTCTCAGAATAGAGACGTCACTGGTGCCCGTTCCAGCAAATCGACGAACAATGGGAGGACAGTGCTACAGGGCTAACAACAGAGGCCAGAGTGATAGTGACCAATGCCAGGCTACTAGAGTGCCAGGAGTACCCTCTGAGCATCGCCAGATTTGTCACACACACACACACACACACACACTTGTTAATAACACATGTCTACCCTGCATGTTCTGCTCTGCTGTAATTGGCAGTGGGGAGAACCTTTGCATTATCAGCCGAGTTCTACTCTTCGCAGTGGAGTTCACAGGGCCATTCAGCCCCCAAGGCCGTTTGCGAGGGCCCAGCGCTAAACCCACTGATACTACATACACACATTTTTACTCAGTCCCGCCTGCACGAGCGATACCATGCACAGTATTTTTCGAGCTTGTCTTTACAAAGTAGAGACATTTCCACACACTGACTTGTAAAAGAACAAGTGATGGTCTCCGCATAGCTGAATGTTGAAGCCCCGTCTAGTGGTGGGACAGAGACGCGGGCCCCGCAGGGAGCAGGGCTGTACTGAACTCTGGGTCAGGGGCTCAGCAGAACCATGAGTCAACTCAGAAAGTTGAGGGCCGGAGTCTGCAAAGCCCCTGAGGGAGCCCCGGCAGGTTTGGTCACGCCAGGCATTTCCTCTCAGCTGCCGACTGAGGTGCAGAGGGGCGGTGAACAGACAGACGGACGAGCCCGTCCCTGCACACAGCTCCTGGCCACGGGCATCCTCTACTCCACGGAGCTGACTGCAGGAGGGCTCCATGTGTGTGTGTGGGCGGGGGGTCGGACACGAGCAGCAGACTCCTTTCTGTGAGGGCTGGAAGGGACCTCATATTCACACAAGGAAGCCTCAGAGACAGACCTTGGTGAGGGCGCCGGGGCCCTTGGCAAACTCCACCTGGGCGGGGCGAGCCCCCCAGCGCCTTGAGCCCAATCTGACTGCTCACAAGACACATGCCAGAGTGCCCATGTTTTGGGGTCCCTCGAGAAGAATACCTGGAGTGAGGTCCACTGCGAGCAGCTCAGGTGAGCAGAGCCGTGGCTACCCCCGCCGGGATGTGGGCTCGGGGGCCATCGTGGCTCAGGGCGGGAGAGAAGATGTGAATGCAGCATCCACGGGGGGATGTGGGGCCCCTGGTTCCGACCTGTCTCGGGTCTGTCTGTTGGGATGGCCCCACCCCGCCCGCGCAGGGCCAGGAGCGACCCTGGGTATGACCGAGACAGCCCCTACCCTCAGCTGGGGTGACCAAGCCGCTTCCTCAAAGCTTCCGCACCGCTGACTGGGAACAGAAGGAGCAGAGAGGCCTCTCCAAGACCTGCAATGACTCGCATGGAAGGTGAACCCCAAGTCCTGTCGCCACACAGGGTCGGGCAGGCCCCTGTCCTGTCACCACACAAGGGCATGCAAGCCCCTCCCTGCTCCATGACTGGGGTGGGGAGAGACCATCGGGGGAGCCCAGGAAAGTTCTGGATTCCACAGGCCAAAGCCCAGGGATGTGAGCAAACCCACGGGGAGCTGGGTGACAGCAGCCCAGAACACAAGCGAGCCCCAAGTTCTTTCTCTTAAGGTGCTGCTGAGACCAACATGCTGAGGGGAAAGGGGGCCCGAAAATCTGGTGATGCACCTGCGTTCTCGAAAGGTCGTGTCTTGAGACCAGCAGAAGTACCACAAATCAACTCACATGCCCAAGAACTCAGGGAAATGCGATCGCGTCTCAAACACACCTGCACAAGCTTCCAATGGCAGAGGGCGCAGACAGGCACCGGGAGCGCTGGGGCCGTGCACGGGTTCAAGCTGACTCCCTGGCTTGGCACTGGGGGTCACACCAGGCGGGGCTTAGAGGACCATATGGGGTGCCAGGGAACGAACCTGGGTCTGCCAGGGGCAAGGCAAGTGCCCTACCCACCTTACTATCTCTCTGGCCTTGGTATGCCGTTTTTAGAGGACATTATCAAGCTGATGTGTTTCCCCCTTGCATCTTCCCCTTCATTCCGGTATTTATTTTCCCTTTCCCTCCTTTTCTCGCTGAGGCTGAGGGTCGCACACTCTAGGTGGTGGTTACCCACCTTGGGGGGGGGGTCTCACTCGGCCTGCCAGAACTACAGTCATGCCCAATTTTCCCTATTTCCAGTGAAAAGTACGTCATAGGAAAGGCATCTGGTTGAAAACTCACATAAATCAATGCTTTTGGGTCTAGAGATTGTCTTAAGGGACTAAGCATGGAGAAACCTCACCGCACAGAAGAAATAGCCAGAGTTCTGGCCCGGGCGCCCCTAAGAGCCAAGCTGACACTTTGAAAGAGAAATATTTCAGAAGTGCTCCCTGTCATAAAGATAGTAAACAAAACATATAAAATCATATTTGCAAACAAAAAACCATCTTTCAGAAAAAGACAACTTTAAAAAAGAAATAGTCCGGGGGGCCAGATAGATAGTTCAGTGCGAAGGTGCTTCCCTGGCATCAGAGTCAAATATGGACCCTGAGGACCCCCAAGAGTAATCCCTGAGCATCACCAGGTGAGGCCCCAAGCAAAAACCAAAGCAAAGCAAACAAATAAATATGTGCTGAAAATAACCATTAGGAAACAGGCTGGGACGGGCGTGTGGGAGAAACAGAATTTCCCGCACACCCTGCACCCAGCCCTGAGGTCACACTGCCGAACCTCAAGAGTTTGAATGAAAAATGTAAGCAATTTCATTTCTAGAAAATGAAAATGGAAGATAAGAGACTTCAGGTCCTGCCAAGACTCAATCAAGGGGAAAGGTGGGTCATGAAAACAAAATCACTCACAAATGGCTAACTGGAAAAACGCAGTGACAGACTTGACTATTTCTGGCTGGAGCGGCCCTGCCTTCCACTCTTGAAGCTTCCTCCCCAGCCACAGTCAAGTCAGGGTGGGACGGGCACAAGGACAAACATCGACCAGCAGCAGAGAAACACCAGAAATAAACACATTTAAGGACAGTTGATTTTTGAGAATTCAGTAAGGGCAATCACAATTTTAAGCCAATTTGTTGAAACAGGAGGGTCTCCATACGCAAGAGGAGCAGCGGCCCGAGAGACAGCACAGGGGAAGGCGCTGGTCTTGCATGCACCCAACCTGGGTTCTATCCCTGGCAGCACATATGGTCCCCGAGCATGGGTAGGAGTGATCCTTGAGCACAGAACCAGGAGTAAACCTTGAGCACTGCTGGGTGTGGCCCAACTCCCGTCTCTCCCCAAAAGGAAGAAACTGGAGGCTTCCAGGAGTCACTGAAATGCCAGTATCAGTGTTACCATCCCAAACGAGGCAGAAACGAGCGTCAAGTTCAAAGGGCAAACACTGAACTTACTCTGAAGGCGCCCTCCGACTCCATGGAGAGAAGGTCCCCGTCGAAGGGAATGAGGTCCAGGCTGTACTCCTCCCTGTGGATGAAGGAGCCCAGGACGCCCCAGTTCTCCAGCTGCTGCTCACACAGCAGGCTACGCCGGGGCACAAACAAAATGTGGAAATCTCTTGTGGGGCCACGTCTGTCTTCACTGCAAGAGAAGGACAGTGCGTTGGCCGAGGCCCCAAGGCGAGGACTGCTCCCCAGGGCCCCACCTGTGCCTGACACACAGTGGGCTCTAAAGAGACGCTTATGAGCTACCCCCCACCACTGACTCGGCCCAAGATTCTAGTTTTCTTGCTCTCTTGATTTTGATGCTTTTTCTGGAAACCGCTGACCTGTGCTCTGCCAAGGGGCAGTGTTACTTTCTCTCGGGCCATTGATGGGACACGAAAACTCTCAGGGTTTGGGCTGGAGCAACAACACAGCAGGTAGGGCGTTTGCCTTGCACACGGCCGACCTGGGCTTGATTCCCAGTTCCCAGCATCCCATATGGTCCCTTGAGCACCACCGGGGGTAATTCCTGAGTACAGAGCCAGGAGTAACCCCTGTGCATTGCCGGGTATCACACAAAAAGAAAAGAAAAAAAAAACCTCTCAGGGTTATTGCAACGGACATCTGTTTCTTGCAGAAAAAACATGTTTTTATTTAATCAAGCAATGTGTTGGCTTGTCTCTAGGAAAATAAAAGTTTGCTCCACACCGTGCCCGATCTTGCGCAAATACCCCGCATGCTTTTAAGTCCTTAGGGGCCACGTCGATCAAACGTAATGCAGACTGGGCTGGTGCACTTCCTCCATAGATGCTGCAGCATTAAATTTTAATCAGCTTCTCCTGATTTTTGCTTATGAAGTTTGAGCATATGGTATTCAGTACTTGAAAAAGAACCGTTAGCTGTTTTTCTTTTTATAAAGAAATTCGGGTCCTTCTACTGAGACAGGCCGGAGCTTTCTACTGTCCTGAGACAGGGGGTTTATGTGGTTTGCCCTGCCTCCCCAGCCCCAATACACACAGTTTCCCATTCTCTATTTATAGTTTTTGGGCCACACCTGCAGGTGCTCAGGGATAACTCCTGGCTATGCACTCAGAAGTCACTCCCGGAAGACTTGGGGACCGCACTGGGTTCCGAGGATCTATCCTTGGCTGACTGCAGAGTATCCTGCTCCTGCCCCCCCATTCTCCTCCGACACACTCTCACATCTGTCCAAAGATCCACTTCCTAAAGCGCTGGCAAGCAAAGGTGTCCTGATGAGCACTCAAACCACTAGAGGAATGATTCCGTATGGACCCAGCATCAGCTCTGAGATACCTAAGCACATTTTCAGCCATTATATCCATCAGTTCTAGCCGGGGTCTGACGAAAAAATTGATATTCGTGACATCGGCTGCTGGCAAGAGGCTTCCTTTGAGTGTGAACATTTTCTCCACCTCATGTTCCTAGGAAAGCACACATACAAATGGTGAACAGAACCCCTAAAACTTACCAGCCGACCCAAACTTGGGCATCACTGCAGGCAGCCAACCCGGGTTGGATTGCTGGCCTCCTACACCGTCCCCAAACACCACCGAGAGTCATTCCTGAGTGCAGAGCCAGGGGTAAGCCTGAGCACTGCCAGGGGTGGACCAAACAAAACAGACCACAACAAAAACTCAGGTGTTGTAACACTCCCACTCCAAAGCACAGTATACTTTAGTGTTGAGTCGGAGAGTGCAGGGGTTAAGGTACATGCCTGACACATGACTGCCAACTTCGCCCCCTGGCACCACAAGGGTCTCAAGCATTGCCATGTGCAATCCTGGAGAGGCCACTGGAGTAGCCTGGGCGACCCCTGCCACCACAGTGCCAAGCATCATCAAACTGCTAAGAATCACCACCAGGAGGTGCCCTGGGACAGTGCTCAGGAGACCAGGGGCCAGGGAGAAAGTAGAGTGGGGAAGGTGCTTGCTTTGCACTCAGCTGACCCGGGGTTCTATCCCCAGCACCCCATACTGTCCACTGAGCACTGCCAGGAGTGATCCTGAGTGCAAAGCCAGGAGTAAGTCCTGAGCACTGCCTGGCACGAGCCTCCAAATAAAATTCAAAATTTTATACTTTAGTATAAAAATTTAGATTCCCCAAAGCCAGGTGTATAAATTCAGGCTGAAGCAACCAATCCTGTGTCTGAAAAACTTTGAGCCACATTACGTAACAATCAGAAGACATGCCGCTCCGTCGAGGAGAAGAGGGGGGAGCACACCCACCCTTGAAAGGTTCACTGAAGGCTCCGATGCTGCCCGAGCCCCTGAGCTGCCTGTGCCCATGTAGCCGAGCCAATGCGGTGCCCGCAGCTCTCCTTGACATGGGGGCATTTTTGCTTTCCTGTCTAATCTTGGGATGTGTGTAGGGGCTCTCTCTGCCTTTGCAGAAGCCCACGGTCTCTCTTGAAATGTTACTCTCTCTCCGCTCGTCCTCTTCCTAAAAGTCACCAAATAAAAGGTTTTTTCTTCAAATAAATAAACTAAAGGTCCACAGAAGATAAAACATTTACCACTCATAACAGCGTCAGTGATTCTAAAAACCAGACAGCTCTGCACACCAGTTACTCCAGAAGTGGAACATCATATTACTCTTGCTAGAGTCCATAATGACAGTTTCAAAAAAAAATAATAACCAAAACCCTTTTAGCTTTAGAAGTGAGCACTGTGCAAGCAAGCCAAACGGTCCTGTGAGATGCTCATCCCAAACTACTGCCTGTGGGAGGTAGAAGCATCCCGTCCTTTGAGTGAAAGGAATTTCAATAACGGCCAGCAGCAAACAACAGTCATTTGCAAACTCTGGACAAACAAAGCTTGCAGTGAGCAACAGCTGACACACTCATCTTCCGTGGCCTGAAGAAAAACAGCATCAGGGCAAGGGGTGCGACTGGCCACGGAAGCAATCACTGTCCTCCACAAAGAGTGTGTCTGCAGGGTCCTGGGGTCAGACTGGGGTCATGGACCCCCGGTGAACTGCCAAGGAACCCGTGGAGGACCAGGCAGCTGGGAAAGTGGCTCCAGGGTCGCAGGCGGCGACACCCGCACGCGGGACAGCGGGGAGGGCCTGGACGCGGGGCTGCGCTCGGCTCGAGTCGCCCGTTTTCCCTCCCAGGGCCAGGCCGCAGGGCGGGAGCGCAACGCCCCCTCGCTCGGGCTGCACTGGGGGCGCCCCCGGCTCCAGAGGCCGCCGCCCGCCCGGCTCTCCCCTCGCTGCCCGCGCACTGGCCCGGGAATCGCGCAGGGAGTCCAGGGTCTCCCGTGCGCGGAGGACAGGTGCGATCTCGGCGCCGCCCAGCCCCGGCGCCACGTGACGCGCGGGTCACGTGAACACCGTGACGTCACGCCTCCTCCGGAAGCCTGAAGCGGCCTGGGACCCCGTGCCTCTTCCGGGTCTGGGGTTCCGCCTCTTGGTTCCGCCCAGCCCCGACTAACCCACCCCAGGCCCTAGGGGTGGGCGTGGCTCAGGCCAATGTGGGCGTGGTCAAGGGAAATGGGCGTGGCTCGGCCCGTGTGGGCGTGGCATGGGCGGAGATGGGCGTGGCTCGGGTCCACGTGGGCGGGGCCGGGACTCGACTTCATTTCTCAGCTTCTCCAGCTCTGTGTCCTCCTCTGTGAGCAAAGCGCTGGTAATATTGATGGATTTCTGCAGGGAAGCTTTCTCTTCATCGGGGTCTCTTATGAACACGGATTCTCTAAAAGACCAAAGAGTTCAAAATGCCAGAAATCAACCCAGAGGGAGGCCAGTGCACAATTGCCCTAGAACCGAGGCTCAACGGCTCCCAGGACTGTTGCAGGGGGAGGAGCCCAGGCTTTGATGCTTGCAGTTTAGTGAAATTTTACTTACTGTGAGGGAGAAAAAGTTTGACTATGTGTACATGCCAGAACCTGCGTATCGTTGTGTCCATTTGAATTTAAAGAAACAAGTTAATAACTTTGGGAGATGGAGAACAGAAAGAAAAAAGAAAAAAAAGGACTTGTTGCACCCCCCCCCCCAAAAAAAAGAATTCTTTTAAACACCTAATCCCAGGTTGAAGTGCTATTTCTGGAATAAATTATTACCAAGCAATGACAACAATTAAAACACACACATGCAAAGCAATTATACGAATGTCTTGCAGAGCGGCTTTATGCTGGGAGTATCCATTGGTTCTCACTCATTTCAGTAACTTTCAGCAAGTTCGGAGATTTGGTTTTTGAAACCTTTCTGAGCCAGAACAGGGGCAAAGATTGTTCCGACTAATCCAACAGAGAATGGTTTTCATCCAGACTCTGGAAAGGACCAAAGTGAGTTGCTCTTAAACAAAACGGCAATTCGCAAAAGGCCAGAACAGAAAGATGAACATGGGTTTCCAGTAGAGGATGAGAGCTCGGAGCCTACAGAGTGGGTGGCCTCACACCCTCGGCCAGACTCTCCTCCGGGCTGGCTTGCAGAGTAGAAGGAGGAGGACCTGGCCTGGGGAGAGAGGGCGGCAAGACAGAGAAGGAGCAAAGACACAATAGATACAACCCAACGGGTGTGTGTGTGGCTGTGTGTGAGTGTGTGTGTGAGAGAGAGAGCATTTACACCACAAAAGGACGTGTGTGGGAGAGCACAGGGCGGGGACGGACGGCCAGTCAAGACGGGGCAATGCCACAGCCTGGAAAGGACATGAGAGGGGACAGAAGTGTGGCTCCTGGGATGCATATTTGGAGAGAGACAGAGGTGCGTGTGAAGTGGGGGATCTCATTAAAGTCTGGGGTCCAGGACAGCTGTGGATGTTCGTGTCATACTCACTGGTTCAAATCAGTTCAATATTTGTTTTAAAATTTTTTAATAGTTTTAAAATTTTTTACTCCCACAAAAAAATAAAGTCATCATTTGTTCCTTTGATTCACTGAACGTTTTTTTTCTTTGGGCTGGATGTGTGTACACCTGGCCATGCTCAGGGTTTACCCTGGCTCTGGGCTCAGGGTACCACATGGGGTGCCAGGGATTGAACCCAGCTCAGCTGTGTACAAGACAAGATAGTACCAGTTCTACGACTTCCGCGGCCCCTGAAGGAGTGACTTTCCATGGATGGCTGCATAAACATTCCTGGGACATGGGGGGGAAGGGGAACAGAGGTGATGAGACAGCAGAGGGAAATGGACAAGTGGGTAAATGGGTCATTTATTTTTTAAAATTTATTTATGTATTTATTTTTGCCGGGGGTCACGCCCAGCGATGCACAGGGGTTACTCCTGGCTCTGCACTCAGGAATTACTCCTGGTGTTGCTCAGGAGACCATATGGGATGCTGGGAATTGAACCCGGGTCGGCCGCATGCAAGGCAAACGCCCTACTCCGCTGTGCTACCGCTCCAGCACTAAGTTGCATGCCCAAGACGAGTGCCTTAAAAAAGAAAACCAAAATGAAACAAAAAACTGCTTCCCGTTCTGATGGATGTTTCCTCCTCAAGCCAGGGCACCAGTCTAGATTCTGGGGGGCTGTGCGTTGTGTGGAGCATAGGGGAGGATGGGACTCTGGTGTCTGTGTGCCCCCAACTTTGGAGCTGTCTCCTGCAAACAGCACCAGGGATGAACCGACCATTTGGGACCAGCTCTGGGGGGCTGGGAGGATGAGCGGATGGAAGGAGCTGAGACGGGCGGCAACCATGGACGCGCAGCAGACCCCGACAATCGCCACTCAAGAGTACAGAGGAGGGGGTCTCCCCACAACCAGAACTCACAGTGGGGTGGGGTGGCGGGTGCTCTGTTTCACAGGGAATTACAGCACAGTAGATTTCATGGGAAACGCATTTCCCTTCCTTGTGTCCTCCATCTTCGGCAGCCTGGCAGTGGGCTGGCCTTGGGGATACTCCTGGCTCCTTGCTGGGGGCTGGGTGGAGGGAGGGAACTCTGCCTCCTGCAAAGCCTGTGCTCCCTGCGGCCCCAGACTTCAGAGCAAAGCTCAGATATGCTTCGGCCCATCTGCCTTTTTCTTTTCTTTTCTTTTCTTTCCTTTTCTTTTCTTTTCTTTTCTTTTCTTTTCTTTTCTTTTCTTTTCGGGCCACACCTAGTGATGTGAGGGGCTTACTCCTGGCGGTGCACTCAAGCATCACTCCTATTAAAGAGAGGAAAGACTTACCTAGATTCATACAAACCAACATAGTGCCATGGAGCATTAAAGAACATACTGAAGGTACAAAAGAAGAGAAGAGCAAGCATTTCACCTTACTCACGGTGAGGTGCAATCCAACCATTTGCTGTGGATCCTAGTCAAAAGAAGCTTAAATCTGTAGCGAAAAAGGATACAATTTAGCATCATGTTTAAATCTTGACTTCCATTTTCTAAGAGCACTGTACCAGGAGTCTAGCCAATCTGTCCAATATCTTTTCCATAGAGCTTACCAAAAATTCACTAGAACAATTCTGCAGGCGTAATTCAAATTTTCTTATAACAATACAGTTTGACAACCTCTAACCTTCTGCACATTCCTTAACATTCATTCCGTCCTGTAAAAAAACATCTTCACTTTCACAGGATCCCTTTCCCTTTTCCCACTGACGATATCTCCATCATTTATCTTTCTGACTTAAGACATACATCTATATTCCTGTCATCCCACAAGTTTGAACTCTTATTTTACTGATCTTAGTTCAACACGATCTCCCAAGTTTGGACACAGCTACCAATAATCTCACTTAACATAACAAAACTGTACTCTGCAGTGCTATTTCAAAAGCATTAGATCAGTTCTAGAGCTACTCAAAAAGTCTTAGAAATGCTCACAATTAAAGCTCTTACAAGGTATTCACTGGGCAAAAGATCACTTGACATTGGAAGTTAACCAGAAGACGTCTTAAAATTTTGATTTCCAGGAAAAAGATTAAAACAGTCCTAGATTATCATGCAACATTAAGGATTTCACACTTGTGTACAAAGCTCTCTGGAGATCAGGGCTGGTGACAAGGCTTTGCATGGAATAAAGTTATCAAAATAGTAGCATGTACTTTCAAGCACTGGACATGCTGACTCACAATATAGTTAGTAAAATTTCCCAACTTTCCCATGAAATTCTCCATTCTCAGAAACTATTACGGCAAGCTGACATCTGAGATGAACCCATTTTATAACTCTAGAAACTCATGTTGAAACTAAACCATTAGCAGCCTCCCTGACTTTGCTGGCAACAAAGTCACAGCACCCGCCTCCTAGGAGACATCCAGGCGCTCCCAGAGCTCCTTTACCACACCACCAGGGCGCCCCTGGGGGCGTGACCTGGGCTCCCGGACAAGACTGTCAGCCACAGTCCGAGAAGGCTCACGCCTCGCACCGACAGTCACCATGCCAGTCAGGACCTGGCCTTACGCGATGGCGATTCCCAGTTTCGGGGCGCCTTACTTACCCCGAGAAGAGCCCGTTGGAGACGGCCGGGGCAGCAGAGCAGATCTTGGTGGGACCTCCAAATGTTAGGGTCGAGATGCTCGCCGCCCGTGAAGGAGACTCCAGGAGACTTTCTCATGCAACACGCATAGGGTTTATTGTCCAAGCATGCCGGGGCTCACTACATGTCCTGAAAACAGGACAGAGGCAGAGAGCCCCGAGCCAAAGTACAGTGGGATTTTATAACCAAGAGTAAACAAAGGAATCTGACAGTACAGCAACCTGCAGTTTTACCAAGAACAGCACGACACTTGCACAAGATGAACTTCTTCAGAACATCTGAGCACATGTCCCCATATCCGGCCCAGCCACAAGGTCATAGCAGGGTGTAGGTGGGAGCTACCTTATGACTCTTTTGAGCCAGCTTTTGCAGCTCTAGTTTCACAGCTTTTACAGTTCTCTGGTGAACTCTTTCCTACCACTTAACTCTTTCATGACCATTAGCCCGGGCGGCCCTTACATTTCCATCTCTGACCTTACAATAGCACAGGGACTAAGGCATTTGCCTGCAGGAGGGATGTGCTTCATATGCGTCAGCCCCTGCAGCCCCCAAAGGAACACTGATAAGTAAGGCTCAGTTTGTGCCAAGGAGAGGGTGCCAAGCTTCAGAAGCTTCTGGAGCGTGGGAGCTGACTCCCACCACAGCTGCCAGGTGAGGCTCTGCTAGCACCGCTCACCAGCCCACTGCACTGCTGCTCGCTCAAAATTTCAAGATCGACTTAAATTTTTGTCTTTTTAGAAATGTTATATTCTTTGTGAATTTTTTCAATCCTAGTGAAATACACAGAGCTGATCATGAATGAATTTCAGTCATATCATGTTCCAACACCTGTCCCTTCACCAGTGTACATCGCTCACCACGAATCTTCCCGGTCTCCCTACTCCCCCAGACAGGCAAGGCACCTCTCTCTCCCTCCTCCTTTCTGCAGTGCTCTCTCTCTACCCCTCTCTCCCTCTTTTCTCTCTCCCCCTCTCTCTGACACATGCCTTTTGGTTTACAATACAGATATGGAAAGGTTATTATGTGTATCTCTTTACCTACTTTCAACACCCAGTTCCCGTCCAAAGTGATTTCCAACCATTTCCAATCATTATTGCCAGACTGGTCCCTACTCTATCCTAACTACCCTCTGTCCCCGATGCTTGTGGGAGCTTCCAACCATTGACCAGTCCTCCTGGCCCCATTTTCCTAGCCTTGGATATCAATCTCATATATATGTATATATGTATATTATTATCATTTCTGCTCAGGGGACGCAGCTGTCAGCAAAACGCCTGTGAGTGATCTCTCGCTGTGTGTGTGTCTCTCTCTTCCCAGAGTTCTGGAGCCCAGCAAGCACTGGACTGTCATCAGTGATCATCAGAGAACCTGGCTCCCTGCAGCTGCCCCATTTACGGGCCCCCAAGAGCAAGAAAACGGACCTTCGCCCGCACCCCTCAGCTCAGAGTGCCCACGCCTGGCAGTGGGCAGGAACTTCCCAGACACACAGGCATCCATCTCGGCACAGAGGCACTCGTCATGGAGGGAGGCACCCCCCAGCACATCAGTCACACTCATGGGGGGCACTGGGATAGGCTGAGCTGGTGGAACGACAACGGTGTCAGTTATTAAGGCAGCAATGGCAATGCCAAAGATTGTGGCGGTGGTGATGCTGGCAGGAATAGCTGTCGCATGGTGCTGTGGTGATGATGCTTTGGTGGTGAAAATGGCAGCATTGTTGGGGATGAAGTTGCGGTGATGATGGTGACATGGTGATGCGGACAGAGCTGGCGGGACGCTCTGCCGATCAGATCATGCTGGTGATCTGGTGATCATGGTCTGAGGCTGGTCATGGTCATTTTCGTGGTGGTGGTAATCATGAGGTCGGGCATGAAATGAAGTCATGCACAAGTTCGATGACTCTTGGTGACGAGATGGTGAATTTGGTGATGATATGGCAAGTTTTATGACTTTTGGTGTGGCTATTATGGGGGTATTTCCGTTTTGTTTGACTGTGGCACAAATTTGGTGAATTTGGCAATGCTATGGCAAATTTGGTGACTTTGGCACTAGTGCTTTTGGGGGAGTTTGGTTTTGGTTGGCTGTGGCACAAATCCGGCGACTTTGGTGATGCTATGGCAAATTTGGTGACGTTTATCTCTGCTGTTTTTTGGTATTTGTTTTGGTTGGCTGTGGCACAATTCTGGTTAATTTGGTGAACTGGTACATTCAGTGAAGTTTGGCATCGCTATTTTTTGCTATCTCTGTTTTGATTGGCTGTGGCACAAATCTGGCAAGTTTGGTGATGTTATGGAAAATTCGGTGATGTTTGGCACCGCTATTTTGCTACTTGTGTTTTGGTTGAATGTGGCACAAATCTGGTGAATTTGGCACACAGTGGTAAAATTTGGTGAGGTTTGGCGCTGCTGTTTTATATTTCCGATTTTGGTTGGCTTTGACACAGATCTGGTGAATTTGGTACACTGTGGCACAAACATGGTGAATCTTGTGTTGGTATGGTGAATTTGGTAACATTTGCCACTGCTTTTTTGGGGGTCGTTTCCGTTTTGGTTTGCTGTGGCACGAATTTGGTGGGCTTGGTGACGTGGCAAATTTGGTGAAATTTGGTGGCTGTATGGTAAACATGGCCATGATACTGGCAACATCGGCAATCTAATGCAAGGATTATGATGTCTTTTTATCGAAAAAATATTTTCAATAAAATTCTTCAGTAAAATGTTTTTATTGAAAGAAATTTAGAGAAATGTGAGGGGGTGAGAAAGAGATCACGGGGGGGGGGCTGGATGAAACAAGGCAGACAGGGTCACCAGGGGGCAAAGGCGGGGTTGGCTGGCCAGATCTTGACTCCCCGGACTTTGACTAAGCTGCAGTTCTCCCAAGCTGCCACGGGAGGGCGCTCTTCTCGCCGGCGGGGGTGATCTGGCCAGATCTTGATTTGATCCAGCTCTTGTCTAAGCTGCAGTTCTGCCCAACTGCCACGAGAGGGCGCCCTTTTTGCTGGCGGGGGTGGCCCTGGCCTGCTTTTAATTATCCAGCTCCTGTCTGAGTTGCAGTTCTCCAAATCTGCCACGGGAGGGCGCCCTTCTCGCTGGCGGGGGTGGCCCTGGCCTGACCTTAATGTTCCAGCTCCTGTCTGTGTTGCAGTTCTCCAAAGCTGCCACGGGAGGGCGCGCTTCTCTCCGGTAGGGTGGCCCTGGCCTGATCTTGATTCTCTAGCCTGTGTCTGAGCTGCTGTTCTCCCAAGATGCCACAGGAGGGCGCCCTTCTCGCTGGCGGGCTGGCCCTGGCCTGATCTTGATGATCCAGCTCTTGTCTGAGCAGAGTCTCCTGCCCCTGCGCCTGGCTCTCCTCACTGGGGCCCCTTGGAGGGGGGAGGGTTGAGTTTCTCTCCCCCCGCCCCGCCCCGCCCCGAGCAGAGCCATAGCAGCTGAGGACCTCTGGAGCCAGCCACGGCCATGCTGGGCCCACTCTCCACATGTCCGGATGGGCCTCATGCATGAAAGAACTGGCAGAGGAACCCAGGCATGCGGGTCCCAGGGCTGAGGTCTCCCAGCCTACTCAGATCGGGACTGGGCCTTCTCCACCCAGACCCCTTCCCCATCTTCCAGTAGGTAAACGTCACACCCACCAGCTGCCGCCAGCGCCAGGTTGGTCCCATCAACGGCCAAAATCCAGAGACTATAAAACCCAGCTCCCGGAATAATGACATCTTATTATCGCGTTCTTACTTTGGAGAACCCGGCAGGCTAACCGAAAGTATCCTGCTCACGTGGCAGAGTCTGGCAAACTTCCCGTGTCCTACTCAATATGCCAAATACCAGTAACCATGACGGGGCTCATTCCCTAATCCTAAAAGAGCATTGAAATGGCTCTTTTAAAATCTCACGGCTAGGAAGAAGGAGACGTTACTGGTGCCTGCTCAAGGAAATCGACGGACAACAGGATGATCCTGATCCTGATCCTGATGTATTTTATGGGCTGGAGCAATAGCACAGCGGGTAGGGCGTTTGCCTTGCACGCTCCGCCCCTCTCGGAGAGCCCAGCAAGCTACTGAGGGTATCTCGCCCGCATGGCAAAGCCTGGCAAGCTACCCATGACGTATTCAATATGCCAAACACAGTAACAAGTCTCACGATGGAGGCGTTACTGGGCCCGCTCAAGCAAATCGATGAACAGCGGGAGGACCGTGACCATATATACTATATTCCACAAAATGGGTGCTTACTTATATTTGTGAAGGGACTCGGGAACCATATCCAGCAGTGCTGAGGCTCCTCCGAGCTCTGCTCAGGCATCACTCCTGGAGGGGATGCTGGGGACCATAGGAAGTGCCAGGGAAAAGAATCTGGGTTTGCTGCTTGCTAGGCATCAGCCTTGCCCCAGGGCTCTCTCTCCAATCTACAGTTTACTGACTTACAACCTCGTATTACAGAATATTCACAGTACGATGTAATATTTGGATATCCTGCCAAGTAACCATGATTCGTGTATAGACCGTTTGAATTCCCTACCATAGATTCTAAAGTCAAGGACTGCTATTGGGGATTATGTAGGCTAAAAGTGACGGTCTTGTTCAAGCTCTTTCTCCAGAAAAATCAACCTGAGGACACGTGCGTCAAACGTACAGGAGTTGGTGCTTATAAACATCTTTGGATCTGTTCATTTTGGGTTAAAAATATAGCAACTTCCAGTTTCTTTCCCAGATTTTATGGATTGATGGTGCTTGCAATGCATGGTGTCCCTTTCATTTCTTCTTGTGAAATAGCTATGGAGAATCACTGAAGGTATTCATTTTAGGCTACGTTGGTTAGGAAGCTTTGCAATAATACAATAAAGGTTTTATTTGTTTTGGGTTTTTTTTTTCTTTTTTGGTCACACCTGGCGATGCACAGGGGTTACTCCTGTCTCTGCACTCAAGAGTTATTCCTGGCGGTGCTCAGGGGACCATGTGGGATGCTGGGAAGTGAACCCGGGTCCGCTGCGTGCAAGGCAAAGGTCCTACCCATTGTGCTATCTCTCCAGCCCCCTGTGTAGGGTTTTTTATACCTTTAAACCTCACCAGTGGTTCTTTATTTTCCTTTTTTATAATTTTATTTATTGAATCACCATGATAGCAGTTACAAAGCTTTTGGGTTTAAGTTTTGGTCATACAATGAAACACTCGTACCTTCACCAGTGCCCATTTTTCACCACCAAAACCCCTAGTATACCCCCACCCCACACCCTCCCCTTACCTGTGGAGGAGATGATTTCCACATTACTCTATCTCTACTTTGATTTCATTCAATATTTTGACACTGGATCCACTATTCTTATTTGGGATTTTACCCCAAAATTCAGATCTCCTGAAAAGGCATCAGTAGACAATTTGTTTTCTATTCCTGGTTATGAATAACATATGGTGTCGTGTGGCTGCAGTAGTGGCTGCGTGATTTTGAAATTCCAAAATTTTAACAATTAAATCTGGAGGGATTTCTTGCCAAAACCTGCTGGGTTCCGAGATTTCTTCCTGAGTCTCGGGGATCATGGCCGTTAAGCAGCTTGATTGGAGCCAGAAAGGCCGTTAGTGGGCGGCGACTAGGGGTCTTGTTGGGAAGGGGAAGAAAGGGCTGGTCCCACCCCCATCCCGTGAGGCCCCACGTGTCTCATCACTGAGGGCCCAAACTTGACTGTCCAGTGGCCTCTGGAGGTTGGCGGCCACCGAGCCGCCAAGGGGGAGCAGGTGGAGGGACAGCACCCTTTCTTCCCTGGAATGGCCGAGCGACAGTAACCTACTGCAGGTTCTGGATGCATTTCTGCCAAAAGCCACTGGATTCCGAGATTTGTGTCTGAGTCTATGGGATCATGGCCGTTAAACAACTTGATCAGAAGCCAGAGAGGCCGTTTGTGGGTGACAACTTGGGGTCTTGTTGGGGAGGAAAGGGCCAGCTCCACCCCCATCCCATGAGGCCCTACGTGTCTCGTCACTGTGGGCCTAAATCTGACTGTCCAGTGGCCTCTGGAGGATGGCGGCCAGCGGGCTGCCAGGGGGAACAGGCCAAGGCACAAAATCTATTCCCACCTGGGGTGGCCCAGCGCCTCTAACTTACTGCAGGGACTGGACACATTTCTGCCAAAAGCCGTTGGGTTTCGAGATTTGTTTCTGATTCTCTGGGATCATGGCCGATAAGCAGTTCAATCAGGAACCAGAGCGGCCATGTCTCCAATTATATAGCTGAACTGGAGGTGGTTTGTGGGTGTATCTCCCACATATCTTTTACCTGTTTACTTTCTTGGTCAACTCTGCCTCAAGTTTTTGGGGTCTGGCCAAACGCACGGCAGCAATTTGGGGGTACCTGGAAGTCTGAAGGCGCCATCAGGCTGCTGATGCACTCGCCTCACAGGTACAGACTGACCTGCTGGTGGCACCATACCCCCAACCCAGTGCTTCTTAGGGTTTACTCCTGCCTCTGCACTTAGAGATTGCTCCTGCCAGGGCACAGATGACTGGATGGGATTTCTGCCATTGAACCCAGATCAGCCACATGCAAGTACCCTACTCACTGCACTATCTCTTTAGCCCAAGATAAACGCTTTTAAGAAAATGGTTTACAGGTCCAGAGCAATAGTGCAGCTGGTAGGGCATTTGCTTTGGCCAATCTGGCTTCAATCCCTGACATTCCATATGTCTGACCAAGCACTGTCAGGAGTGATTCCTGAGTGCAGAGCCATGAATAAGCCCTAAGACATCACCAGGGGTGGCACAAACATAAAGAAACAAAAAGAAATTGGTGTATCAGAATTCCATGGTAGAAACTGTTTGACTTATTTGACTCTATAATTCTTGATGGTTAGCCAAAAATCTTTTATAAATGAACCTGAGCATAATCAGTTATCACTGGCAAAAAGAAATAATTTTATTAAAGTAGATATAGGACACTTGTTTGCTCAAATTTTAATACTGCTTTACATAGTTTGTGAAACAATTTCAATAATGGTTATTACTAAAAATTTCAATTGATACAGATCTTTCACTTGTCAGACAGTTGATAATCTCCAGAGGAAAATACATCAAAAGCATATATACAATGATAGAAGTTCTTATTATACATGTAGCCTGGA
This sequence comes from Sorex fumeus, assembly GCF_029834395.1. Lineage (NCBI taxonomy): Eukaryota > Metazoa > Chordata > Mammalia > Eulipotyphla > Soricidae > Sorex > Sorex fumeus. Next base: position 2,685,353 of record NW_026606164.1, read on the forward strand.
TGGTACATTATTTATCACTTTTTACAGAACTAGAAAACATTCAAGTGAAAAAAAATAGATTCAAACTGGATGATAAACTTCTGATGGTTGAGGTCCTTCATTTAATTTTTTTGTGATAAGAAAATCCAAAAGAATTAATGTTGAATTTCTCATCATACATCATCTAAACGCACAGTCAAAAAAAGTAAAGCTTATAAAAACAGTAAATTGGTCATTTTAGGTGTTTCACAAGTAGACTGTTATGTCATCCATCAACTGCTGGAGATTTCTGCACAGTGCAGAGAATGGGGTGGCCGGGCCGAAACTGTTGTTGTCGTAATTGTTCAATTGTTGAGGTCGTCCCCCTTCCTGGAGAGCAGCCTCGGACATTATCTCCACTTTATTGTTGAGGTCCCGATTCTTTCTTTGGAGGTCCACAATCACGGAATTCAGGAAATCAATCTGTGTTAAAGGAGAGCGTGAGACGGTGAGCCATCTGCGGGAGCCATCAGAGCCCGCCACAGAGGAGGCTGGGCCCCGCTTCCAGTCCCCGCCCCAGGGTTTGAGGCAGCCAGAGCTCCCCTTTCCCTTCCTGAGCGCAAGCTCCCGGGTGCCCCAGGGAAGACCCCAGGAGATGCCGGGCCCCCTCGGTTCCTCTCAGAGCAGGGAGTCAAGAGGGCCTTCCCTCTCCTACAAAGACAGACTCACTTCTTTAAAATCCATGGGGGGAAAAATCCCACTTTACAAATGTAAGCATGACTATAGGCACAAACATTCATGTTTCACTTAAAAACTGGCAGGTTTGTGTCTGAGTGATAGCACAGCGGGAAAGGTGCTTGCCTCACACGCAGCCAACCCAGGTTTGATCCCTGCCATCCCACAGGGGCCACTGGAGAGCAGCCAGGAGTGATTCCTGAGTGCAGAGCCAGGAGGAAGCCCGGAGTATCGCCAGGTGTGGCCCCCGAAGAAAGTAGAATGAAAACCAGAAAAACAGACTGATTCTTTTTCTCCCTCAGGGCAAGTTCTGATGAGGAGTCTCTGAGAGTGCCCAGGCCCTCCCACACTGGAGCCAAGAAACACAGATCTCTCTTCCTCCAGCTGAAAAAAAAAACAAAAAAAACATGGAAATGTTCAGTTCCCAACAAGCCCATGCAGGGTCCACGTCCACAGCCCACATGTAAAGTTCACTTCAGCCCACATGTGCCGTCCAGGGCCACCGGCTGTTAAGTACAGAAGGGCAGGAAGTGAGGGTGTGCGGGAACTCCATAGGGCACGGGGACCCAGATGGTCCCCTTCCTCAGAGAGGATTCAAACTATAAAGCGCTGCAGGCCCGGGTGTGATGGAAGAGGGTTGGGGAAGGAGAGCCATCAAGGAGGCCCCAAGGCTGACTCCTGCCACAGGCCAGACCTGAGCCTGCTGATGGTGGGTGCGGGCACTGGGGTCTGCAGCCAAGTGTGCACACTCCAGAGGACCCCACCCAGCTGTCTCCCTCAACAGGAGCAAGAAGCATGAAGGCGGCCCAGAGGACCAGACTCCCCATTCTCTGTGCCCAGAGCATGCGCAACGTGGCTGGGACAGTCACATGTTGCTGGACGTTTCCGTTTGCGACCGGACCTTCCTGATGGGAAGGAGGCCCTCCAAAGTGGTGTTCGACTCTGGCAAAGTGAAGATTTGCCAATTTTATGGGAGCCCGAAGCCCAGGTTCTGGGAGAGCAGCAGGAGTAAGGGCAGTGGAGGGGTCTGGATTCTCGGCTCTGGCAAGGACGTGACCCCTTGACTGAAGGGATGTGTCCTTGTCCATGGGGCCTTTCACTCCTTAAGCATCACCTCTTGTGCTGGGAGCGTGTGGGGGTGGGGTTCTGGCAGCAGGTGCCCGGGCCCTGGTTCTCACGGGTGCCAGGTGAGCACAGTCCCTTCTTCCTCAGCTTCCTTCTTTTTGGCTTCTGTTATTTTAATTCATCAATTAATTTGGGAGGGGGGATTTTGGTGTCACAACCGGGCGTTGCTCAGGAGTGACTCCTGGCTCTGCACTCCGGAATTTCTCCTGGCTGTGCTTCGGGGACCATATGGGATGCCGGGGATGGAACCTGGGTTGGCCATGTGCAAGGCAAACACCCTACCTGCTGTGCTATAGTTCCGGCCCCATTCTCGGATATCTTAAATGGTAGATATTCCCCGACTCTTTTGAAGCATACACGCATATATACATATGTACATGTCTGTGTATGTATACACGCTTATCTATAACCTTTGTGGGTAGTCAGTTTGGTTTGTTTGGTGGGGTGGGGACTAAGCCCTGGCTCTGTTCTCAGGGATCACTCCTGGCGAGGGAGGAGCAGTCCAGGCCATCAGCAGTCACTCGAGCCCAGGAAAGTGGGGCTGTGTGGTCAGAGGGCAGTGGCTGGCCTTCTCACGGTCATCAAAGAGCCTTGAGACGCTGTGTATGTCAACACATGTGGCTTCTCTTCCTGTCCCGGCCCAGGCTCTGGGCGAGCTAACTGGGGCATCCAGTCCCTGCCGGGCTCATTGCTCCTCCGAGCAGTCTGGGAGTGGTCAGCTGTTCAGTGATCTCGCCAGGCCGCCCCATGTCCCCCGGATCCTGTGTGGTCACTCCGCGCAGCACCTCCCCAGGGGTCATACAGGGGTCATGCAGGGGTACACTTCCCCTCCTGTCCCATGCGAGAACCAGGGACCAATTATTCCTGGCGGTGCTCAGGGGACCATATGGGATGCCGGGGATTGAACCTGGGTCTGGCGTGTGTAAGTCAAACGCCCTCCCCGCTGTGCTATCACTCTGGCCCATGATATGCTTTCTCTCAAGGCTGAGGCCGGGCCTACACGCCCTGGTCACCACCATCACCCACCTCATTCTGCAAGTTTGCATTGGTGTTCCTGGTGTCCTCCAGGGAGGCCAGGGTCTCTGTCTTCTCTTGGGACAGTTGTTCCATAAAATGCCTGGCATCTTCCGCTGTCTGCACAGCCTGGAGAGAGAGAAACCTCATTGAGCCAGGCTGGGGGGCCAGGGAGGGGTTGGCCGCAGTGGCAGAGCACAGCGCGAAACGCCACACAAACCTGCCACAGTGGTTCCGGCCCCCGCTGGGCGCCGCTCACCCCGCGGGGACTCACGTCTAAACCGCTCAGCGGCAAGACTGATGCCCGGAAACAGCCTAGTGCTCCCAAGAGCCTCCATTCCTCACACAGAATAAAAATGACATGAGCGGACAGCTAAGCAGGCCTGGTTGGAAAGCGTTGGGGGGAGGGGGGAAAGGAAGGAGAGGAGATGTGAGCCGTGAGCACAGGTGTGGGAGTGGGAGAAAGGCAAACCCTGAGTCAGCTGGGAAGAGAGAACACCTGCCCGGCACCAGGCACCCTCGAGTCCAGGCTGCCCTGCACCGGGCACACTGCTGGTGGCACAGGGCACCCCCGAGTCCCAAGTGAGCAGACTCAGGGCAACCGCTCAAAGTCCCCCCGGAAGACACCGCTTTACTTTACAACTTAGTGCCTCTCTCATGACTTCCCTTACGTCTTGAAGGGCCACAGTGCAATCTTCCGTGAGAACTCCCCCCGGAAATGAACATACTGTCCTTTTTGGTTTTATTCACAGCTTATGCCTTGTCCTAGAGGTCAGCAGGCACGTGGTGACGAGCTGTCCCTGCGCCCGCAGCAAACAGCCCGTGACACACGGGTTCCGTGGGGATCCACCGCTCCTTGTGCCGACGAAGAGCAATCCTCTTAACCGCTAAAAGGGGGTGCCCTGGGCCAACGGGGGTGGGGCCTGCTCCACTTTACCGTGAAAGACTGCAGCATCTCGAGCTCTCTGATTTTAACGGCGAGCCTGATCTTGTCCTTCCTCAGCACGCGGTTCCCCTTCTGGGCCTCCAGGAGGTTGGCAGAGACGTGGCTGCTGGTCTGGGCCAGCCGACTGACCTTCTGGAGGAGGAAGTAACTGCCGGCCAGCTGCTCCTTCTCTTGCAGGAGCTCGGCCCTCTCTTGCTGCAGCTCCCTCTTCTCGGCCAGCAGGCTCTCGTTCTCTTGCCCGGGCTGGGCCTGCTCGGCCAGGGCCGCCTCGTGCTTGCGCTGCAGGTCGGCCAGGATCTCGTCGAGGCAGCTGTGCAGGCCCTGCAGCTCCAGCTTGGATTTGGACAGGGCCACGAAGTCGCCCTTGAGGGCCTCGATATCGGTGGCCAGCCGGGCGGCATCGGCGCTCAGCATCTCCTTCTCCCGCAGGATCTCGGCCACCTTCTGGTCTGACCGCGCCTTCTCCTCCACCAGGTCCAGGCGCTGGGCCTGCAGTCCCTGTGTGTGCGTCCGCAGCTCCTCCGCCTCCTGCTCCAGCAGCCCCAGGCGGCCTCGCAGCTGGCTGGTCTCGTGGGCGGCCGCCTGGGTCTTCTGGGCGCGGGCCTCCCGCTCCTGCACCAGGGCCTGCTGTGCCGCGAGTCCGTCCTCCACCAGCCGCCAGCACTCCTCCTACCACTCGGCGTTGAGCGCCTCCTTGGCCTGTAGCACGCTGGCGTGTGTCTTCTCCAGGCTGCAGGCCTCGTCCTGGGCCTCCTGCAGCGCCACCTCGAGGGCGCCCTGGCTGGCCGCCAGCCCCTGGTTCTCCTGGCGCTGCCCCTGGAGCTCCCGCTGCAGCACGTCTAGCTCGCCGAGCAGCTTCCTCTTCTCTTGGACAGCCACCCGGGCGCTTCGCCGCCGCCTCCTCGTGCTTCTGCTGGAGCTCGCCCAGGGCCTGCAGGGACGCCTCCCGCTCGGCCAGCAGCTCGGTCTGCTGCGCCTCCAGCAGTGCCTGGTCTTTCAGCAACCAGTCCAGCTGCTGCTGGAGCTTCGTGGCCTTCTGACCCAGCAGCTCCTTCTCGGAGCCCAGGCTGTACAGCGGCTCGCGCAGGGCCGACTCCACGCGCAACGCCTCCTCGAAGCAGCGGCCGAGCTTCTGGGCCAGGAGGTCCTTCTCGCCGAGGTGCTCCTTCTTCTCGGCCGCCAGCTGCCGCTCAGCCAGGCTCAGCGTCTCCTTCTCATGCAGAAGTTGCACGCACTACGAGTCGGAGTTCTCCCTGCTGGTCTTGATCTGCTCCAGCAGCTGTGCCAGGTGGGCGTTGGCCGCCTGCGTCTGCAGTGCCTTCAGCTTGGCCTTGTGCACGGCCTTGTGGCCTCATCCAGCTGCGTGCGCAGGCAGCTGGCCTTGGCGCCCAGCAGCTCCTTCACCTGTAGCGCCGCCTCCAGGCTGGCGCCCAGCTTCTCGTGCTCCTGGCTCAGCAGGTCTTTCTCCAGCTATAGCTCCTTGTTGCTCTGGGCCAGGCCGTCACGCTCCAGCTTCAGAGCCACACACAGGCTGTCGAGGCCCGACTGCTTCTCCACGGCCGACTTCTTCTCGGCCGTGAGCTCCTCGATCTCTTGCACCAGCGACTTCTGATCCCGAGCCAGCTCCTCGTAGGAGCACTGCAGCTTCTGGATGATGTTGTCCTTGTCCTTGGCCAGGGATAGGTTCTCCAGAACCAGCTTCTTCGCATGCTCCTCCAGCTGGCCCCTCTCCTCCAGGCCCTTCTTACACTCGGCCACCAGGCCGCTCTTGCTCATCTGCAGCTCCTCCACCAGGGCCTGCAGTCCCACCTTGGCGACCTGCAGGGCGTCGTTCTCCGCGCGCACCCTCTGGAGCTCCTCCTGCACCGCCCTGCCCTCTTCCAGCACTTTCTCTTTCTCCGCCTCGAGGGCTTCTCGGCCGAGCCGCTCCTCCTGCCAGAGCTTCTCTGCGGCCCGCCTGGCCTCGATGACCTTCTCTTTATCGAAAAGAATCGCTTGGTTCAACAGCCAGAGCTTCCTCTGCTCTTCCCGCAGCGAAGAGTTTTTGGCCTCCGCTTCCTTCAACTTCAATAGCAACGACCCTCTCTCTGACTTCAGAGAGAGCTTCTCCTTCGCCAGCAATTGATTCTCTGACCTCAGGGCCCTGCGATCCTCCGACATCAGCTCAATTTCCTCTTTGTCTTAGGTTAATAAGTAAGTTCATGACTACAGAAACAAAAAGTGGGGAAGAATGGAAACAAGAATGAGATCAAGCAGGCACAAGCAAGTCAAGCACTTCATGTGGCCTAAATACCAGAAAAGAAAATCTCAGAGTAGTCTTACCTGTGCACGCGTGCGCACACACACACACACACACACACACACACACACACACACACACAGGCAGGATGGAGAGGCTCAAATACAGTTAGCTTCACAGGGTCAACATACCGACCTGCCTATTTTGGGGATGGGGGCCCCACACCTGGTGGTGTTCGGGTCTCGCTCAGGGTTCTGTGCTCAGGGATCACTGCTGGCAAGGCCGGAGGACCATACGGGATGCTGGGGATCAACCCGGGTTGGCCGAGTACAAGACAGCACTACCCATTCTACTATCAGCCGATTTTATTTTTGAAAATCCGTCTGAAATTTTGTCTGACAGCTCCCTGGAAGGTTTACGTACAGTTGGATCAGAGGGGTGCCGAACCCAGGAGGCAAGCTCTGCTGGGGGATCCCAGTATGGCCCCCAGATACCGGCACTCTCTGCGGGAAACTCCGACGCCGTGCCCAGCTGGGGCAGGCTGGCCGCTCGGCTAAGCATTAAAAGTGCAAGAGTCAAAGCTGAATGGTGGGGCTGGAGCGATAGCATAGCGGGGAGGGCATTTGCCTCGCATGTGGCAGACCCAGGTTGGATTCCCAGCATCCCACTGGGTCCCCCGAGCACCGCCAGGAGTAATTCCTGAGTGCAGAGCCAGGAGGAAGCCCTGAGCATCTCCGGGTATAACACCCCCCCCCCCACACTAAATAATAAAACCGAATAGTTCTAAACCTGCCCGCAAAAGGTTTGTCTTGAAACACTCGTTCTTTATCCGGCAGCTATGCAGAGGGAAGAAGACAAGGGCTGGAAGCGGCAGAGGGGGAGCCTGCCGTGAGTGGCCGACCTGGGTTCCACCCCAGCACCCCTTTATGACCCGGCAGCTGTGCCAGGAGTGACCCCTGAGCACCCCCGGGAGGGGCCCTAAGACAAAACAGAGAAACTTCTCTCCGTGTGACACGGGTCAGCTGTCCTTCCTCGGATGGGGACTATTTCCGCTGCCTGGGACAGGCCGTGCCAAAAGCAACCCACCACCTTTTCTTCACAAATCACACAAAAAAGTGGGTGACGCTGCGGTCATCCGATTGAGCAGCTGACTTGAGGGTCCCTGAAGGAGCCTCAGAGATCTCGGAGAGGGCCTCAGACAGAATTCCGGGAGGGTGACTCGCGGCTGCAGGCGACACCACAGAACCTTCCGGAAAAGCAGCCCGACACACCCACCTCTCCTGCAGGCGTAGTTCATCATTCATTCTCGTCAGCTGTGCCAAGTTTTCCCCGGACATTTTCATGATGTCCACGATGTCGTTTTCCAACTTGGCCTTTGCCTTCGTCAACTGCTCTTCTCGTACATCTCTCTCTCTGTGAATTTGGCCTCCATATCTGAGGGGAGGGGAGGAGAGGAGTGGGGGAGGGAGGGAGGGAGGGAGGGACGGAAGGAGGGAGGGAGGGAGTGAGAGGGACAGAGGGAGAGAGAAAGTCAGGGAGAGATGCGGGGGGGGGGGAGAACAGCTTTGGGGTGTCGTAGGCAACGAAGCGTCCCCTGCGCTTCTGTCCCAGGCCTCCCTCCGAGGACGTTTCACTCTCTGGCCCCTGCAAACTGCTCGAACCGAGCAGCAGCCAGTGAAACCAAGGACAACTCACAAGACGGGGAAGAAACGCAGGCAGCGAGCAACGGATGGGGCCAGGACGGGGGTCCGACCGTACAAGGCGCCTCATAGATGGCCCTCAGGGGGGACCTTGGGCAGCATTTGACAGTCGTCCCAGGGCCGAGGTGGCCGGAGTGTCACAGGGCCCCAGGAACTGATGGGGGGGCGGGCGCGAGGGGCACTGGGACCTGCTGTGGGGGCTCCCTGAGGGAGGCCGGGAGGCTGAGGAGGGGGCGCGGGAGCGTCAGCAGGGAGGCGCCTCACGCCCGGGGTGCCCCTGCACGACACCCAGAGATCATCTCTTACCTGTTCAATTTCCTCGCAACTTCTCCAGTTCAGAAGACAGCGCCTTAAACTGTTCTTCTTGTTGATGTAACTTATCAACAGATTCTAGTTAGGATAAAGTTAGAAGTTTAATATATTTCACGCACCATCGGGATTATTTGAGAGTCTGTCTGGCAGGCTCCATCAAATCTCACACTGGCGTCTGAGGTCACCGGGGCGATAAAGCGTCTCTACGGGAGAAGCCCCCGGCCGAGGGCAACACCAGGAGGTTTTGGCATGGAGACAGCGGGTCTGGCGCCAGGAGGAACTCGGGGTCTTGGCTGGGGGCATCCCAAAATCTTCCCACCCAGCCAGCTCCCTGCCAGGTCACACAGCACTTTCCCAAGCACACCTGCATGTCACCACAAACAGTGATGTAGGGACTATGATGCCACCAGCAGGTCAACCTGTACCTGCGGGGAGATTGCATCAGCAGCCTGATGGAGCCCGCAGACTTCCAGATACCCCAAAATTGCTCCTGTGCCTTTGGTCACGCCCCAACAACTTGGGGTCAAGTTTACCAAGAAATTAAACGGACAAAAGTTCAGTATGTGGGAAACACACCCACAAACCACTAAATAAGCTATATAAGCTTTATAAGCTCATCTGTTGGCCTTATTTCAGAGACCCATACATCTCAAAAGAGATCAAAAGATGCAGTTAGGCTCAGTGGCCCGGAGGTAAATGGGAACCCGTGACTGAGAGCTCCAGGCTTGCTCAGATCAGGACTGGGCCTCCTCCCGCCACATTCCCAGTTTTCCAGTAGCTTGGCAGTCACACCCACAAACTGCCCCCCAGCACCACGTAATCTCGTCAATGGCCAAGACCCAGAGACTATGCAGTACAGCTCCCGGAAGAGAATGACACAGATATTCCTGGTCATTATATTCTAGCCATAAGAAGCAATACGAAACAAATCATCTAGCATTGCCTTTTCAGCAGGTTTGAGTGCTGGTGGGACTGGTGTCAAAATATCGGATGTAACCAAAGTAGAGAGAGAGTATGGGGGAAATTGTGTGCCTGCCACACAGGCAGGGGAAGGGTTGGCAGAGGCGTGGGGCTGGTGGAATTCTGGGGATTTTGGTGGTGGAAAATGTGCACTGGTGATGGGACGGGTGTTTGATGATTGTGTGACCGAAACTCAAACATGAAAGCTTTGTAACTTATCTCACATGAATCAAAAAAAGGAGGGAAATATAATAATAATAAAATAATAAAATAAAATTAACATTCAGAACAGAATTTTAAAAAAATAAGTAATGTGGAGTTCATGCCCAATTAAATCAGCTTCATCCATGGCTGAATAATTAGTAGTACTCCTACATTGGGCTGGAGCGATAGCACAGTGGTAGGGCGTTTGCCTTGCATGGAGCCAACATGGCGGATCCGAGTTCGATTCCTGCGCCCCTCTTGGAGAGCCCGGCAAGCTACCGAGAGTATCTCGCCTGCACGGCAGAGCCTGGCAAGCTCCCCGTGATGTGTTCAATATGCCAAACACAGTAACTCCTACATTATTAACAAAAAAAAAATTAAAAAAAAAAACAATGTGTATGTGTGTGATGTGTGTGTGTGTGGGGGGGGGGGGCTTTGTGCGCGTACATGCTACGCCCAGGGTACCTCCTGGCTCTACACTCAGGGATCAGCCTGCTGGTATCAGGGATGGATACCAGCTTGGCAGTGGGCAAGGCAAGCGCCTGGCCTGCTCGGGTCTCTGGGAATGAACTTTACGTCAAAGAGGAAAGAGCCGGAGGAAGTCAGCTGCGGGAAATGAGTGGGCAGAGCCCTGAGTGTGGGACCCCAGAGCTCCGGCCCTGGCACAGTCACCCGGTGGCCCGCACCCACCTTGCCTGTTTTTCTGAACAGAGGCTGACTCTTCTGAAGCCTCTGTGAACTTTTCTTTCTAGAGAAACAGAATCAGATATTCAGACCAGGAGGGTGCAAAGTAGCTTCCAATCAACGACATGGGAGACACTCCATTTTGTGATGCTGTTCATGAAAATGAACTTGCACTCCAAACGTAGATATTGGGGGCTGAAGGGCTGGCACAGGGTCCAGGTGCCCGAGTACAGCCAGCCGGTTAGACCCTGAGCAGGAGTACCACCGAGTTAGCGGGGAGCCCCAATGAACACGGTGAACATCTGGGGGCTGGGAGAGAGCACTGGGTAAGGCCACTTGGCCCTGCTTGAATCGTGGCACTAACAGGAATATCCCGAGCACAAAGCCAGGAGTCGCCTCCAAGGACTGACAGGCATGCCACTAGTCCCCCCCCCACCAAAAAAAAAATATATATATATATCCCCGGGCCAGAGCGATAGCCCAGCGGGGAGGGTGTTTGTCTTGCACAAGGATGACCCGCCTTTGATCCCCAGCATCCCATAGGGGATGCACCGTCAGTAGTAATTCCTGAGTGCAGAGCCAGGAGTGACCCCTGAACATCCCCAACTGTGACAAAAAAAGACCAAAAACAACAAGAACAACAAGACCAAAAAAACCCAGAAAACAAAAATAATCCACCCCAAACTCAGCTACCAATGCCCATTGTGTATCTGCCTGGCAAACATGAGTGAGTTGTGCAAGTATGTATGTACTTGCTTGCATGTCCAAGGACATGTATGAGTCTGCACATGACAGAAGCCCATGTGTGTATACTGGGGTGTGTGCATGGCTGTGGACACACGTGTGTACACATGTTCTCGACCACACACAGATAGCATGTGATGCCGCTTGTGCTTGGCCCATGCTGCCCCAGCAAGGACGCTTCCCTTGGAATCCTCCCGCAGGTTCTGAAAGGCTCCTAAGTGCTCAGTCCCGGGTCCTGACAGGATCCAGTCAGCACTGTCTCAGCAGAAAGGCCCGGCTCACCCAGGCCCAGAGACAGAGTGACAGGACAGCGGGAAGGGCATTTGCCTTGCACGTGGCTGACCCAGGTTCAATCTCCAGATCCCATTGGGTCCCCGAAACTCCACCAGGAGTAATTCCTGTGTGCAGAGCTGGGAGTAACCTCTGAGTATCACCAGGTGTGACCCAAAAAGCCAAAAAAAAAAATACCAAGAAAACAAAAACAACGAGATACTTTAGGTGTTTTGCTTTGTATGTATTCAACCCAGGTTCAATCCCCAGCATTCCACGTGGTCCCCTGAGGGCCACCAGGAATGATCCCTGAGTACAGAGCCAGGAGAAAGTCTCAGCACAGCTGAATACAAGAAAACCCAAGACACAAACCAAAAAAACAAATACAAACAAAAAAATCCTAAAAAGAAAACAAGAAAACACACTTTGATCCACCCCAGGAAGGTGTCTGGAAGGTTCCAGAAAAGCGGCCTTCCCAGCGCATGTCTCTCACCTCCCTCCCCTTGCTGTGAGCCCCCAGTGCTCCCGGCTGTCAGGGGAGACAGAGCTGAGGGGGCAGGGGGCGCTTCTGAGGGGAGCAAGGAGCCCGACACTCCGGGAGCATCGCTGGCCAGTCACTGATCAGGCAGAGGCGGAGGGCATAGCGGGGACAGATCAGCCCACCTACCTTTGCTGCCCCAACGGAGGCTTGCGCAGCCCCTGGGGCTTCCAGCTGACACGCTCGTGAGCCTCAGAGGCCACAGGGCCGAGCTCGCTTGAGGAGGCTTCGCTTTACCCTCAGCAAGGTAAAGATCAGCGTCCGACTCCCCTGGTACTCACCAAACTCCGAAGCTCTTTCTCCAAAGCCTCGTTCATTTGGCTGGCGGAGAGACGGTACAAAGGGCTGGAGTACACACCAGGTCCGAGGTAGAACTGCAGCACCACTGAGCGAGCCTGAGATTGGTCCACAAGCTGAAAAGACCAGCTACTGCTGGGTGGGAGGACCCCAGAGGCGAGAGCATGGCTTGGCGAGGAAGAAGGAAGTAAGCAAGGGAGGAGGGAGGCTAAGGATATGAAGGAGGAAGGGAGGAAACAGGGAAGAAAGAGAAAGGGAGGGGAGGGAGGGAAGAAAAGGTTTATCTTTTTTTTTTTTGGCCTGCTCGAGCTAATTGATGAACAACGGGAGGACAGTGACAATGACAGTGACCCTATGGGATGCTGGAGATCGAACTCACTTAGGCCGTGTGCAAGGCAAATGCCCTTCCCATTGTACTATCACTCTGGCCCCCAAGATTTACTTTCTTGTAGTTTCTTGTCTGTGACTTTAAAAGTTGGAGGGGTTTCAATATGAAATTTAAAATGAAGAACCTCTAATCCACTAGGCAGCAGTCACCAGAACTTGACATTTGTTACATCTTGATGCGAAAGTGGGTCAACTATCCCCTGCTGTGTCCTAGGAATTGATTCCGTTTGTTTCAGCCGGTGTTTCTGGAATGCCAGCTAAGGAGTCCTGAGTCCTGAGAGGAACTCCCGGGGGTCTCTGGGTCCTTCTGTTATGTCTGTCACTCCTGTCTACAAATCCCACAGCCCTTCCAACTTGGCCAACAGAGAACTACTTTCTCCAAGCCGGGGGGGGGGGGGGGAGGGTCTGGGAGGGCACGTCCCTGTCACCACAATCCTATAGGAGGAAAAGGGCACTTCTCAGGGCTCCTTGGTGAGAAATGCAGCTCGCTTGGCTTGGCCCAGAACTCACTCTCTTGTCCTTCCCCAGGGTCAGGGCTACTGATGTAGAAAAGTAGATAGGGAAAGGCCCTTTGCAATGAAACACAGTTTCATGGAAGAAGAATTCTAGGAAGGACCCACCTTGTGGATATAGAAAACAAAGGCCTGATAAGACCATCCGCAGACCCTCAGGACATAGGCCTCCCCATGAAATTCCTCTTTTTGGACCTCCCTGGTAATCTCCTTAGCAACCGGACTTTTACCCGGGAAGAAGCTTCACGTGGCGACAGGCTGGAGAAACCCTATAAAGGCCACCTGGAAGAAAGGCAGGGTGCGCACATGCTGCCTGAGCCCATGTGTGGTACGTCCACGTGGCTGAGCACATGTGGTGCCTGAGCACATGTGTCGCCCGCATCTCCCCTCTTGAGATGTGTACTTCCATGCTTTCGTGTCGAATGCTGGGATGTGTGGAGGGGCTCTCTCCACCCTCGGAGAAGCCCGCGTTCTCTCTGGACGCGTTACTCTCTCTCTTACTCTCCATTCCCCCGCTTATCTGCTTATCCCTTTCTCTCCCTCTCCAAAAATCCTCCAAATAAAATCTATTTGTTTCACTGCTTGTCTACTCCTGAAATTCCTTTCTGTGAGGCGAGACAAGTACCCAGTAAGTAACCCTGGGTCCCGGGTGGCAGAGGCGGGTGGGGAGAAAGTGACCGTCTTGCTCCTCCCCGCTTCACATAAGTCACCCGTGGGGCTCACTGACATCACTACCATGAGAGTCCATGCCCGTGGCTAGCAGGAGGCCATGCTGGAAGGCGGACTTGGCCCAAGCACCCCTTAGAGACTGAAAGGGATGAAATCTCTGCAGGGCTGGGCGGGGGCTTGTGCTGCAGGCAGGGAGGGGCCGGCAATGAGAAATACCAAGATGGGCCACGTCACCAGCCCTGAGGGAGCTCAGAGGTTCAGAGGCATTGAGCACCAGCTGGAAACTGAGGCGCCTCGGGGAGAGGACGGCAAAGCCAGTCACACGATCAGGTGGTCAGCAAGGCCAGGGAAAGACCCTCGCAGCCAGCCTCGAGCCCAAGGGTCTGGGCGGACTCGGCGAGTACGCAGGGGGTGGGGGGGTCGAGGTTTGCTTTGGGGGCTCCTATCTTGTTTTCTCACTGGCCTTGTGAAGAGTTCTCTGTTTCAGAAAGACCCCAGACGGGCCCGATTAGCTGGGGCCAAGGCTAGCACGGCATCTGGGTGCTGGGGACCAATGACAGCCCCAGAATCGTGCCAACACGTTCTCAGTCCCATCAGAGGGAACCGCACAGGACGTGACTGGGAGACCTGTCAGCACCAAGCCGGAACACGGCGGCGAGCACACTGACACACAGCATGCAGGGAGCGAGCGTGGAAGTGGGCGAGGGCGCCCGGGTACCAACCTGCCGCTCTCGGCCCGCTCTGCATTCTCTAACTCCTGAATCTGCCGCTCAGCCACCTGGAGCTGCTGCCTGAGCTTCTCCATTCCCAATTTAGCTCGGAACTGGCCTTCCGGAGCCCATTGAGCTGCAAGAGCTTCTCCTGGGTGGCCTCCAGCTGCGCCGTGGCGTCGGCCAGGGCCTGGGCTTGCTGACTACACATGGCCCGCAACCCCTCCAGGTGCTTTACCTTCGTCTCCGCCTCCTGCAGCTTGTTCAGGGCATCCTCCATCTCCACCAGGTGCTGGTCCTCAGTCTGGTCGAGCTTGGCCCGCGCGGCCTCCAGGCTGTTCTTCTGCTCCTGGGCCATCCTGACCAGCCGCGACCTGAGCGTCTGCAGCTCGGAGGCATGTGCCGCACGCTCAGCCGCCAGCTGGGCCTTCAGGCTCTCTACCTCCTGCTGGGACTCGAACTGCAGCCTCTCCATCTGCATCTTGAGCTCGGCCAGCTCGGCCGCCTCGGCACCCACGCCCCGGCTCACGAACGCCTTCGGCTCGCCCATGGCCTGTTGGTGCGGGGCGATGGCCGTCTCCAGCTTGGACTTCCACAGGGCGATCACGTCCGTGTTCTCGTCGTTGGCATGGTCCAGCTTGGTCCTCAGCCACTCATTCTTCTTGGCGAGCTTCTCGGAGGCCACCTGCAGGGCCTTCGCCTCCTTCTGGTGGGAAAACAAAATTTCCATGAACTTAAAACAGGAAGGAAAAGAAGCAGACATAGAAATTTTTCTTTTGCAAACTGCTTTGGTAGGGTCCGAGCTCAGGACAGCCTCACCTGTCAAGGAAAACTCTGAGAGACCAAGTCCACGCAAAAGCAAGAGGTTTATTCGAGCATTCTCGGGCTCACAGCATGACCGCAAACCGTCAGTGGCTGAGAGCCCTGAGCCTCTTCAGAGGGAGCTTCTGATAGGGCAACTTCCCGCCGTCTCAGAAAAGCCAGCGCACAAATCACCCAATACCTTCGAATGATCACATTAGATGCTGCACGCAGGCAGCCAATCAGGCCTTCTCTGGCCCCATGACCTTATTTGGTGAATTCCAGGGGCAACAAGAAGAAGATGGGTGTCCTTGGTGCTATCAACAGGACGCAGCTGCAGGGCAGGATATGGGCTGGGACTTGCTTTTCTAGGGCCCAATTGTCACGGAGCTATCTTTCAGGTATTCAATTATGTAGGCTAAAAGTAACGTTCTTGCTCAAGTTTTTTTTCCAGAAAAATCAACCTGAGGACACATGTGCTGCAAACATAAAGGAGTTGGTGCTTATAAGCATCTTTGGTTCTGTTAATTTTGAGTTAATATAGCAACTTCCAGTTTCTTTCCCAGACTTTATGGATTGATGGTGTCTGTACTGCATGGTGTCCCTTTATTTTCGTCTTGTCAAATAGCTATGGAGAATCACTGAAGGTATTCATTTTAGGCTACATTGGTTATGAAGCTTTGCAATAATGCAATAGAGGTTTTATTTGTTTTGGGTTTTTATGCCTTTAAACCTCACCCAGTGGTTCTTTTTTTTTCATTTTTTATAATTTTATTTATTGAATCACCATGAGAGCAGTTACAAAGCTTTTGGGTTTAAATCTTGGTTATAAAATGAAAGACCCATACCTTCACCAGTGCCATTCTCCACCACCAAAAACCCCAGTATACCCCCATCCCACACCCTCCCCCTACCTGTGGAGAGATGATTTTCACATTGCGCTCTCTCTACTTTGATTACATTCAATATTTTGACACTGGACCCACCATTATTATTTGGGATTTTACCCCAACACTCAGAGCTGCTGAAAGGGCAACAGTAGACAATTTGTTTTCTATTCCTGGTTATGAATAACATATGATGTCACGTGGTTGTAGTAGTGGCTGTGCGATTTTGAAATTCCAAAATTTTAACAATTAAATCTGGAGGAATTTCTTCCCAAAACCTGCTGGGTTCCAGGATTTGTTCCTGAGTCTGTGGGATCATGGCCATTAAGCAGATTGATCGGGAGCCAGAAAGGCCGTTAGTGGGTGGTGACTAGGGGTCTTGCTGGGATGGGGAGGAAAGGGCTGGTCCCACCCCCATCCCGTGAGGCCCCACATGTCTCATCACTGAGGGCCCAAACCTGACTGTCCAATGGCCTCTGGAGGATGGCGGCCACCGAGCCGCCAAGGGGGAGCAGGTGGAGGGGATAGCACCCTTTCCTCCCTGGAACGGCCCAGCGACAGTAACCTACTGCAGGGTTCAGATGCATTTCTGCCAAAAGCCACTGGATTCTGAGATTTGTGTCTGAGTCTATGGGATCATGGCCGTTAAGCACCTTAATCAGGAGCCAGAGAGGCCGTTTGTGGGTGACGACTTGGGATCTTTTTGTTTAGGAAAGGGCTAGCTCCACCCCCATCCCGTGAGGCCCTACATGTCTCGTCACTGTGGGCCTAAATCTGACTGTCCAGTGGCCTCTGGAGGATGGCGGCCAGCGGGCTGCCAGGGGGAACAGGCCAAGGCACAAAATCTATTCCCACCTGGGGTGGCCCAGCGCCTCTAACTTACTGCAGGGACTGGACACATTTCTGCCAAAAGTCGTTGGGTTTCGAGATTTGTTTCTGATTCTCTGGGATCATGGCTGTTCAGCAGTTCAATCAGGAACCAGAGAGGCCATGCCTCCAATTATATAGCTGAACTGGAGGTGGTTTGTGGGTGTATCTCCCACATATCTTTTACCTGTTTACTTTCGTGGTCAACTCTGCCTCAAGTTTTTGGGGTCTGGCCAAACGCACGGCAGCAATTTGGGGGTACCTGGAAGTCTGAAGGCGCCATCAGGCTGCTGATGCACTCGCCTCACAGGTACAGACTGACCTGCTGGTGGCACCATACCCCCAACCCAGTGCTTCTTAGGGTTTACTCCTGCCTCTGCACTTAGAGATTGCTCCTGCCAGGGCACAGATGACTGGATGGAATTCCTGCCATCGAACCCAGATCAGCCACATGCAAGTACCCTACTCACTGCACTATCTCTTTAGCCCAAGATAAACGCTTTTAAGAAAATGGTTTACAGGTCCAGAGCAATAGTGCAGCTGGTAGGGCATTTGCTTTGGCCAATCTGGCTTCAATCCCTGACATTCCATATAGTCTGACCAAGCACTGTCAGGAGTGATTCCTGAGTGCAGAGCCATGAATAAGCCCTAAGACATCACCAGGGGTGGCACAAACATAACGAAACAAAAAGAAATTGGTGTATCAGAATTCCATTGTAGAAACTGTTTGACTTATTTGACTCTATAATTCTTGATTGTTAGCCAAAAATCTTTTATAAATGAACCTGAGCATAATCAGTTATCACTGGCAAAAAGAAATAATTTTATTAAAGTAGATATAGGACACTTGTTTGCTCAAATTTTAATACTGCTTTACATAGTTTGTGAAACAATTTCAATAATGGTTATTACTAAAAATTTCAATTGATACAGATCTTTCACTTGTCAGACAGTTGATAATCTCCAGAGGAAAATACATCAAAAGCATATATACAATGATAGAAGTTCTTATTATACATGTAGCCTGGATGGTACATTATTTATCACTTTTTACAGAACTAGAAAACATTCAAGTGAAAAAAAATAGATTCAAACTGGATGATAAACTTCTGATGGTTGAGGTCCTTCATTTAATTTTTTTGTGATAAGAAAATCCAAAAGAATTAATGTTGAATTTCTCATCATACATCATCTAAACGCACAGTCAAAAAAAGTAAAGCTTATAAAAACAGTAAATTGGTCATTTTAGGTGTTTCACAAGTAGACTGTTATGTCATCCATCAACTGCTGGAGATTTCTGCACAGTGCAGAGAATGGGGTGGCCGGGCCGAAACTGTTGTTGTCGTAATTGTTCAATTGTTGAGGTCGTCCCCCTTCCTGGAGAGCGGCCTCGGACATCATCTCCACTTTATTGTTGAGGTCCCGATTCTTTCTTTGGAGGTCCACAATCACGGAATTCAGGAAATCAATCTGTGTTAAAGGAGAGGGTGAGACGGTGAGCCATCTGCGGGAGCCATCGGAGCCCGCCACAGAGGAGGCTGGGCCCCGCTTCCAGTCTCCGCCCCAGGGTTTGAGGCAGCCAGAGCTCCCCTTTCCCTTCCTGAGCGCAAGCTCCCGGGTGCCCCAGGGAAGACCCCAGGAGGACATGTTGGGCCCCCTCGGTTCATCTCAGAGCAGGGAGTCAAGAGGGCCTTCCCTCTCCTACAAAGACAGACTCACTTCTTTAAAATCCACGGGGGGAAAAATCCCACTTTACAAAAGCAAGCATGACTGTAGGCACAAACATTCATGTTTCATTTAAAAACTGGCAGGTTTGGGTCTGATAGCACAGCGGGAAAGGTGCTTGCCTCGCACGCAGCCAACCCAGGTTTGATCCCTGGCATCCCACAGTGGCCAGCGGAGAGCAGCCAGGAGTGATTCCTGAGTGCAGCGCCAGGAGGAAGCCCGGAGTATCGCCAGGTGTGGCCCCCAAAGAAAGAAGAAAGAAAACCAGAAAAACAGACTGATTCTTTTTCTCCCTCAGGGCCAGTTCTGATGAGGAGTCTCTGAGAGTGCCCAGGCCCCCCCACACTGGGCCAAGAAACACAGATCTCTCTTCCTCCAGCTGAAAAAAAAAAACAAAAAAAAACATGGAAATGTTCAGTTCCCAACAAGCCCATGCAGGGTCCACGTCCACAGCCCACATGTAAAGTTCACTTCAGCCCACATGTGCCGTCCAGGGCCACCGGCTGTTAAGTACAGAAGTGCAGGAAGTGAGGGTGTGCGGGAACTCCACAGGGCACGGGGACCCAGATGGTCCCCTTCCTCAGAGAGGATTCAAACTATAAAGCGCTGCAGGCCCGGGTGTGATGGAAGAGGGTTGGGGAAGGAGAGCCATCAAGGAGGCCCCAAGGCTGACTCCTGCCGCAGGCCAGACCTGAGCCTGCTGATGGTAGGTGCGGGCACTGGGGTCTGCAGCCAAGTGTGCACACCCCAGAGGACCCCACCCAGCTGTCTCCCTCGACAGGAGCAAGAAGCAGGAAGGCGGCCCAGAGGACCAGACTCCCCAGCTCTGCGCCCAGAGCATGCGCAAGGTGGCCGGGACAGCCACATGTTGGTGCACGTTTCCGTTTGCGACCGGACCTTCCTGATGGGAAGGAGGCCCTCCAAAGTGGTGTTCGACTCTGGCAAAGTGAAGATTTGCCAATTTTATGGGAGCCCGAAGCCCAGGTTCTGGGAGAGCAGCAGGAGTAAGGGCAGTGGAGGGGTCTGGCTTCTCGGCTCTTGCAAGGACGTGACCCCTTGACTGAAGGGATGTGTCCTTGTCCAAGGGGCCTTTCACTCCGTAAGCATCACCTCTTGTGCTGGGAGCGTGTGGGGGTGGGGCTCTGGCAGCAGGTGCCCGGGCCCTGGTTCTCACGAGTGCCAGGTGAGCACAGTCCCTTCTTCCTCAGCTTCCTTCTTTTTGGCTTCTGTTATTTTAATTAATCAATTAATTTGGGAGGGGGGATTTTGGGGTCACAACCGGGCGTTGCTCAGGAGTGACTCCTGGCTCTGCACTCCGGAATTACTCCTGGCTGTGCTTCGGGGACCATATAGGATGCCAGGGATGGAACCTGGGTTGGCCACGTGCAAGGCAAACACCCTACCTGCTGTGCTATAGCTCCGGCCCCATTCTCGGATATCTTAAATGGTAGATATTCCCCGACTCTTTTGAAGCATACACGCATATATACATATGTACATGTCTGTGTATGTATACATGCTTATCTATAACCTTTGTGGGTAGTCAGTTTGGTTTGTTTGGTGGGGTGGGGACTAAGCCCTGGCTCTGTTCTCAGGGATCACTCCTGGCGAGGGAGGAGCAGTCCAGGCCATCAGCAGTCACTCGAGCCCAGGAAAGTGGGGCTGTGTGGTCAGAGGGCAGTGGCTGGCCTTCTCACGGTCATCAAAGAGCCTTGAGACGCTGTGTATGTCAACACATGTGGCTTCTCTTCCTGTCCCGGCCCAGGCTCTGGGCGAGCTAACTGGGGCGTCCAGTCCCTGCCGGGCTCATTGCTCCTCCGAGCAGTCTGGGAGTGGTCAGCTGTTCAGTGATCTCGCCAGGCCGCCCCATGTCCCCCGGATCCTGTGTGGTCACTCCGCGCAGCACCTCCCCAGGGGTCATACAGGGGTCATGCAGGGGTACACTTCCCCTCCTGTCCCATGCGAGAACCAGGGACCAATTACTCCTGGCGGTGCTCAGGGGACCATATGGGATGCCGGGGATTGAACCTGGGTCTGGCGTGTGTAAGTCAAACGCCCTCCCCGCTGTGCTATCACTCTGGCCCATGATATGGTTTCTCTCAAGGCTGAGGCCGGGCCTACACGCCCTGGTCACCACCATCACCCACCTCATTCTGCAAGTTTGCATTGGTGTTCCTGGTGTCCTCCAGGGAGGCCAGGGTCTCTGTCTTCTCTTGGGACAGTTGTTCCATAAAATGCCTGGCATCTTCCGCTGTCTGCATAGCCTGGAGAGAGAAACCTCGTTGAGCCAGGCTGGGGGGCCAGGGAGGGGTTGGCCGCAGTGGCAGAGCACAGCGCGAAACGCCACACAAACCTGCCACAGTGGTTCCGGCCCCCGCTGGGCGCCGCTCACCCCGCGGGGACTCACGTCTAAACCGCTCAGCGGCAAGACTGACGCCCCGAAACAGCCTAGTGCTCCCAAGAGCCTCCATTCCTCACACAGAATAAAAATGACATGAGCGGACAGCTAAGCAGGCCTGGTTGGAAAGCATTGGGGGGAGGGGGGAAAGGAAGGAGAGGAGATGTGAGCCGTGAGCACAGGTGTGGGAGTGGGAGAAAGGCAAACCCTGAGTCAGCTGGGAAGAGAGAACACCTGCCCGGCACCAGGCACCCTCGAGTCCAGGCCGCCCTGCACCGGGCACACTGCTGGTGGCACAGGGCACCCCCGAGTCCCAAGTGAGCAGACTCAGGGCAACCGCTCAAAGTCCCCCGGAAGACACCGCTTTACTTTACAACTCAGTGCCTCTCTCATGACTTCCCTTACGTTTTGAAGGGCCACAGTGCAATCTTCCGTGAGAACTCCCCCCGGAAATGAACATACTGTCCTTTTCGGTTTTATTCACAGCTTATGCCTTGTCCTAGAGGTCAGCAGGCACGTGGTGACGAGCTGTCCCTGCGCCCGCAGCAAACAGCCCGTGACACACGGGTTCCGTGGGGATCCACCGCTCCTTGTGCCGACAAAGAGCAATCCTCTTAACCGCTAAAAGGGGGTGCCCGGGGCCAACGGGGGTCGGGCCTGCTCCACTTTACCGTGAATGCCGGCAGCGTCTCGAGCTCTCTGATTTTAACGGCGAGCCTGATTTTGTCCTTCCTCAGACCGCGGTTCTCCTTCTGGGCCTCCAGAAGGTTGGCCGAGACGTGGCTGCTGGTCTGGGCCAGCCGACTGACCTCCTTCTGGAGGAGGAAGTAACTGCCGGCCAGCTGCTCCTTCTCCCGCAGGATCTCGGCCACGTTCTTGTCTGACCGCGCCTTCTCCTCCACCAGGTCCAGGTGCTCGGCCTGCAGCCCCTGGGCACGCGCCCGCAGCTCCTCCACCTCCTGCTCCAGCAGCCCCAGGCGGCCTCGCAGCTGGCTGGCCTCGTGGGCGGCCGCCTGGGTCTCCTGGGTACGGGCCTCCCGCTCCTGCACCAGGGCCTGCTGTGCCGCGAGCCTGTCCTCCGCCAGCCGCCGGCACTCCTCCTGCCGCTCGGCGTCAAGCGCCTCCTTGGCCTGCAGCATGCTGGCGTGTGTCTTCTCCAGGCTGCGGGCCGCGTCCCAGGCCTCCTGCAGCGCCGCCTTGAGGGCCGACTGATTCTCGAGGACCGATTTCTTCTCGGCCGTGAGCTCCGCGATCTCTTGCACCAGCGACTTCTGATCCCGAGCCAGCTCCTCATAGGAGCACTGCAGCTTCTGGATGATGTTGTCCTTGTCTTTGGCCAGGGATAGGTTCTCCAGAACCAGCTTCTTCGCATGCTCCTCCAGCTGGCCCCTCTCCTCCAGGCCCTTCTTACACTCGGCCACCAGGCCGCTCTTGCTCATCTGCAGCTCCTCCACCAGGGCCTGCAGCCCCACCTTGGCGACCTGCAGGGCGTCGTTCTCCGCGCGCACCCTCTGGAGCTCCTCCTGCACTGCCCTGCCCTCTTCCAGCACTTTCTCTTTCTCCGCCTCGAGGGCTTCTCGGCCGAGCCGCTCCTCCTGCCAGAGCTTCTCTGCGGCCCGCCTGGCCTCGATGACCTTCTCTTTATCGAAAAGAATCGCTTGGTTCAACAGCCAGAGCTTCCTCTGCTCTTCCCGCAGCGAAGAGTTTTTGGCCTCCGCTTCCTTCAACTTCAATAGCAATGACTCTCTCTCTGACTTCAGAGAGAGCTTCTCCTTCGCCAGCAATTGATTCTCTGACCTCAGGGCCCTGCGATCCTCCGACATCAGCTCAATTTCCTCTGATGTTATTAGGGAAGTTAATGACTACAGGAACAAAAGCGGGGAAGAATGGAAACAAGAATGAGATCAAGCAGGCACAAGCAAGCCAAGCACTTAATGTGGCCTAAATACCAGAAATGAAAATGGCAGAGTAGTCTTACCTGCACACGCGTGTATATGCGCGCGCACACACTCACACACTCACACACACACACGCACACACACACGCAGGATGGAGAGGCTGAAACAGCTTCACAGGGTCAACATATCTACCTGCCTTTTTTGTGGATGGGGGCCCCACACCTGGAGGTGTTCTGGGCTCGCTCAGGGTTCCGTGCTCAGGGATCACTGCTGGTAGGGCCGGAGGACCATACGGGATGCTGGGGATCAACCCGGGTTGGCCGAGTACAAGGCAGCACTACCTATTCTTACTATCAGCCATTTTATTTTTGAAATGCCGTCTTAAATTATTCCTGACAGCTCCCCGGAAGGTTTAAGTACAGTTGGATCTTGACGTTGGGGCATAAGATTTTTTCCCCCCACTTCAATTATTCTATTATAAAATCCATCACTGTCATAGAAGGGATGCATTAAAAAACTAGTTTTCAGTACAATTCAGAGAACTACAAAAAGTATTTTGTTTTTGAACTTTGTGCAGAAGGGGAAGGCAAAAGCAACCACTGCTGGTCAAACGATTTTCACAGGGACAAACAGAGGCAGGAAATGGACTTAGTCCCAAAAGTTATACACTTTATAGAAAATCCAGACTAATCCACCAAGCTTTGGAGACTGAAGCCAACAGGTTTTGCTTGCCAAACACAGTAACAACAAGTCTCAAAATGGAGACATTAGTGGGCCCGCTCGAGCAAATCGATGAACAATGGGAGGCAGTGTTTGCAGTAATTTGGGAGGGGCCCAGAGGCTCCAGGAGGAGTGGCCGCACACGGGCCAGGGTCTCCCTCACCTGCTCTCCCTGCCCGTCAGCAATGGGTTGTGTGTTTTCTTTTCTGAGTCTCAATGCACACCATAGTTTAACCGCCATGTACTTTCCAGAACTTTCTGCAGCAAGGGCTATCTTCTCTGTCCAGCTCAGCAGCCATGAGCTGCAGCAGGCTACTGGTGTGCGCTGGGCAGCTGACCGCTGACGGTCAGGTTACCGGAATGGGGCTGACCTGAGCATGTACACGAGGCTGCTGGCCACAGAACTGGGCCGTGCAGGTGGTCCAGAGAGGAGACGTAGCCCTGGCTCTGGTGCGTGGTGGAAAGAGGCCGGGCACCAACACACACGCGGGCCATGGCCGCCACTCAGCAGCCCTGGTTTCCTCTGATGTAAGCTCGGTTCCGTTTTCTTTCCACTGGCTTATAGATATGTATACACACACATATACATACAAGCACATATATGTATAGGCATACACATATATGTATAAACTATACATGGGACCAAGCGTGGAAAACTAAAAATGTATCAAAATATGTACATATGAATTAAAATACACTTATTATATGGATATAAAGATGTACACATATGTACATGTTATGTATGTACACACATATATGTGTGTGTACATTATTTTCCTTTTTGTTTTGGGGTTCACACCCGGCAGAGGTCACGGCTTCCTCCTGGGTGCTTGGGGGACCCTGGGGGATGCTGGGGATCACCCGGTGGGTCACGTGCACAGCAAGTGCCCTCTCCCTGCACTAGTTCCAGCCACTCTATTTCTCCCCACTGAGCTTCGAACCTTAACATTTCTCTGATACACTAAAAAATGCCTTTGAGCAATCAAGTGAAAACACGAAGGCCTGAACTTACTGAGCAAGCTAAAGACAAAACGGACAACCCAAGCTGGGGTCCCTGGGCTTCTATGTGCTCTGCCGGGCGCCCCGGGAGCAACCCCCTTCTGGCTCTCACAGGCGCCAACGGGCGGAGGAAGTGTCTGAGGCTGCAGGCCGAGGCCCCCAACAGAGCCCGACCCCGAGACGGCGGCCCTGCGCCCACACACCTTGGCCTTGTCGGCTTGCGTCTTCAGCTCGGCCACCTCCCGCAGCAGGCTCCCGTTCTCCGCCTGCACCGCCTGCAGCTTCTCCTCCGCCTGCAGCCGCAGCTTCTGCAGGGCCTGCAGCGCCTCCTCGTGCTGCGCCTGGCTCTCCGTGGTGGACTTGGCGTGCTCGGCCTGCAGAGCCTGGGACTGGCTGCGGCTCACGTCCACCTTCTCCCCCTGCGGGGAGCCGGGGGCCACCATCAGTCGCAGGCCTCCTGCCTGCCCCCAGCACACACGCGCGCACACACATACACACACACACAACGCACACAAACACATAAACATACCCGCACACACACGGGCGACTCTGCTCTGCTCACCAGCACACACACACAATGTTCATGAAAATGAACTTGCACTTAGAACATAGATATTGGGGGCTGAAGGGCTGGCACAGGGTCCAGGCGCCCGAGAACAGCCAGCCGGTTAGACCCTGAGCCAGGAGTACCACCGAGTTTGGGGGGAGCCCCAATAAACATGGTGATCATCTGGGGGCTGGGAGAGAGAGAGCACTGAGTAAGGCCACTTGGCCCTGGTCTGAATCCCGGCACTAACAGGAATATCCTGAGCACAAAGCCAGGAGTCGCCTCCAAGGACTGACAGGCATGGCACTAGTCCCCCACAACCACCATCAAAATATATATATATATATATATATATATATATATATATATATACACACACACACACCCCAGGGCCAGAGCAATCACCCAGCGGGGAGGGTGTTTGTCTTGCACAAGGATGACCCGCCTTTGATCCCCAGCATCCCATAGGGGATGCCCCGTCAGTAGTAATTCCTGAGTG
Organism: Sorex fumeus; assembly: GCF_029834395.1. NCBI lineage: Eukaryota > Metazoa > Chordata > Mammalia > Eulipotyphla > Soricidae > Sorex > Sorex fumeus. Next base: position 2,710,698 of record NW_026606164.1, read on the forward strand.
CAGAGCCAGGAGTGACCCCTGAACGCCCCCAACTGTGACAAAAAGACAAAAAACAACAAGAACTACAACAGGAACAAAAAAACCCCAGAAAACAAAAATAATCTACCCCAAACTCACACACACAAAAAAACAAACACACACACACACACACACAAAAAATCCTAAAAAGAAAACCAGAAAACACACTTTGATCCAGTGCAGGAAGGTGTCTGGAAGGTTCCAGCAAAGCGGCCTTCCCAGTGCATGTCTCTCACCCCCTCCCCTTGATGTGAGCCCCCAGTGCTCCCGGCTGCCAGGGGAGACCGAGCCGAGGGGGCAGGGGCACGGGAGAGGAGCCTGAGGCGCTGCTGAGGGGAGGAAGGAGCCTGGCACTCAGGGAGCATCGCTGGCCACTCACTGATCAGGCAGAGGCGGAGGGCACAGCGCGGACAGAGCAGCGCACCTACCTTTGCTGCCCCAATGGGGGCTCGCGCAGCCCCTGGGGCTTTCGAGCTGACATGCTCATGAGCCTCAGAGGCGATAGGGGCCGAGCTCGCCTGAGGAGGCTTCGCTTTACCCTCAGCAAGGGAAAGATCAGCGTCCGACTCCCCTGGTACTCACCAAACTCCGAAGCTCTTTCTCCAAAGCCTCCTTCACTCGACTGACTTCGTTCAAGTTCTCCTGAAGACTACGAAGCGCTAGCTCCTTCCCCTGCAGCTCCTCGGCCAGGCTCTCGGCCTACCAGAGTGACAAGGATGGAGTGAATGGACCAAAAAGACGAACAGGAACGGGAAGGGGAAAACAAAACAGAAAACACGTATGAGAAGCCCATGACCCAACACAACCCCGAAGAAGAGGCGTGAGGTGAGCGTGATTGCCTGAAGCTCTCGAAGCCAAGGCTTTGGCGCCATCAGTTCTGGGGATGACTGTCTAGTGGTTATTGAAAATGACTCAAACAGAGGCGTTTTCTAGACCTACATTTGGAGTGACCAGAAAATAAGAAAGCCTATGAGAAAGACTGACTTTCCAGGGGCGGGGAGACGGCACAAAGGGCTGGAGTACACACCAGGCCCGAATTTGAACTGCAGCCCCACTGGGCGAGCCTGTGATCGGTCCACAAGCTGAAAAGACCAGCTACTGCTGGGTGGGAGGACCCCAGAGCCGAGAGCATGGCTTGGCGAGGAAGAAGGAAGTAAGCAAGGGAGGAGGGGGGCTAAGGATACGAAGGAGGGAGGGAGGAAACAGGGAAGAAAGAGAAAGGGAGGGGAAGGAGGGAAGAAAAGGTTTATCTTTTTTTTTTTTGGCCTGCTCAAGCTAATCGATGAACAACGGGAGGACAGTGACAATGACAGTGACCCTATGGGATGCTGGAGATCGAACTCACTTAGGCCGTGTGCAAGGCAAATGCCCTTCCCACTGTACTATCACTCTGGCCCCCAAGATTTACTTTCTTGTAGTTTCTTGTCTGTGACTTTAAAAGTTGGAGGGGTTTCGATATGAAATTTAAAATGAAGAACCTCTAATCCACTAGGCAGCAGTCACCAGAACTTGACGTTTGTTACATCTTGATGCGAACAAGTGGCTCAACTATTCCCTGCTGTGTCCTAGGAATTGATTCCGTTTGTTTCAGCCTGTGTTTCTGGAATGCCAGCTAAGGAGTCCTGAGTCCTGAGAGGAACTCCCGGGGGTCTCTGGGTCCTTCTGTTATGTCTGTCAGTCCTGTCTACAAATCCCACATCTCTTCCATCTTGGCCAACAGAGAAGTTTCTCCAACAAAGCGCCCAGCGCCGGGGGGGTGGGGGAGAAAGGGGGGGACGGGCGCGGCTGGGAGGGCACGTCTCTGCCACCACAATCCTATAGGAGGAAAAGGGCATTTCTCGGGGCTCCTTGGTGAGAACTGCAGCTTCCTCGGCTTGGCCCAGATCTCACTGTCTTGTCCTTCCGCAGGGTCAGGGCTACCATGAGAGTCCATGCCCGCGGTCAGCAGGAGGCCATGCTGGAAGGCGGACTTGGCCCAAGCACCCCTTAGAGACTGAAAGGGATGAAATCTCTGCAGGGCTGGGCGAGGGCTTGTGCTGCAGGCAGGGAGGGGCCGGCAATGAGAAATACCAAGATGGGCCACGTCACCAGCCCTGAGGGAGCTCAGAGGTTCAGAGGCACTGAGCACGAGCTGGAAACTGAGGCGCCTCGGGGACAGGATGGCAAAGCCAGTCACACGAGCAAGTGGTCAGCAATGTCAGGGAAAGACTCCTGCGGCCAGACTTGAGCCCAAGGGTATGGGCGGACTTGGCGAGTACACAGGGGGCCCAAGGCGGGGGGGCCGAGGTTTGCTCTGGGGGCTCCTATCTTGTTTTCTCACTGGCCTTGTGAAGAGTTCTCAGTTTCAGAAAGACCCCAGACGGGCCCAATTAGCCGGGGCCAAGGCTAGCACGGCATCCGGGTGCTGGGGACCAATGACCGCCCCAGAATCGTGCCGACCCGTTCTCAGTCCCATCAGAGGGTACCGCACGGGACGTGACCGGGAGACCTGTCAGCACCAAGCCGGAACACGGCGGCGAGCAGAGGGACACACAGCATGCAGGGAGCGAGCGTGGAAGTGGGCGAGGGTGCCCGGGTACCAACCTGCCGCTCTCGGCCCACTTTGCATTCTCTAACTCCTGAATCTGCCGCTCAGCCACCTGGAGCTGCCGCCTGAGCCTCTCCATTCCCAATTTAGCTCGGAACTGGCCTTCCGGAGCCCATCGAGCTGCAAGAGCTTCTCCTGGGTGGCCTCCAGCTGCGCCGTGGCGTCGGCCAGGGCCTGGGCTTGCTGACTACACATGGCCCGCAACCCCTCCAGGTGCTTTACCTTCGTCTCCGCCTCCTGCAGCTTGTTCAGGGCGTCCTCCATCTCCACCAGGTGCTGGTCCTCGGTCTGGTCGAGCTTGGCCCGCGCGGCCTCCAGGCTGTTCTTCTGCTCCTGGGCCATCCTGACCAGCCGCGACCTGAGCGTCTGCAGCTCAGAGGCGTGTGCTGCACGCTCAGCCACCTGCTGGGCCTTCAAGTTCTCCACCTCCTGCTGGGACTCGAACTGCAGCCTCTCCATCTGCATCTTGAGCTCGGCCAGCTCGGCCGCCTCGGCACCCACGCCCCGGCTCACGGACGCCTTCGGCTCGCCCATGGCCTGTTGGTGCGGGGCGATGGCTGTCTCCAGCTTGGACTTCCACGGGGCGATCACGTCCGTGTTCTCCTCGTTCGCGTGGTCCAGCTTGGTCCTCCCCCACTCGTTCTCCTTGGCGAGCTTCTCAGAGGCCGCCTGCAGGGCCTTCACCTCCTGGTGGGAAAACAAAATTTCCATGAACTTAAAACAGGAAGGAAAAGAAGCAGAAATAGAAATTATTCTTTTGCAAACTGACTGTTTGCTTTTTCTTGTTTTAAGGAATTTCACTGTTTTCATTTCATCATCCTGTTATTCGTCGATTGCCTCGAGCAGGCCCCAGTAACGTCTCTTTCATCCTAGCCGTGAGATTATATTCAAGGCTATTTAGGAGAATGAGACCCATCATTGTTACTGGTATTTGGCATATTTGGTACGCCACGGGGAGTTTGCCAGACTCTGCCCTGTGGGCAGGCTACATTCGATAGCCTGCAAGTTTGTCCAAAATAGGAATGAGACAATAAGGTGTCATAAAACAAAAGTTCTGATAAGATGTCGCGCGGCCGCGTGGTTCCGGGATCTGGATTTTATAGTCTCTGAGTCTTGGCCGCTGATGGGATTACACGGCGCCAGGGGGCCAGGTGGTGGGTGTGACCCCCGCCTACTTCAAAAAACTGGGGTTCTAAAGGATTTGATTTGTGCTGCTCGACTGAAAATCAAAGCTGAGGCAAAGGCGTAGACCCAACTGTCAGAACGAGAGAAAAACGCTCATCAACAGCAGCCTCCGGCCCCAAGGAGCAGAGGTGCCTCCGCCGGGCCCTGCCAGGTGCATGACACCAGGTATCCCTGTCTGATTTGGAGTCTCCAGCAGAAGTGGTCCCGGCGGGGTCGGCCAGGCCACCCCGCATCCTTGCCTGCACCCTGCAAGCCTCTTGACCTGCCCGGGCTTTACCTCCAGGTCGCCTTTGGTGATGGACTCCTCTTCGACTCGGAACTGGAGGTCCTCCACTTTCCTGTGGGGGAGAGGGAGAGTTGTGAGGGGCGTCACTGCTGCCCCCCATGAGGGCCACCATCCTGTAGATGCACGCCTGACCCAGCCCCCGCCTCCACACACAGGAGGGCTGAGAGAGTCAGCGAGGGCCAGAGCGAGAGTACAGCGGGCAGGGCATTTGTCGTGCACGTGGCCGACCCGGGTTCAATTTCCAGCATCCCATTATGGTCCTCTGAGCAATGCCAGGAGTAATTCCTGAGTGCCGAGGCAGGAGTAACCCCTGAGCATCGCTGGGTTGACCCAAAAAGAAAAAAAACAAAGTCAGCGAGTCCCCTCGGCTGCGAGCACTGGGTAGGACCCGCAGGCTACAGGAGGAAGCTCTGTCTAGCCAACGCCAGGCACAGTGTCATATCAGCCTTTTCTGCCTCGCAGCTAACAGAGGTGGTTAAAGACTGACCAGGTGCGCATGCCAGTCCCTCCCAGCCAGCGCCTGTCCCCGCATCGGGACAACAACTGAGCCCCTGGGGGAGAAGCAGCAAATGACTCGGGGCCAGGGCGGCGGGGGGGGGGGGGGGCAGGAGGGGCTCCCAGGGGACGTGGCGAGTTCAGCATGTGGAGCTGAGAGGCTGAGCCGTGCACTGGCAGTGCCCCTGGGCACCACACTGCCGGGAGCCCATCTGAGAAGACGGTCTTGGCTGGCACCCCATGTCCGTCTGTCTGCAGCCTGGCCTGAGCCCAGCCTGTCTGCTGCCGTGCCCCATGGGTGCTGCGGGTTTCCTCCCGCCCAGGACTTAACCCCAGGGACTCCCACAGGACCCCACTGGGATACGACAGTTCCCGACCACCCATCACAGGTCTCCTGACCACCAGGCCACGTGGACACAGCAGGGAGGGCCGGGGGTGGCTGGGTTCCAGTGAGCTCCCCCCTATCCCCCCCAATGAGGCCACTCTCAGGACTGGGCACCCGCTGGTTTGTGGTTCTCACAGCCCTGGAAGGCCAGGAGCACCCCACCCGAGGCAGCCCCCCAGCTCCTGGCACGGCCTCACCTCTTCTCCTCCTCCAGCTGGTTCAGCAGCTCCACCTTCTCCCAGTCGCTCGCTTCCAGCATGGCCCGCAGCTCGTCCATCTTGGCCTCCAGCTCCAGGATGTACTGTGGAGGCAACTGCATGTGAGTGTCCTCGCCCGCCCCCGACAGCCCTCTGTGGGCTGGCACCGCCACCTGCCACCACGGCATGCTGAATGTGTCTCCCACCTAAGATGCAGCATTTCTGGAAGGCGGGAAGGGAAACACAGCACGAAAGCACCGGCGGGGACAACTCGGCGCTCCCTGAACCCCCACGGGGCGAGCAGAAGGTGCATGCGATCAAACCACTTGGTGGACGCCACCGCAACGACGGCAGACGGGGACCCACGGCCTCTCCCTGCACCGCCTGCACCAAGCTCGCGCCCAGCCTCTGCCGCAGGCGTCTCTCGGACCCGGCACTGCCGTCTGCACAGACGTCACCTGGTTGTGCCCGTCCCGGCCAGGGCCAGCTCCTGCTCTATCTCCCCCACATGGCTCGTGGCCTTGGCCACCTCCACCCGCTCCAGGTCTCGCTCGGCCAGCAGCTGCTCAATGTGCTGCTGCTTCTCCTTCAGTGCCTCCTGGAGGGCGGTGGTGCCGGAGATCTTGCGGGCGCAGCGGGAGGAAGTTACCGGCAACTGCAAAGGAAAAAGAGACGTGAAGGGGGTGGGGGCAGCGGACGCGGGCATGCATGTGGCTATCCTCAGCAAAGCAGATGGAGGAGCGCTGCATCCGTGCATATGGGCCACTGACTCTCAGCAGAAGCGTCTTGAAACCTTCCCGAAGATCCTTGGACGGGACCTGGGCTCCACTGACCTCGGGCCTCGTGGGAATCCAGAGACTCTTCTGCAGAGCCGTCGGCAGCCCCCTCCACAGCCCGCTCTGGCCTGAGCTTCCTTAAGGCTGAGCCCTTGGCTTGAGCTTGAGGCTGGCTCCAGCATCTTCAGCCTTGCACGTCCGTCCGTCAGGGTCTCCCCAGGGCAGCCTGGCCCTTCTCTCTTCCTCTTCCTTCCAGCTCACCTCACTCTCCCCAGCACCCGCCCCAGGCCTGAACAGCAGTAACCAGAGACTCTTGTCTCTGGGAATGGCCCCGGGCCCCTGAGGGTCACTGGGTGTGACCCCATAAAAGACCCCTGTGCCATCTGCCTTCGAAAGTGGGGGATGAGAGGCTAGAATGGTAAAGTTGCGGGGAAGGCGCTGGCCTTGCACGCCGCTGACCCGAGCTGGATCCCAAGTACCCACCCCACAGGGTCCCGAGCCCACCAGGAGTGACACTGAGTGCAGAGCCCGGAGTAAGTCCTGAGCATTGCTGGGGTGTGGCCCAAAATCCAGGGAAAAAAGGAACAAGTGGTGGGTGAGCATGTGTGAGGGCTCACGCCCAGCGAGCAGGACAGCAAGGGCAGCTCAGGGGAAGACCAAGCACAAAGGGAAGGAGAGAAGAGGCAAAGACAGTGAGGAGGGGAGGGGAGTGGGCTGGAGGGCCGTGGGGACCGGGGGTCCTGTCCGTTCTGTCCTGGGCTCATGGTCGCTCTGCAGACCCAGATCCCGCTCGGCACAACGGCCCCTGCAGGAGGGGACAAGGTGGGACCTGGTCTTCATTCTTCGGGCACAAGGTGGCAGGGGCTGAGGCGGGGGTGGCTGAGGACGTCCGCTCCTCTGCCCGGCCATCCCTGTTCCATCGCCCTGCTGTGGTCCAGCGCAGGGTCTCTTGCCGCTTCCCCGCATCATCTGAGCTGCTGCCAAACGCCTCCTGACCGACGAGCCCAGCAGGGCCCAGGCTGTCCACCGCTGCTTTGCCTCCTGGGAGCTCTCGAGCTACCTGGTTCTGTCCTGGGAGTGGGCTCATCCTTGGCTCTGCGTAAGGATCTGGCCGTGACTCCCCAATACACTTAAAGTATATTGGTCAGATTAAATGCTCTCCCCAGGGCCAAAGAGTTTGGTTTTTTTTGGGGGGGGGGAAGGTGCTTGCAGAGGTTCAAGATCCAGCACCGTCAGGAGTGACCCCAAGAGCAGAGAGCCAGGAATAAGCCCTGAGCACCCCTGAGTGTGGCCCCAAAACCAAATAATAAATAAATAAAATTTCTAGGAGCACACGAGCTCTCGGGCCCAGCCATATGCAGTGCTGCCGGGAACTGCAGTCAACTCTGATTTCAAGGGGTGGCTGGGAAGAGCTTGACAGCCTTGAGGGTCTCCACCAAGACCTGGGCTCAAACCCCCTCCACCGGGAGCAGCCCCCAAGCACCACGCCTGGAGTCCCTGATCACTGCCAGGTGAGCCCCAAAACCAAAGAGCAAAAATAAAAACTAGGAAAGGCGGGCGGCGGTGTTCCCTGAGCCTCCTGGCCTGAGCGGGTGGGGCAGGCCAGACCCACACGCTTCCTGGGCCCGAGACAGCTCCCTGAGGAAACCAGCATGGGAGCGAACAGCTTCTTTCAGGCAACCATGGGAATGAACGAGACTGTGAGGTTCAGGCGCCGGAGCAGGGAGAAAGCAGCAACCCTGGCATGAGGGGAGGCAGGCGCTGAGGGGCTGGGCAAGGTCGGGGCCACGAACTGAACTCAGGATGTTGATGCCAAAGCCTCTGCTCTGCGCGTGGTGTGTGAGGCCCCAGGCTCCATGCCAGCAAGGCCAGACCCTCTGTGGGAGCCTGGTACCTCAGAAGAGCAACTCAGCCAACAAGCGAACTGGGAGGCCTCCCACAGGGCAAGCACGGACCTGTGTGCATGTATGTATGCATGCACGTACGTTCCTGTGGACATGTCTACACACACCTGTGTGCATGCACGCGTTGTGTCTATGCATGTACGTGCCTGTGTGTATATACCCATCAGCCTGTGTATATACGGTATGTACTACGTGTACATGTATGAGTGGCTGTGTGTGTGTGAACGCTTGTGTGTGCACGTATGGAATTATGTTGTCGAGGTATACTTCCATGAAGCCACACAGACTCATTCTATATCCCTGTCATAGACGCTAACGGTGATGTGCAGTGTAGGAGTAAGCTCCACCCTGCGTAAAGATATGCAATGCAGGGGCCAAAGAGCTGGAGAGCCAAGCCCCAGCGCTGCCCAGGCTCAATCCCGGAGGCCCGCCAGGAATAATCCCGAGCACAGAGGTAGAAGAAAGCCCTGGGCTCTGCCAGGTGTGACCCCGGAACAGAACAAAACAAGACAGCAGGGGGAGGCTGGAGATACGGCTCAGGCGTGGGGCTCTTGCTCGGAGGTGGGAGGCCCCGGCTCAACCCCAGCACTGCAAACGGCCCCTTGAAGCACTGCAGGGTGTGGCCCACAGTCAAGCAGAAAAACAAAACCAAATTCCACAAACGGGCTGGCTCGCGAGGGAAGGAGAGGGGCTTCTGAGTCTGCTCCCCTCCTGAATGGCGAGGCGAGGGGAAGGAGGACTCGGACGTGAGGATGGAGGCAGGGCAGGGAAACCTGGTGGTGGTCGAGCAAGACAGGACTGGCCCCAGGCCTGTGCCCACAGCGCACGGCCTCCTGGCTCCCGATCCCGTGTCATCTGTTTTGTATCTTCCGTTGCACACACACTCACTCCCTCCTCTTCCGCATCGAGGGTCAATGCAGGGAGCAGAGGAGGTGGCAGGAAGCGCAGCCCCCAGCAAAGCCAGCCCCCCGGGACACGTCTCCATCGTGGGCCCGTTTCCCTGTGGACAATATCTCAGGACACCCTTGAATATTCGGACACACTTTAGTGTTTAGGACTTGCGGCCCCGCAATGGACAGAAGTCGAGGCCCCTCTGCATGTCGACAGGGGTGCAGAGGGACAGGAGGGAGCAGGGAGGGACGGAGAGAGCAAACAGGCAACGCCAAGCACCAAGCGTTCCCCAGAGTCTCTGGGTCCCGCTCTGACCCTCCGACGCCCCCTTCAGCTCCCCCACTTCATCCCTAAGGCGGCCTGAGCCCTGAGCACCCGAGGAAAGGCCCATCCCTGCTCCTGTCACCGGTGGTGGCTGGGAAGCCACTTGCCTGCCACGTGGAGCTGCTCAGCCCACCCGGTCCTGTTCCGCCTCTCGCCCTTGGGGCCTGGGTGTCTGTGGGGGCCTGAGCATCGCACAGGGCGGGGGAGGGGGGGCTGCTTACTAGTCCCGTGTGGCTGGGCCTGCTGCTCACGGATGAGGCCACGGAGCTCACGGAGCTGAGCGAGGAGGCCGACGGGCGGCGCTTCAGGCTGGCGGGGGTGGTGGCCATCACACGCCTCGCGGGGGCTGCCTTGGCCTTGGCCGGCGTCGTGGAGGGGAAGCCGATCTTGGTGACTTTGTGAATGCGAACAAACAAGCCACACTTGGGCTGACACTGGAAGTACCTGCGGACAACGAGGAGGGGAGGGACAAAAGACACCTTTGGCAAGAGAGACAGGCGCCGACCGCGGAGTCCACTGAGTCCCACAGTCTCACACCCCCACAAACTAACACACTCCCACAGCCCCACACTCCCACCCCAACAAATACTCCCACACTCTCACAGCCCAACCAACAGTCCTACACTCTCACACTCCCACTCACCCCAACAAACACACTCACACCCCAACCAACACTCCCACATTTCCACAGCCCCACACTCACACACACTCACTCCCCAACAAACACACACACTCATACCCCAACCAACACTCCCACACACTCACACTCCAACCAACACACACTCACACTCACACCCCAACCAACACTCCCACACTCCCACACACTCAAACCCCAACACACACATACTCACACCCCAACAAACACTCCCAGACTCACCCCAAGAAACACACACACTCACATCGCAACCAACACTCCCACACTCTCACACTTCCACCACAACAAACACTCACACTCACACCCCAACCAACACTCCCACACTCCCACACACTCAAACCCCAACACACACACACTCACACCCCAACAAACACTCCCACATGCTCACAGCCCCACACTCACACACACTCACTCCCCAAGAAACACCCACTCACACACAACCAACACTCCCACACTCTCACACCCTAACCAACACACACACCCCAACAAACACTCCCAGACTCACCCCAAGAAACACACACACTCACATCGCAACCAACACTCCCACACTCTCACACTTCCACCCCAACAAATACACACACTCACACCCCAACACACACTCCCACATTTCCAGAGCCCCACACTCACACACACTCAAATCCCAACTAACACACACTTACACCCCAACCAACACTCCCAAACACTCTCACCCCAACAAACACTCCCACACTCACCCCAAGAAACACACACACTCACACCCCAACCAACACTCCCACACTCTCACACTCCCACCCCAACATACACACACACTCACAGCACAACAAACACACCCACATTTCCACAGCCCCACACTCACACACACTCACCCCCCAACAAGCACTCATACCCTCCCACAGCCCCACACTCATGCACACACACCCCAACTAACACACACACTCACACCCCAACCGATATTCCCACACTCCCACACACTCACACGCCAACCAACACACCCACACTCCCAACGTCCCACACTCACAAACACTCACACCCCAATAAAAACACACTCACACTCAAACCCCAACAAACACTGCCACACTCCCACAGCCCCACAGTCACACACACGCACACCCAACCAACACTTGCACGCTCTCAAACCAACAATGACACGCTCTCATTCCCTCACAAACATGCTCACACCTCCACCAACACTCACATGCTCATGCCCTCACCAACAATCTCACAGCCCCACACTCACACGCTCACATACACACACCCTCCTACATACATATCCACACTCCGAAGCACACACATTCATACATTCACACACACACTCCCTCGCACGCCGCCCACCCCCACTGCGCAAACCAGGGGCGATTCCAAGCAGCCTCCCTGGCATCTGAAGGGCGACAGCAGGCCTGGGGGGTTCCTGCGGGCCTAGCACAGCTGCATGTGGGAGCCCCAGGCTGTCCCCACATCCCTGCAGGGTCCCCGAGTGCCACCGGAAGTGGCCCCGCCTAAGAACCAAGTGAAGTGGCCTGCAGTCCCCTCAGCGCCTCCCGGGCACCGTGCATTGCCCCAGGCTGTCTGGGGGGGCAGGGGAACCCACCTCGTTCCGGCCACGGCGCCATCGTTCTTGCCCAGCGGCTTGTCCAGCTCCACGCCACACCAATTCCCCTTGGCAAAGTCCGTCTCCCCGAGAAAGCGCACCACACCGGGCTTCACGCCTCCCACCTGCCGGAGGGACGCGGGTCAGGCACCCTGGACTGCGCACAGTGCCCCCACCCCCGCAAAGGAACATTCTGGCTTCAGAGTAGGGATTTCCGGAAGAAACCCCAAAGGTCAAGGTGCCACTTCCCCCCCGCAACCCCTACAGGGTGAGCAGACGCTGCTGCTCAGTGTCCATGCAAGGCAGCGGCGTTCACACCCACTCGCTGTCACTGGCGGCCTGGGTGACCACATCCCCGGGAATCTCTGACCCAGGCCAGCCACCTGGTGTGGCAAGGGGGTCGCTGCCCCGCGGGTGTGGGAGCGGAGCCGTGGCAACCCCACCGCTGGAGAACAATTCAGCCAGAAACCAGCTAAAGGAAAATGACTGTTCTCATATCTTAGCGGACTTCGATTTTCCAGTTCTCCTTCACTATGCCTTGGCTTGATGCTTGGCCCCCGGGATGCAGAGCAAAACAGAGAAAACAGATGGTCCCCCTAGCCCGCCAAGAGTGATTCCTCAGTGCAAAGCCTGAGTGACCCAAAAGCACTGCCAGGAGTGGCCCCAAAACCAAAAAGTCAAAACAGAAAGGGGGGAGAGAGAGAGAGAGAGAGAGAGAGAGAGAGAGAGAGAGAGAGAGAGAGAGAGAGGAACCTCAACTAATAATGCCCGAGAGCGTGGTTTTCTTTTTTTGGGTCTGGGGTAGGACTGGGTTCACGTGGTCGGGGGTCACTTGCAGCACGAGGGGTAGCAGCGTCACCCAGGACTGTCTCTGTGAGTCCTGAAGTGCCATCTGCAAAGGCCCTGGCACAGCCTCCATGGCCAGACGTGGGCCCTGGGCACTGTGAGTGTGACAAGGAATAAAACAGCAAGAGAGAGGTGGCTGGGGTGGCGGTCCTGGGGTGAGAAGAGGCTGCAAAGTTCCTGTCTCACAGCTGGTCATCGGCACAGAACATGCCGTCCCTGACCTGGAAACAGCCTCCTGGAACAGCACAGCTGGAAGCCAGTCAAGTCTCTCAAGACCCTGACATTATATCCTGGAAATATCATCTGCCCAAAACTGCTGCAAGCCTGTCTCCAGAACATTCTGTCAGAGCTCAGCTGGAGAGAAGGGAAGTGATCTCCCAAGTTCAGGAGAACCACCGCACATCAGCCCGGAGAAGCTCTTCACGGTTGGACTCTGAGACGCCACAGGACGGACAGAGTGACCTCCCGCTCTGAGACACCATAAGACTGACCAGAGCGACTGACTGTCCCGCTCTGCGACCCCTGCCTACTTGCGAGCACAGACGGGACTTGAGGTCAGAGCTGGGCATTTCCAGTGAGCCCACTGAGGGTCCCTGAGTCTCCAGAGAGAACCAAAGTAGCACAAGCATGGGGGCAACCTGTCCACTGCCAGTGACAGCGAGTGCCGGGGGCAGGGGACCGTCTTCCACAGGCCTGGAGGCTGGAACAGCCATGTCAGAGCCTTCGAAGGGCTCCTCGGAGGTCAGTCCCGTAAACATCGGGGCCAGCTGGCGCAGAACCTGGACTTCCTGTGCGCAGGGAAGAATGGGGCAAAGGGCAGGAGGCCCTTTGGAGAGCCAGGAGGGCGCCAGCCCTGCACGGGAGCTTCGCCTCAGTGCCCCGAGTCCAGCCCCCACTCGCCACGGCCTCCTGACCACGGCTGCGTTAGGCCGTGGAGCGCCAAGCAAACCTTCCTTGAATTAGGAAAAAGACCAAATAAAGTGTTTGGGTTTTCTTTTTTCCCCCTTCTTCTTTCAGAAAACAGCTCTTATGCTGGTTGTGGTCCCCCAAAAAAACCCTCAAAAACTTTTTTTTGAAAGGCGTGCTGTAGCTGAGGTATGGAGCGATGGAACAGCACAGAGGGCAGGACATTGGCCTTGCACACACCTGCCCGGATGTGGTCCCTGAGCACAGGGCCTGGACTCAGCCCTGAGCACCACCACCAATAAATGAATAACTGATCAGAGTTATTCACCGCAGAGCCAGTGGCGGTGTCCCCGCTCCCTTGTTCCAACGACACTGGTGTCCCTGTGTCCGGGTGTGGACGGTTGTGAATGCAAGTTAAAAAAAAAAAAGTCTTTTTTCTTCTTTGGGTCTTTGGCTCACACCTGGCGATGCTCAGGGGTGACTCCTGGCTCTGCATTCAGGAATCATTCCTGCGATGCTTGGGGGACCCTATGGGATACCGGGGAACCCAGGTTTGCTGAGTGCAAGGCAAACGCCCTCTCCGCTGTACTACTGCCCCAGCCCCCCAAACAGTCTTTAAACCGTGTGTCTCCTCCAGCTCCAATTCCCTCCCCGTGTTACTCTTTGGCCACCTCCGAACGCCGACCGTGACCCTCCAGGACCCTCCGAGGGCCACCCTGCACCTACAGGCGGGTGCCCTCACTGCTCTCCTCTCCCGCCTCCACCACTCGGACACCGGCCTGTGGTCCCCGGGAAGCCACTGGCTCCGGGCCAGCCCCCAGTCTGTCTGGTCAGAGCCGCCCGCCTCAGAGGTTCCCAAGGGGACTTTTCCCGGCCGCTTCCCATGGGTTCTGAAAGCGTTATTGAGTGCTTCTGCTGGGGGAGAACAGTTGTCTACAGCCAAGCGCCTCTGCTTTGGGGACCTGTGCAGAGGAAAGGGCTTGGGGTAGACTGAGGATGCCACGTGCAGGGACCTGGTGACCCCCACCAGAAACTCATCTCACGGGGGTGCCCCCTCACCCCCACCTTCCAGTAGCTGCTCAGAGAAACACAAGAGCAGGTGCTGAGTCTGAAGATCAAGCAACCAAGTCAGCAAAACATACTTTTGAGAATGTTCCGGAGACGGGTCCCTACCCATGGCCTACGCAGGGTCCATCCCCGACACCCCAGATGGTCCCCTGAGCCCTACCAGATCCCTGAGTTCAGCACCAGGAGGAAGCCCTGTGCACTGCCAGGTGTGGCCCAAACACCAAACCACACACATCTGGACAGACGGCTCAGGGCTTGCGCACAGCCGGGCACGGAATGGCCCAGAGCGGCTTGGGGTGAGCCCCGTGACGCCCCAAACACAAACATCACAAACCAGAGAAATGGAACCGATTTCCAACTTCGTTCATTGGTTTGTTTTTTGAGTCACAGTCATAGTGCTCAGGGCTTACTCTTGGCTTGGTGCTCAGGGATCACTCCGGGATGTGCTTGGGGGACTGTACATGGGACCAAGACTTAAACCCCGGGTCAGAGGCGTCCAAAGCACACGGCCTCCACACGGCATGACCCCTCCACCCTGTTTTGGCTAAACTGGTAAAACTGGCAGCATCCCCGCACGCATCCATCACGCTGGAAACTGCAGGACCAGGCGTCCCGGCTGCTCGTGCTTCCACCCAAACCGCGAGTCTGGAAAAGCTGATGAACCAGACAGGCGAATGGACACCCACCCGCGACCGCTGCCCTCGGCACTCACCAGCACCCGGTCCCCGAGCTTCAGCTCCTGCTCCCCGTTCTTGAGGGAGCCAGCCTCCGAGAGGTTGGAGATGGACTCGCTGGCCATCCTGGTCAGGTTGCTGATGTGAGGGGCGGCCGGTGCCTCCTTTGTGGAGGGCTGGGGCGCCTTCGGGGCGGCGGCAGGGGCCCGGGAGGCCGACAGGGGCGGTGTGACCCGGGCAGCAGGCGCTGGCTGCAGGCCGTTGGTCTCATCGTCGGCCTGCAAGCTCCTGCTCAGCTTGGACGGCCGGGTGAAGATGCCCTTCAGCGGCTCGCACTGGAAGTAGCGCACACCCGCCACCGAGCCGTCGTTCTTGCCGATGAGCTCGTCCAAGACGATCCCGGCCCACTGACCAGGGGCAAACTGGGTCTCCCCGAGGAACTGGATGAATCCAGGCTTGTTCCCCTTCACCCAGACTCGTTCCCCGACCTGGAAGTCGTCCAAAAACTCCTCCTGCGTCTCCGAGGAGGGGGCGCTGGGTATTTTCTCTCCAGGCACAGACTCCTCAACGGGAGCAGCCGCTGGAACAGCAGAAAGGGTCAGAAGGGTCAGAAGGGTCAGGAAGAGTCTGTCCAGGTCCAGTTAAAGTGTGGTTGGGGGGGGGCACACCCAGCAGTGCTTGGGGCTACTCCCAGTCAATGCCGGGGCTGCTTGTGGCGAAGCCTGGCTGGGCCCGCTGTGAGGGGGACGTGCCTACCTACTGCAGCATCCCAGGCCGCAGTCATATCTGGGCAGCTGAGGGGAAATCTTTGGACACACCCCGTGATGCTACGGAGCAAGCCAGGCGAAAGCTCCACCCCAGTGTCTTATTTCTGCTGTGTCCACTGGCCCATCTTCTTTTACTTTCAGGGGGGAGCACGCCAGCCAGTCCTCAGGGCCTATTTCTGGCCCTGCGCTCAGGGTCACTCATGTGAGGTTGAGGCTGGAGAGTCCCATGGGGTGCCGGTTGCCCTCCCCACTGTCCTGTGGCTACGGCCGGCAATGAGGCCCTTTAGTCCAGGTGAGTCCACCTCCCTCAGCCTGTCCCCAAGCCCGGGCGAGGGGGCTAGCAGTTAGGAGGGAGCGTGTTGGTCGCCTCAGCTGACACCAGTTGCCGTGACACTAAAGTCACAGAACATGACACTCGTGTGTGAGAGCTGTCCGCAGAGCCATGAACGTGCCTACAGCTCAGGGAACCCTTCCCAGGCGAGGACTCGGGAGGGGGTTCCCTGGTGGGAATGAGTCTCCCCTGGCCCGGGCTGAGCGCACTTACCGGCCGAGGGCGCCTTCAGGGCCCAGCTCCCATGCTTGAGGATCTTGGTGGGGGTCTTCAGCCCGCTGGGCCTCAGCAGACTCATGGTCAGGTGGTCAGACGCTGCCGCGGCCACTACCGGGCCCTGACTGTCGAGCCCACTGTGGGGCCTTCTGAGGCGCACTCGTTCTCAGGGATAAATCTCTGAAGAGCAGAGGAGAGAGTCTGTCTCAGGGGAGCGACCACAGCAGCTTCCGGAGCCCAGAGAGCTGCCAGTCTGACACTCGCCACCCCGAGTGCGACCCCCAGCCTCCCGCACAGCCCCCTTAGCCCACCAAGTGTCACTCCTGTGCAAAAACTCAATCACAAACAGACAAACAAACAACTGCAGATTCGGGGCCAGAGGGCAGAGGGGCCAGGTACTTGCCCTGCGGGCAGCTGACCCTCACGCCCTCCCTGGCATCACACCCACCCCCAAACACATTCAGGAGCCAGAAATCGTCCCTGAGCACTGCGAGTGTCACTGACCACCTCCCCGTCCAGACACTGACTAGCCGGGAGGCAACTCAGCAGTGATCGCTGGTCTTGTGTGTGCGTGTGTGCGTATGTGTGTGTGTGTGAGAGGCCCGGGGTTACACACAGAAGCTAAGGCAAGCAACATGCACACTTTTTTCTATGGGCTGAGAACTGCCAGGGAAAAGGGCCCAGCAAGACTGCGCCAAAGGGGGGCTGGAGGGCGATAGCACAGTGGTAGGGCGTTTGCCTTGCACGCGGCCGACCCAGGTTCGATTCTCAGCATCCCATATGGTCCCCTGAGCTCTGCCAGGACTGATTCCTGAGTGCAGACCCAGGAGTAAACCCTGTGCATCACCAGGTGTGACCCAGAAAGAAAAATAATTGCGCCAAAGGGGAGCGAAGGAGGTTTTGGCGTTTCCTTCGTTCCTTGTGACGCTGCCCAAGTTTGATAACCACAAGCCAGTATTAACTCCATTTCTTAACCCACAGAACTGAGGCAGACAGGTGGATTGGGGAAGCGTCGCCACGGCAATGGAACTCCGAGGAAGTCAACAAAAGCTTCATGGCCACCAAAAGACCACCTGAGGGCACGGGACCCAAGGTCTGGTCAAAATTAGTCCACATTAGGAGGCCCAGAGCAGGCTGGACCCCCGAGGGAATAGGAACAAAGGCCAGGAAAGGAATTTCTAAGAGAACCTTGGACCACTCAACTCTACCCCCTTGGCAACCACCCTAGCAACGGACTCTAGGTAGCTAGAAACTCCCACCAGGGGCAGCCTGGGGAAAACCCGAGATTAGCCCCCTTGAACCAAGGGAGGGCGCTCATGTGTGCCCGAGCCCAGGGACTGCTCTTGCCTACGAGGTCGGTCATGTCACGGGCTTCTCCCCTCCTGAGGTGTGGACTTTCGGACCGAACGCAACCAGGCAACCTAACGTGTTCAGTGGCTTTCTGCACCTCTGGAGAAGCCGCACTCTCTCTCGAGCGTGTTACTCCCTCCCTCATTTCCCCTTCCTAAAAGCCTCCAAATAAAATGTTCCTGCTTCATGCTCATCTCCTGAAATGATTTTCTGCGAGAAGGACAAAGGCCCGGGGGCCTGAGGAGGTCGAGGATCGACTCCCTTTCCCTGAAAAGGGCAACCCCTCACTCCGGCCCGAGATCCCGGGAAGGCCTAGTGGGCTTCGTGGGGCTGTCAGGGCTCGTTGCGCTCACCAGTGCCAGCGCTCCCGCCAGTCCCGGGGGAGTGACATCTTCTCCTCTGCTTCTCATCAGCCCCCCATGAGGGCCCACTGACTTCAGAGTCATTCCACATTGAATAGAAAAGTCCGCAAGGGGCAGAGAGGCAGGACAGTGGGGAGGGCACTTGCCTTCTATCCAGTTGTCCTGGGCTCGATCTCCGTCAGCACAGGGACGTTAGCTGGCCAGGGTGACCCCTGGGCACAGCCAGGTATGGCCACCCCACCCCACCCCACCCCCACCCAGCCCCCCAAAAAATATATATATATATAACTACTAAAAAAACTTAAACGAACAACAGATTAAAAACTATCATACACTAAAGAACTGTTAAGAGAAAAAAGCCGCCTGCACGCGGGGAAAAAGCCCAGAGACTCAGATTCACCTGTGTCACACTGCACTCGCAGCTTAAAGAACTGAGCTCTGCCAAACAGGCTCGTGCCAGTCTCCTACAGAGACTGAAAATGGCACTTGGAGTCTAGAATGTTCCAAGGTAGAATGAGAATTCAGCAAGGAGGAGGGCATCATGGGCCCTTCTTAAAGGTGCAGGCGTCACCCTTCGTGACGCCAGGGTCTGGCTGAGGCTCCGGAGGACTGCCCTGCAGACGCCAGCACTAGGTGGCCAATGTGCCTCTGGTCCCTGCGGGGCCCAGTTCTGGACTCCTGGGCCCTGAGAAAGTGGTTTCAGAAAACGTTTGACAAATGTTTATCAGTTACAGATCTCCAACTGAGGTCATTCGGCGTCCCCTGAGTGGGACCTGGACTCAGTGACCGTGCCCAGGGCCCTCCTCAGGAGCCGGGCCATAAAATCTGTGGGCGGGGGGGGGGGGGGTCGGAGGGGCAGAGCGACAGGGCAGAGGCCCTGAGCCCGACCCTGAGAGCCCTGCTCTCTGTGACCCCAGTGCTGTGAGCAACACCTGCCGCACCGTGGCCAGGGAGTGGCCCAGCCCACTAAGGCCTGAGAGCTGTACAGAGGAGTATGGCCTGGCCTGCTCCGGATGGGAGCACAAGCTGAATGAGTGCGGGTCCCCTCGAGGATGAGTGAGCAGGAACGGGGGAGTGGTGGGGAGGTGGGGAGGGCGGAGTGACCTAACCTGGGGGCTCAGGACGGGACACCTGGACGGGACACCTGGCGGTGCTCAGTGCCGACTCTGATCCAGTCATCGGGGATCATCCTGGCAGGACCTGGTGGGGGTGACGTACAGGGTGGGGTGGGGTCAGTCGCAGGCAAGGCAGGCTTCTTGGCCCTGGGCTACCCTTCCGGGCAAGGATACCTATTTTCTTTCTTTCCTTTTGTTTCTTGGGACACCCGGCAGTGCTCAGGGTTACTCCTGGGTCTGCACTCGGGAATCACTCCTGGCGGTGCACAGGGGACCTATGGGGTGAGCCATGCACCAGGCAAGCGCCAAGTCTTGATGCCAAGGTGCCCACGAAACACACTGTACAACAAGGGACTCTACAGAGAACGTCAGGGACAGCAAAGGCTACGAGGAAGTCAATCAATTCTGAAAAAACACAAAAAGATGCGAAAGGAGGGGCTGAAGTGAGAGCACAGTGGGGAGGGGTTTGCCTTGCTCACGGCTGACCAAGGTTCGATCACCAGTCCTGAGCACTGCCAGGAGTAATTCCTGAGCATCACTGAGTGTGACCCAAAAAGCCAAAAAAAAGAAAAAAACAGCGCGAAAGAAAATGTGTTTGAGCTTCACGCCCTACTGAGGTCGCCAGTTGCCCCCCACGAGCGGCTCTCCGGCACGGCCATGGCCCCAGAAGCACAGAACCCAATCTCTTAGTTATCTAACTTTTAATAGAAATATTTCCAGGGTTAATAAGTAAAAGAGCAGAAATCCAAACCCAGCTGTAGAAAGCAAATCATTTCACAACGCTTTTTCAGCATGTCTGATTTGGGGGCGGTCGTAAGCTCTAAACAATAATGGTGCATCTTTTATCGAAACAATGAATCTAGTCAAAGTAGACAGAGTGTTAACTAGAACTCATCTGCCTCACAGGAATTGGGAGGGGTGGGAGGTGGGGTTCTATTGGGGTTCGCGGTTAAAAATAAGTATTGGTAAAGGGAAATGTGTTTGATATTTACACGACTGAGACCTAAACCTGAAAGCTCTGTAACTTTTCCCACAGTGATTCAATAAATAAATAAATAAATAAATTATAAAAAAAAAGAAAAAAAAGAAAATGTGTTTGAGCCTCACTGTCTCCCTGAGACTTGAGCACTCAGTGCCGTGTGTGAGCCCAGTAGAGCCAGTAGAGTCTCCGGCCTGAACAAGTCCCGACCCTCTCACCCCCATGCTCCTGTGTTTGGACCGTGACCCTAAATCCTGTGATGGGATCGCGTGTGTCCATGACAAAGACGCTAGCAGGCTCACACCCCAGAACATCCCTGCTTCACACAGGCGTGGCACACGGGTCCTGGCCTGCTAGCGGCCGGCAGTGATTCGGCAGGAAGCAGAGGTGTGAGCCTGAATGTGGGTCAAGTCCGTTCCTTCAGCTTGGAGGGGAGGAATGTCCGAGAGGGGGTTTTGAGCACTGCCTCACAAGCATGAGGTCCTGAGTCCAAGCCCCCGGGGTCGCACGTGCACCTGGCACAAAGCCGGCACAAATCCGGCAGCTCTGCTGTCCCAGCTCCACGCAGGAAGGGGGGTGACCCCAGGGGGAGGGCCACTGAGAGAGGAGGGGAACACCACAGAAAGGAGGAGGGAACACAGGGCAGGAGTTGAGGGCTGCAGGCCCGGGAGCACTGGGCAGAGAGTAGCCCTGGGGAGCAGGAGAACAGGCGGGTGCCCTTGTCACTGGCCACTCGAGGCAGTCGCACAAGCCGTGTGCAGACCCACGAGGCTGACAGAGCGCCAGGGACGGGGCAACCCCAGCAAGGATTTTTCTTTAAGTTTTGGGCCATGGGGCCAGAACTCTAGTACAGCAGGGAGGGCGTTTGCCTTGCACACAACTGACCCGGGTTCAATCCCGGCATCCCATAGGGACCCCAGAGCACCTCCAGGAGTAAGTCCTGAGTGCAGAGCCAGGAGTGACCCCGGAGCATGTCCAGGTGTGACCCAAAAACAAAACAACAGCAGAGCAAGCGGAAGGGCCCGGAAGCTCTGAGCCACGGAAACGCCAAGGTTGGTTGGTGCCCACTCGCCCCCGACCCCCACCAGGCCAGGCCGGCCTGGGATCAAGGTGCCCGAGCGTCCCCAGACAGGATCTGTCTCAGCGGCTCGGTGCGTTATCTCAGCCTATCACCCAACTCGACTGGGATTGACTCTGGTTATCTCCTTCACTGGTTATCTTGGGCATCTCTGGGGCCAGCCGCCAAGCTCCGTCCTCCCACCTGGCCAGGGCGGGATCAGGTGTCAGCAGCTGGGCCCTGAACACCCCACCTGCCCGTCCAAACGCAATGCAAGCACAAAGGCCAGGCTCGCCCCCAACTCGTAGGACACGACCAAGCCAGGGGCCCTGGAGAGCACTGGGCCCGAGGTCGGGTCCCAGAGATCCCCAAATTTCCCTTGCTCGATGGCCCAGCCCAGCAATCTGCATCAACCACTGGGCCCGAGCTCTCTGCTTTCCTTCTGCTTGCTCAGCGAAATGCAGCACCTCACACCTGGGTTTGGAGGGGAGGAACTCCAAACTTTTTTTTTTGGCTTTTTGGGTCACACCTGGCGATGCACAAGGGTTATTCCTGGCTCTGCACTCACAGGGTTTACTCCTGGCTCTGCACTCAGGAGTGACTCCTGGCGGTGCTCAGGGGACCATATGGATGCTGGGACTCAACCCGGGCTGGCAACGTGAAAGGCGCACGCCCTACCCGCTATGCTATCTCTCCAGCCCCGAACTCCAAACTTTATATAGAAAACAACGTATTTCACAATGCCTTTTCAGCCATTCTGATTGTTGGGGGGTAAATTCTAAACAATCATGGTGCATCTTTTTTTTTTTTTTGCTTTTTGGGTCACACCTGGCAATGCACAGGGGTTCCTCCTGGCTCTGCACTCAGGAATCACCCCTGGCGGTGCTCAGGAGACCATATGGGATGCTGGGAATCGAACCCGGGTTGGCCGCGTGCAAGGCAAACGCCCTACCCACTGTGCTATTGCTCCAGCTCTCATGGTGCATCTTTTGTCGAAACAATGAATGTAATCAATGTAGAGAAGAGTTAAGTAGAAATCATCTGCCTCACAGGCATTGGGTGGGTGGGACCTGGGGTATAGTGGGGTTCTTGGTGGAGAAAAATGAGTACTGGTGAAGGGAGAAGAGAAAGGTGTTTGATCATTGCATGACCGAGACTTAAATCTGAAAGCTTTGTAACTTTTCCCACGGTGATTCAGTAAATAAATAGAAGAAGAAAATTAAATAAATAAATAAATAAAATTATGAAAAACAAAAAAAGTAAGGTGGAGTTCAAGCCCAATACAACCAGCTAATCAGTGGCTAAATAAATAGCAGTACTCCTACATTAAAAACAAACAAACAAACGAAAAACACTGTACTTGTGAGGCAAGTGCATCAGCAGCCTGATGGCACCTTCAGACTCCAGATACCCCAAAATTGCTGCTGTGCCTTTGGCCAGACCCCAAAAACTTGGGCAAAGTTTACCAAGAAAGTAAACGGCCAAAAGTTAGGTATGTGGGAAACGCACCCACAAGCCCCCTCCGGCTCAGCTATATCCTTGGAGGCATGGCCTCTCTGGTTCCTGATTGAACTGCTTAATGGCCATGATCCCAGAGACTCAGAAACACATCTCGAAACCCAGTGGCTTTTGGCAGAACAGCGTCTGGTCCCTGCAGTGCTGGGCCCATGGGTTCATGCCTTGGCCTGTTCCCCCTGGAGGCCAGGTGGCCGCCATCCTCCAGAGGTCACTGGACAGTCAGGCTTGGGCCCTCAGTGACAAAACTTGTTGGGCCTCACAGGATGGGGGTGGAGCCAGTCCTGTCCTCCCCGTCCCAACGAGACCCCACGTCATCGTCCATGAACGGCCTCTCTGACTCCTGATCAAGTTGCTTAATGACCAGGATGCTAGAGACTCAGGAGCAAATCTCGGAACCCAGCAGGTTTGGGCAGAAATCCCTCCAGATTGAAGTGTTCAAATTTGCAATTTCAAAATCGCATGGCCACTACTGCAGCCACATAACATCATAGGTTATTCATAACCAGCAATAGAAAACAAACTGTCTACTGTTGCCTTTTCAGCAGATCTGAGTGTTGGGGTAAAATCTCAAACAATAATGGTGGGTCTTGTTGGGTAACATTGCTTTGTCCTTCAAGAAGTTTAGGTTTAATCTGGTTACACCCATCACGGTGCTCCTGAAGCACTTCCACTTCCATTGTGTTTATCTGTAAACAATCTTCCCTATGCTCTCCTTCCCACCCAGTTAATCAGCTTTCCCCTTAATCAGACTTTGTTAATTTGTAAGATCAGTTTCCCAGATATCTATGATTTTATATGTATGAGTGAAATATTGCCCTTTTCCTCTCCTTATGCCTTACGAATAGTTTACCTTAAAGTAATATCCTTTTTGTATAGATACAGAAAGAACGTTGACATTATGCTTTGTAACTTAGGATTTGATTGGCCTTGAATATTATTCACTCCCGGGCATCTTTCTCGACTTAAGCCTCAGTTGCCCATAGTTCCTAACACCCCAAAAGCAGGGTCCCGACGAGGGACTGAATGGACCCAGGGCAAGCAGTGAGCTACCCTGGCAGCGAAATGGGCCAGGCCAAGGTGCCACGATTCTTAACTATAAGTTAAGAGTTTGATCATGGACAAATGCTGTCATGATCCAAGGTAACGACAAGACTAGGATCCTGCTAGGGGTGGGAAAGACTATCTGGCCTGAGCACCGTAGTCTGAGATCGAGATGGCCATAGGAGAGCAATTCTATAAGTTTAAGATATTTCTTACTGTATCCATACAAAATGATTTATATTGTATTCTTGTATGCTTGTCGGACAAGGAGAGGAGAGGCACGCCCATGGAATTCTGCTCTAGGGTGGGTCCTCCTGCTAAGGAAGGATCTGTCCTAGGAGCGGTCTTCCCTGAGGCTAAGATTTCTACCCCTGTTCATCTCCACCCCTATTGATTGTGACCACACCTATGTGTAATTGTTCCCCAATTCCTCAGGAGAGAGGATTTAACTGTACGGTAGAAGTGGGCCAGGGGAAGGAGGAAGAGAGTTCAGAGAGGGTCAGAAGGAAGAAGGAGGATGAAGGGGAATGGAGAAGGAGAATGAAGTAGCTGGGGGAGGAAGAATGGGGGGAGAGATAGAGAGACAAGGGGAGAAGAAGAAAGAATCAGAATAAACTACGACTAATACCAACCAGCCTGGCCCTCGTTCCTTCCCCCGCCTGACCATCGCCATCGACCTCTCCGGGGTGGTAGAAGGGTGAGACTACCGAACGCGGGTGGTGGGAGAGATAGAGCCGCCGCCGTGTGGGTGCCAAGCCCCCAAGTTGTGTGAGTTTACACAGGTCTGATGTCAAAATATTGAATGTGATCAAATTAGAGAGAGAATAATTTGGAAATCATCTGCCCCACACGAAGGGGGACGGTGTGGGATGGGGATATACTGGGGTTGTTGGTGGTGAGAATGGGCACTGGTGAAGGTACGGGTGTTTCATTGTATGACCAAGACTTAGACCTGAAAGCTTTGTAACTGCTCTCACGGTGATTCAATAAATAAAATCATAAAAAATAAAAAAAAGTAAGGCGGAGTTCATGCACAATTCAATCAGCTAATCAGTGGCTGGATAAATAGCAGTACTCCTAAATAAAAAAAAAAAGAGGGAGACAGAGAAATCCAGAAAAACGCCGCAAATCTGTACCCCAAGCACACTCCTCCCCAAACGATCCATTTTCCCCCACCCGAGCTAAAGCCGACACGCTATGGGTCACATCCTTCTGCCACTGACCCCCAAAACCCGACACTCCCTCCTCCCACCCCGGGGACTGATGGCACAAACTCCATCTTTGTGTCACGCCGTACATGAGACATTTGTCACTAGAACCTGATGACTCACTTCAGAACCTCAACAGAAGCCACAAAGATGGGGAGCACTGCTCAGGGAGCAACATGCAGGGGCTGCTCAGACCCTCTCTGCCTCTGTCCCCCGCCTGCTCTGGGGACGATGCATAGACAAGTGGCCAGGGGTTGAGAACAGAGGAACCAAGCCTGGAGGAAGCGGGTGCTTGTGTTTTGTTTTCTCTGGAGGCCTGTAACTACGGCTCCTCTTAAGAGACAAAGAAGGCCGCAAATAAGCAAACCCTCTGAACTCGGTTAGCACCTAACTCTGATTTACCGCCAAGATCTGCTCTAAATGAACCTTGAAAGGGTAAGCTAAATATCTCTCAGGGCACGGCAGAGCCTGGCAAGCTCCCCGTGACGTATTCGATATGCCAGACACAGTAACAACAAAGTCTCCAATGGAGACGTTACTGGGCCCGCTCTGGTATTAAAAGTGGGAAAAAAAAGTCTAGTTTGTATTTCTTGAAAATGTCAGCTTGACTCAAAGCTGGGGGTTCCGAAGGCAGTTCTATTTCATCCCGCAGCACAAATGCTTCCTTTCTGCTAGAGCTTTGGCTCATGTCTGTCCAGCGTCTTCAGGACAGGGAAAAACCAGCCCTGGGAGGTGTGGCGTGATGGGACACTGGCACACAGGAAGCACCTCAATTTGGGTCATTTTCCCCCCATAGGACTCTGAGGACCCCTTACCCTTCGGGCAGCACCGCACGACATTCTATCAGGAAGTTACATAAAAATCAGTCTTCCGTTCCAAACAAAATTTCACGAGCTGCAGACACAGTTCAAGACTATATACAGCCTGAAGGCACAGGACATATGCAAACGACATCTATTCACTGTCATCAGCGAGCCCCGTCACCCGTCTCATGCTGGCATACAACTTCAAAATATCCAGATGGAAGACATTTTTATGTGTCAGGGGGGAAAATCAGAGTTAGCAAGAGCTCGAAGAGAAGAGCAAGCCGGCAAACAGGACTGAGAGAAGGTGACCGGACGTGAGGCCGGTCTCTGGCCTAACCCGGGTCCCAGCCCCAGCTACCCTGCAGAACCCGCCAGGGGACACCCCACATGCCTCGGAAAACTCACGGACACCCCACATGCCATGGAATCCCCCCAACGCTCACAGCCGCTCAGGTCTGACTCACACCCGCCCTTCCATGCAAAAGAGCTGAAGGAACAAGGATCCCCAGGTCGAAGCTTGTAGTGTTGGGGCTGGAACGATAGTACAGCGGGGAGGACATTTGCCTTGCATGCAGCCAACCTGGGTTCAAATCCCGGCATCCCATATGGTCCCCTGAGCACCGCCAGGAGTAAATCCTGAGTGCACAGCCAGGAGTAACCCCTGTGCATCTCCGGGTGAAAAAATTAACAATAAAAAGATAACACCGTGGAGGTGTGCAGACTGGGGGCGGGGTGCAGAGGGAGACCTCCCAGAGAGCCTGGCCCAGAGTGAGCATAACATCCCCAAAGACCCCGTAGGATGGCTCCGCCAGGTCTGGGGTGCAGCCTCACACTTGAGTCTAAGCCACCCTGGTCAGGATTCCAAAGAGCCCTCAGAAAAGAACGGAATACTCTGCATTGGAGCAGACCACAGAGGATGATGCAGGGGAAGGAAAGCATTAGGGGGCCTCTTTTGAACTGCTCAGGGTCCCAGGTGACTGTTCAGAGCGGGAACTGTGTCTGCCTGCGGACAGCTAAGCCGGCTCCTGCCCGGCCCTGCCCAGCCCCGAGCACCCAAACAAAACATTCATTTTTAAAAACGGCGTATTACTACAGAGAAACCTCTAACAACTCCCACCCGGCGAGGCTCAAGGGATAGGCTCTGCACTCAGGAATTATTCTGGTGGTGCTTTGCGGACCATATGGGATGCCGAGGATTGAACCTGGGTCAGCTGCGTGCAAGGCAAATGCCCTCCCAATGTATATTGCTCCAGCCCTTGTAATTCCCCTTTAAAAGCCCCTAGGGTCATATCTGGTGGTGTGTGGGTCCCTCCTGTCCTGAATTCGGGGCTCCCCAGGTGGTGCTGGGGCTCTAGTCCTCTAAGCTATATCCCCACCACCCATAATTCCGTATTAAAAAATATTTTTTAAAGTTAACCCCAGGGGCCGATGGCACAGCAGGTAGGGCGTTTACCTTGCACATGGCCTACCCAGGTTAGATTCCTCCTCCTTCTCGGAGAGCCCTGCAAGCTACCAAGAGTATCCTCCCCGTACGGCAGAGCCTGGCAAGCTCCCTGTGGCATATTCGATGTGCCAAAAACAGTAACAACAAGTCTCAGAATAGAGACGTCACTGGTGCCCGTTCCAGCAAATCGACGAACAATGGGAGGACAGTGCTACAGTGCTAACAACAGAGGCCAGAGTGATAGTGACCAATGCCAGGCTACTAGAGTGCCAGGAGTACCCTCTGAGCATCGCCAGATTTGTCACACACACACACACACACACACACACACACACACACACACACTCGTTAACAACACATGTCTACCCTGCATGTTCTGCTCTGCTGTAATTGGCAGTGGGGAGAACCTTTGCATTATCAGCCGAGTTCTACTCTTCGCAGTGGAGTTCACAGGGCCATTCAGCCCCCAAGGCCTTTTGCGAGGGCCCAGCGCTAAACCCACTGATACTACATACACACATTTTTACTCAGTCCCGCCTGCACGAGCGATACCATGCACAGTATTTTTCGAGCTTGTCTTTACAAAGTAGAGACATTTCCACACACTGACTTGTAAAAGAACAAGTGATGGTCTCCGCATAGCTGAATGTTGAAGCCCCGTCTAGTGGTGGGACAGAGACGCGGGCCCCGCAGGGAGCAGGGCTGTACTGAACTCTGGGTCAGGGGCTCAGCAGAACCGTGAGTCAACTCAGAAAGTTGAGGGCCGGAGTCTGCAAAGCCCCTGAGGGAGCCCCGGCAGGTTTGGTCACGCCAGGCATTTCCTCTCAGCTGCCGACTGAGGTGCAGAGGGGCAGTGAACAGACAGACGGACGAGCCCGTCCCTGCACACAGCTCCTGGCCACGGGCATCCTCTACTCCACGGAGCTGACTGCAGGAGGGCTCCATGTGTGTGTGTGTGGGCGGGGGGTCGGACACGAGCAGCAGACTCCTTTCTGTGAGGGCTGGAAGGGACCTCATATTCACACAAGGAAGCCTCAGAGACAGACCTTGGTGAGGGCGCCGGGGCCCTTGGCAAACTCCACCTGGGCGGGGCGAGCCCCCCAGCGCCTTGAGCCCAATCTGACTGCTCACAAGACACATGCCAGAGTGCCCATGTTTTGGGGTTCCTCGAGCAGAATACCTGGAGTGAGGTCCACTGCGAGCAGCTCAGGTGAGCAGAGCCGTGGCTACCCCCGCCGGGATGTGGGCTCGGGGGCCATCGTGGCTCAGGGCGGGAGAGAAGATGTGAATGCAGCATCCACGGGGGGATGTGGGGCCCCTGGTTCCGACCTGTCTCGGGTCTGTCTGTTGGGATGGCCCCACCCCGCCCGCGCAGGGCCAGGAGCGACCCTGGGTATGACCGAGACAGCCCCTACCCTCAGCTGGGGTGACCAAGCCGCTTCCTCAAAGCTTCCGCACCGCTGACTGGGAACAGAAGGAGCAGAGAGGCCTCTCCAAGACCTGCAATGACTCGCATGGAAGGTGAACCCCAAGTCCTGTCGCCACACAGGGTCGGGCAGGCCCCTGTCCTGTCACCACACAAGGGCATGCAAGCCCCTCCCTGCTCCATGACTGGGGTGGGGAGAGACCATCGGGGGAGCCCAGGAAAGTTCTGGATTCCACAGGCCAAAGCCCAGGGATGTGAGCAAACCCACGGGGAGCTGGGTGACAGCAGCCCAGAACACAAGCGAGCCCCAAGTTCTTTCTCTTAAGGTGCTGCTGAGACCAACATGCTGAGGGGAAAGGGGGCCCGAAAATCTGGTGATGCACCTGCGTTCTCGAAAGGTCGTGTCTTGAGACCAGCAGAAGTACCACAAATCAACTCACATGCCCAAGAACTCAGGGAAATGCGATCGCGTCTCAAACACACCTGCACAAGCTTCCAATGGCAGAGGGCGCAGACAGGCACCGGGAGCGCTGGGGCCGTGCACGGGTTCAAGCTGACTCCCTGGCTTGGCACTGGGGGTCACACCAGGCGGGGCTTAGAGGACCATATGGGGTGCCAGGGAACGAACCTGGGTCTGCCAGGGGCAAGGCAAGTGCCCTACCCACCTTACTATCTCTCTGGCCTTGGTATGCCGTTTTTAGAGGACATTATCAAGCTGATGTGTTTCCCCTTGCATCTTCCCCTTCATTCCGGTATTTATTTTCCCTTTCCCTCCTTTTCTCGCTGAGGCTGAGGGTCGCACACTCTAGGTGGTGGTTACCCACCTTGGCGGGGGGGGTCTCACTCGGCCTGCCAGAACTACAGTCATGCCCAATTTTCCCTATTTCCAGTGAAAAGTACGTCATAGGAAAGGCATCTGGTTGAAAACTCACATAAATCAATGCTTTTGGGTCTAGAGATTGTCTTAAGGGACTAAGCATGGAGAAACCTCACCGCACAGAAGAAATAGCCAGAGATCTGGCCCGGGTGCCCCTAAGAGCCAAGCTGACACTTTGAAAGAGAAATATTTCAGAAGTGCTCCCTGTCATAAAGATAGTAAACAAAACATATAAAATCATATTTGCAAACAAAAAACCACCTTTCAGAAAAAGACAACATTTAAAAAAGAAATAGTCCGGGTGGTCAGATATATAGTTCAGTGCGAAGGTGCTTCCCTGGCATCAAAGAGTCAAATATGGACCCCTGAGGACCCCCAAGAGTAATCCCTGAGCATCACCAGGTGAGGCTCCAAGCAAAAACCAAAGCAAAGCAAACAAATAAATATGTGCTGAAAATAACCAGTAGGAAACAGGCTGGGATGGGCGTGTGGGAGAAACAGAATTTCCCGCACACCCTGCACCCAGCCCTGAGGTCACACTGCAGAACCTCAAGAGTTTGAATGAAAAATGTAGGCAATTGTATTTCTAGAAAATGAGAATGTAAGATTAGAGTCTTCAGGTCTTGCCAAGACTCAATCAAGGGGAAAGGCGGTCACTAAAACAAAATCCCTCACAAGTGGCTAACTGGAAAAACGCAGTGACAGACTTGACTATTTCTGGCTGGAGCGGCCCTGCCTTCCACTCTCGAAGCTTCCTCCACAGCCACAGTCAAGTCAGGGTGGGACGGGCACAAGGACAAAGATCGACCAGCAGCAGAGAAACACCAGAAATAAACACATTTAAGGACAACTGAGTTTTGAGAATTCATTAACGGCATTAACAATTTTAAGCAAATTCGTTGAAACAGGAGGGTCTCCATAAGCAAGAGGAGCAGAGGCCCGAGAGACAGCACAGGGGAAGGCGCTGGTCTTGCACGCAGCCAACCTGGGTTCTATCCCTGGCAGCACATATGGTCCCCGAGCATGGGCAGGAGTGATCCTTGAGCACAGAACCAGGAGTAAACCTTGAGCACTGCTGGGTGTGGCCCAACTCCCGTCTCTCCCCAAAAGGAAGAAACTGGAGGCTTCCAGGAATCACTGAAATGCCAGTGTCAGTGTCACCATCACAAACGAGGCAGAAACGAGCGTCAAGTTCAAAGGGCAAACACTGAACTTACTCGGAAGGCGCCCTCCGGCTCCATGGAGAGAAGGTCCCCGTCGAAAGGAAAGAGGTCCAGGCTGTACTCCTCCCTGTGGATGAAGGAGCCCAGGACGCCCAGGTCCTTCAGCCGCTGCTCACACAGCAGGCTACGCCGGGGTACAAACAAGATGTGGAAATCTCTTGTGAGGCCACGTCTCTCTTCACTGCAAGAGAAGGACCGTGCGTTAGCCCGAGGCCCCGAGGCGAGGACTGCTCCCCAGGGCCCCCCCTGTGCCTGACACACAGTGGGCTCTAAAGAGACGCTTATGAGCTAAGCCCCCACCACTGACTCGGCCCAAGATTCTAGTTTTCTTGCTCTCTTGATTTTGATGCCTTTTCTGGAAACCGCTGACCTGTGCTCTGCCAAGGGGCAGTGTTACTTTCTCATGGGCCATTGATGGGACATGAAAACTCTCAGGGTTGGGGCTGGAGCAACAGCACAGCGGGTAGGGCGTTTGCCTTGCACGCGGCCGACCCGGGTTGGAATCCTAGTTCCCAACATCCCATATGGTCCCGTGAGCACCACCGGGGGTAATTCCTGAGTACAGAGCCAGGAGTAACCCCTGTGCATTGCCGGGTGTCACCCAAAAAGAGGAAAGAAAAAAAGAAAAACCTCTCAGGGTTATTGCAACGAACATCTGTTTCTTGCAGAAAAAATAATGTTTCTATTTAATCAAGCGATGTCTCTAGGAAAATAAAAGTTTGCTCCACACTGTGCCTGATCTTGCGCAAATACCTCGCATGCTTTTAAGTCCTTAGGGGCCACGTCGATCAAACGTAATGCAGACTGGACTGGTGCACTTCCTCCATAGATGCTGCAGCATTAAATTTTAATCAGCTTCTCCTGACTTTGCTTATGAAGTTTGAGCATATGGTATTCAGTACTTGAAAAAGAACCATTAGCTGTTTTTCTTTTTATAAAGAAATTTGGGTCCTTCTACTGAGACAGGCCGGAGCTTTCTACTGTCCTGAGACAGGGGGTTTATGTGGTTTGCCCTGCCTCCCCAAGCCCCAATACACAAAGTTTCCCATTCTCTATTTATAGTTTTTGGGCCACCCCGGCAGGTGCTCAGGGATAACTCCTGGCTATGCACTCAGAAGTCACTCCCGGGAGACTTGGGGACCGCACTGGGTTCCGAGGATCTATCCTTGGCTGACTGTAGAGTATCCTGCTCCTGACCCCCCATTCTCCTCCGACACACTCTCACATCTGTCCAAAGATCCACTTCCTAAAGCGCTGGCAAGCAAAGGTGTCCTGATGAGCACTCAAACCACTAGAGGAATGATTCCGTATGGACCCAGCATCAGCTCTGAGATACCTAAGCACATTTTCAGCCATTATATCCATCAGTTCTAGCCGGGGTCTGACGAAAAAATTGATATTTTTGACATCGGCTGCTGGCAAGAGGCTTCCTTTGAGTGTGAACATTTTCTCCACCTCATGTTCGTAGGAAAGCACACATACAAATGGTGAACAGAACCCCTAAAACTTACCAGCCGACCCAACCTTGGGCATCACTGCAGGCAGCCAACCTGGGTTGGACTGCTGGCGTCCCACACCGTCCCCAAACACCACCAGGAGTCAATCGTGAGTGCAGAGCCAGGGGTAAGACTGAGCACTGCCAGGGGAGGCCCAAACAAAACAGACCAACAACAAAAACTCAGGTGTTGTAACACTCCCGCTCCAAAGCACAGTATACTTTAGTGTTGAGTCAGAGAGTGCAGGGGCTAAGGTATATGCCTGACACATGACTGCCAACTTCGCCCCCTGGCACCACCAGGGTCTCGAGCATTGCCATGTGCATCCCAAGAGAGGCCACTGGAGTGGCCTGGGATATCCCTGCCACCACAGCACCAAGCACCATCGAACTGCTAAGAATCACCACCAGGAGGTGCCCTGGGGCAGTGCTCAGGAGACCCGGGGCCAGGGAGAAAGTAGAGCGTGTAAGGTGCTTGCTTTGCATTCAGCTGACCCGGGGTTCTATCCCCAGCACCCCATACTGTCCACTGAGCACTGCCAGGAGTGATCCTGAGTGCAAAGCCAGGAGTAAGTCCTGAGCACTGCCTGGCACGAGCCTCCAAATAAAATTCAAAACCACTTTAGTACAAAAATTTAGATTCCCCAAAGCCAGGTCTATAAATTCAGGCTGAAGTAACCAATCCTGTGTCTGAAAAACTTTGAGCCACATTAGGTAACAATCAGAAGACATGCCGCTCCGTCGAGGAGAAGAGGGGGGAGCACACCCACCCTTGAAAGGTCCACTGAAGGCTCCTATGCTGCCCGAGCCCCTGAGCTGCCTGTGCCCATGTAGCCGAGCCAATGCGGTGCCCGCAGCTCTCCTTGACATGGGGGCATTTTTGCTTTCCTAATCTTGGGATGTGTGTAGGGGCTCTCTCTGCCTTTGCAGAAGCCCACGGTCTCTCTTGAAATGTTACTCTCTCTCGGCTCGTCCTCTTCCTAAAAGTCACCAAATAAAAGGTTTTTTCTTCAAATAAATAAACTAAAGGTCCACAGAAGATAAAACATTTGTCACTCATAACAGCGTCAGTGATTCTAAAAACCAGACAGCTCTGCACACCAGTTACTCCAGAAGTGGAACATCACATTACTCTTGCTAGAGTCCAGAATGACAGTTTCAAAAAAATACTAATAACCAAAACCCTTTTAGCTTTAGAAGTGAGCACTGTGCAAGCAAGCCAAACGGTCCTGTGAGATGCTCATCCCAAACTACTGCCTGCGGGAGGGAGAAGCATCCCGTCCTTTGAGTGAAAGGAATTTCAATAACGGCCAGCAGCAAACAGTCATTTGCAAACTCCGGACAAACAAAGCTTGCAGTTAGCAACAGCTGACACACTCATCTTCCGTGGCCTGAAGAAAAACAGCATCAGGGCAAGGGGTGCGACTGGCCACGGAAGCAATCACTGTCCTCCACAAAGAGTGTGTCTGCAGGGTCCTGGGGTCAGACTGGGGTCATGAACCCCCGGGTGAACTGCCAAGGAGACCGTGGAGGAGCAGGCAGCTGGGAAAGTGGCTCCAGGGTCGCAGGCGGCGACACCCGCACGCGGGACAGCGGGGAGGGCCTGGACGCGGGGCTGCGCTCGGCCTGCCAGACGGACTCGAGTCGCCCCGTTTCCCTCCCAGGGCCGGGCCGCAGGGCGGGAGCGCAACGCCCCCTCGCTCGGGCCGCACTGGGGGCGCCCCCGGCTCCAGAGGCCGCCGCCCGCCCCGGCCCTCCCCTCGCTGCCCGGGAATCGCCCGGGAATCGCGCAGGGCGTCCAGGGTCTCCGGCGCAGGGGACAGCTGCGGCCTCGGCGCCGCTCAGGCCCGCCGCCACGTGACGCGCGGGTCACGTGAACTCCGTGACGTCACGCCGCCGCCGGAAGCCGAAGCGGCCGGGGACCCCGCGCCTCTTTCCGGTCCGGGTTCCGCCTCTTGGTTCCGCCCAGCCCCGCGCATCCCGCCCGGGTCCGAGGGTCTCGCGTGGCCCCGGCGCGGCCCGGGAGCCCCCGGGAGCCGAGACTGGCCTTAGAGCCGGCAGTGGTGGTGCTAAGCCGTCGGGGCGACCCCTCCCTGGGCAGCCCCTGGACACCGCCGCGTGGGGCCAGAACGTTGGTTTTGTTTGTCCCTTTGGTTGAGATAAAATAAAGCGAAGGGACCGAGGGGCAGCGCAGGGGTCCGGACGGTCACCTGGCACACGGCCGACCCGGGTTCGATCCCCAGCGTCCCCTAGGGTCCCCCGAGCACCGCCAGGCGTGGTTCCCGAGTGCAGAGCCAGGAGGAACCCCCGAGCACCCCTCCATGTGACCCCAAAAGCAAAATAAATAAATAAATAAAAGACGCAAAGTGACTAAGGACAAAATTGGTCCTCGGCCTGCTGGAAAGTCTCACCTTCGGGGCCGGAGATAGCTCCGGGATGCAGGCATTTGCCTGCAGGAGGGATGTGCTTCCTGTGCTCCAGCCCCTGCAGCCCCCCAAAGAACGCTGATGAGTAAGGCTCAGTGTTGGCCAGGGAGAGGCGCCCAGCTTCGGAAGCTTCTGGAGCCTGGGAGCTGACTCCACCACCGCTGCCAGGTGAGGCTCTGCTAGCACCGCTCACCAGCCCACTGCACTGCTGCTCGCTCAAAATTTCAAGGTCGACTGAAATTTGTTTTGACTTTTTAGAAATGTTGTTTTCTTTGTGAATTTTTTCAATCCTAGTGAAATACACGGAGTTGATCATGATTGTTGGATTTCAGTCATATCATGTCCCAACACCTGTCCCTTCACCAGTGTACATCGCTCACCATGAATCTTCCCGGTCTCCCTACTCCCCCAGGCAGGCAAGGCACTTCTCTCTCCCTCCTCCTTTCTGCAGTGCTCTCTCTCTCCTCCCTCTCTCCCTCTTTTCTGTCTCCCCCTCTCTCTGACACACGCCTTTCGGTTTACAATACAGATATGGAAAGGTTATTATGTGTATCTCTTTACCTACTTTCAACACCCAGTTCCCGTCCAAAGTGATTTCCAACCATTTCCAAGCATTATTGCCAGACTGGTCCCTACTCTGTCCCCAATGCTTGTGGGAGCTTCCAACCATTGACCAATCCTCCTGGCCTCCATTTTCCTAGCCTTGGATATCAATCCCCTGTATATCTGTGTGTGTGTGTGTGTGTGTGTGTGTGTGTGTGTGTGTGTATTATGGGCTGGAGCAATAGCACAGCGGGTAGGGTGTTTGCTTGCACGCAGCCAACATGGCCGACCCAAGTTCGATTCCTCTGCCCCTCTCGGAGAGCCCGGCAAGCTACGGAGAGTATCTCGCTCGCACGTAAAGCCTGGCAAGCTACCCGTGGCATTTTCGATATGCCCAACGCAGTAACAAGAAGTCTCACTATGGAGACGTTACTGGGCCCGCTCGAGCAAATCGATGAACAACAGGAGCACCGTGACCATACATATTATATTCCACGAAATGGGTGCTTGTATTTGTCAAGGGAGTTGGGAACCATATCCAGCAGTGCTGAGGCTCCTCCTAACTGCGCAGGCATCACTCCTGGAGGGGATGCTGGGGACCATAGGAAGTGCCAGGGAAAAGACTCTGGGTTTGCTGCTTGCTAGGCATCAGCCTTGCCCCAGGGCTCTCTCTCCAATCTACAGTTTACTGACTTACAACCTAGTATTACAGAATATTCACAGTACGATGTAATATTTGGATATCCTGCAAAGTAACCATGATTCATGTATAGACCGTTTGAATTCCCTACCATAGATTCTAAAGTCAAGGACTGCTATTGGGGCTTATGTAGGCTAAAAGTAACGTTCTTGCTCAAGCTCTTTTTCAGGAAAAATCAACCTGAGGACACGTGTGCTTCAAACGTACAGGAGTTGGTGCTTATAAACATCGTTGGTTCTGTTAATTTTGGGTTAATAATATAGCAACTTCCAGTTTCTTTCCCAGACTTTATGGATTGATGGTGTCTGTACTGCATGGTGTCCCTTTATTTTCGTCTTGTCAAATAGCTATGGAGAATCACTGAAGGTATTCATTTTAGGCTACATTGGTTAGGAAGCTTTGCAATAATGCAATAAAGGTTTTATTTGTTTTGGGTTTTTTTTTGCCATTAAACCTCACCCAGTGGTTCTATTATTTTTCATCTTTTATAATTTTATTTATTGAATCACCATGAGAGCAGTTACGAAGCTTTCGGGTTTAAATCTTGGTTATAAAATGAAAGACCCGTACCTTCACCAGTGCCATTCTCCACCACCCAAAACCCCAGTATGCCCCCATCCCACACCCTCCCCCTACCTGTGGAGAGATGATTTTCACATTACACTCTCTCTACTTTGATCACATTCAATATTTTGACACTGGACCCACCATTATTATTTGGGATTTTACCCCAACACACAGAGCTGCTGAAAAGGCAACAGTAGACAATTTGTTTTCTATTCCTGGTTATGAATAACATATGATGTCGCGTGGTTGTAGTAGTGGCTGCGCGATTTTGAAATTCCAAAATTTTAACAATTAAATCTGGAGGGATTTCTTGCCAAAACCTGCTGGGTTCCAAGATTTGTTCCTGAGTCTGTGGGATCATGGCCGTTAAGCAGATTGATCGGGAGCCAGAAAGGCCATTAGTGGGCGGTGACTAGGGGTCTTGCTGGGATGGGGAGGAAAGGGCTGGTCCCACCCCCATCCCGTGAGGCCCCACATGTCTCATCACTGAGGGCCCAAACCTGACTGTCCAATGGCCTCTGGAGGATGGCGGCCACCGAGCCGCCAAGGGGGAGCAGGTGGAGGGACAGCACCCTTTCCTCCCTGGAATGGCCCAGCGACAGTAACCTACTGCAGGGTCCAGATGCATTTCTGCCAAAAGCCACTGGATTCTGAGATTTGTGTCTGAGTCTCTGGGATCATAGTCATTCAGCACCTTAATCAGGACCCAGAGAGGCTGTTCATGGGCGGCGACTTGATGTCACGTTGAGACGGGGAGGAAAAGGCTGGCTCCACCCCCATCCCATGAGGTCCCCCTTGTCTCATCACTGAGGGCCCAAACCTGACTGTCCAATGGCCTCTGGAGGATGGTGGCCACAGAGCCGCCAAGGGGGAGCAGGTGGAGGGACAGCACCCTTTCCTCCCTGGAATGGCCCAGCGACAGTAAACTACTGCAGGGTCCAGATGCATTTCTGCCAAAAGCCACTGGATTCCGAGATTTGTGTCTAAGTCTCTGGGATCATGGCCGTTAAACAGCTTGATCAGAAGCCAGAGAGGCCGTTTGTGGGTGACAACTTGGGGTCTTTTTGTTTAGGAAAGGGCTAGCTCCACCCCCATCCCATGAGGCCCTACGTGTCTCGTCACTGTGGGCCCAAACCTGACTGTCCACTGGCCTCTGGCGGATGGTGGCCAATGAGCCACCACGGGAGAGCAGGCGGAGGGAGAGCACCCTTTCCCCCCCGGGGTGGCCCGGCAACAGTAACCTATTGTGCGATCTGGACGCATTTCTGCCAAAAGTTGCTGAGTTTCGAGATTTGTTTCTGAGTCTCTGAGATCATGGCCGTAAAACAGCTCGATCAGAAGCCAGAGAGGCCGTTTGTGGGTGACGACTTGGGGGTCTTGTTGGGGAGAAAAGGGCCAGCTCCACCCCCATCCCATGAGGCTCTACGTGTCTTGTCACTTTGGGCCCAAACCTGATTGTCCTGTGGCCTCTGGAGGATGGCGACCAGTGGGCTGCCAGGGAGAACAGGCCAGGGCACGAAATCTATTCCCACCTGGGGTGGCCCAGCGCCTCTAACCTACTGCAGGGACTGGACACATCTCTGCCAAAAAACATTGGGTTTTGAGATTTGTTTCTGAGTCTCTGGGATCATGGCTGTTAAGCAGTTCAATCAGGAACCAGAGAGGCCATGTCTCCAATTATATAGCTGAACTGGAGGTGGTTTGTGGGTATATCTCCCACATATCTTTTACCTGTTTACTTTCTTGGTCAACTCTGCCTCAAGTTTTTGGGGTCTGGCCAAACGCACGGCAGCAATTTGGGGGTACCTGGAAGTCTGAAGGCGCCATCAGGCTGCTGATGCTCTCGCCTCACAGGTACAGACTGACCTGCTGGTGGCACCATACCCCCAACCCAGTGCTTCTTAGGGTTTACTCCTGCCTCTGCACTTAGAGATTGCTCCTGCCAGGACACAGATGACTGGATGGGATTCCTGCCATTGAACCCAGATCAGCCACATGCAAGTACCCTACTCACTGCACTATCTCTTTAGCCCAAGATAAACGCTTTTAAGAAAATGGTTTACAGGCCCAGAGCAATAGTGCAGCTGGTAGGGCATTTGCTTTGGCCAATCTGGCTTCAATCCCTGTAATTCCATATAGTCTGCCCAAGCACTGTCAGGAGTGATTCCTGAGTGCAGAGCCATGAATAAGCCCTAAGACATCACCAGGGGTGGCACAAACATAAAGAAACAAAAAGAAATTGGTGTATCAGAATTCCATTGTAGAAACTGTTTGACTCATTTGACTCTATAGTTCTTCACTGCTAGCCAAAAATCTTTTCTAAAGAAACCTGAGAATAATCAGTTATCACTGGCAAAAAATAAATAATTTTATTAAAGTAGATATAGAACACTTGCTTGCTCAAATTTTAATACTGCTTTACATAGTTTGTGAAACAATTTCAATAATGGTCATTACTAAAAATTTCAATGGATCCAGATCTTTCACTTGTCAGACAGCTGATAATCTCCAGAGGAAAATACATCAAAATCATACATATAATTATAGAAGTTCTTATTATACATGTAGCCTGGATGGTACATTATCACTTTTGACAGAACTAGAAAACATTCAAATAAAGAAAAATAGATTGAAACTGGATGATAAACTTCTGATGGTTGAGGTCCTTCATTCAATCTTTTTGTGGTAAGAAAATCCAAAATTAGTAATGTTGAATTTCTCATCATCCATTCATCTAAAACCACAGTGAAAAATGTAAACCTTGTAAAGACAGTAAAATGGTTACTCTAGGTGTTTCACAAATAGCTGGTTATGTCATCCTTCAAGTGCTGGTGATTGCTGCACAGTGCAGAGAATGTGGTGGCCGGGCCGAAGTTGTCGTCGTAATTGTTGAGTCGTCCCCGTTCCCATCGAGAGCCACCTCGGATATCATCTCCACTTTCATCTTGAGGTCCTGATTCTTTCTTTGGAGGTCCACGATCACGGAATTCAGGAAATCGATCTGTGTTAAAGGAGAGCGTGAGACGGTGAGCCATCTGCGGGAGCCATCGGAGCCCGCCACAGAGGAGGCTGGGCCCCGCTTCCAGTCCCCGCCCCAGGGTTGGAGGCAGCCAGAGCTCCCCTTTCCCTTCCTGAGCGCAAGCTCCCGGGTGCCCCAGGGAAGACCCCAGGAGGACATGCTGGGCCCCCTCGGTTCCTCTCAGAGCAGGGAGTCAAGAGGGCCTTCCCTCTCCTACAAAGACAGACTCACTTCTTTAAAATCCACGGGGCGGGGGGGGGAATCCCACTTTACAAAGGTAAGCATGACTATAGGCACAAACATTCATGTTTCACTTAAAAACTGGCAGGTTTGGGTCTGAGTGATAGCACAGCGGGAAAGGTGCTTGCCTCGCACGCAGCCAACCCAGGTTTGATCCCTGGCATCCCATAGGGGCCACTGGAGAGCAGCCAGGAGTGATTCCTGAGTGCAGAGCCAGGAGGAAGCCCGGAGTATCGCCAGGTGTGGCCCCCAAAGAAAGAAGAAAGAAAACCATAAAGCTGACTGATTCTTTTTCTCCCTCAGGGCAAGTTCTGATGAGGAGTCTCTGAGAGTGCCCAGGCCCTCCCAGACTGGAGCCAAGAAACACAGATCTCTCTTCCTCCAGGTGAAGAAAACAAACAAAAAAAACATGGAAATGTTCAGTTCCCAACAAGCCCATACAGGGTCCACCTCCACAGCCCACATGCAAAGTTCACTTCAGCCCACATGTGCTGTCCAGGACAACGGCTGTTAAGTACAGAAGTGCAGGAAGTGAGGGTGTGCGGGAACTCCACAGGGCACTGGGACCCAGATGGTCCCCTTCCTTGGAGAGGATTCAAATTATAAAGTGTTGCAGGCCAGGTGGGATGGAAGGGGGTTTGGGAAGGAGAGACATCAAGGAGGCCCCAAGGCTGACTCCTGCCGCAGGCCAGACGCAAGCCTGGTGATGGTAGGTGCGGGCACTGGGGTCTGCAGCCAAGTGTGCACACCCCAGAAGACCCCACCCAGCTGTCTCCCTCGACAGGAGCAAGAAGCAGAAGGCGGCCCAGAGGACCAGACTCCCCAGCTCTGCGCCCAGAGCATGCACAACGTGGCCGGGACAGCCACATGTTGGTGGACGTTTCCGTTTGCGACCGGACCTTCCTGATGGGAAGGAGGCCCTCCAAAGTGGTGTTCGACTCTGGCAAAGTGAAGATTTGCCAATTTTATGGGAGCCCGAAGCCCAGGTTCTGGGAGAGCAGCAGGAGTAAGGGCTGTGGAGGGGTCTGGCTTCTCGGCTCTGGCAAGGACGTGACCCCTTGACTGAAGGGATGTGTCCTTGTCCATGGGGCCTTTCACTCCGTAAGCATCACCTCTTGTGCTGGGAGCATGTGGGGATGGGGTTCCGGCAGCGTGTGCCCAGCCCCTGGTTCTCACGCGCGCCAGGTGAGCACCGCCCCTTCTTCCTCAGCTTCCTTCTTTTTGGCTTCTTTTATTGTGATTAATGAATTCATTTGGGGGGGGGCTTTTGGGTTACAACCCATCGTTGCTCAGGAGTGACTCCTGGCTCTGCACTCAGGGACCATATGGGATGCCGGAGATGGAACCTGGCTTGGCCACGTGCAAGGCAAACACCCTACCTGCTGTGCTGTAGCTCCGGCCCCACTCTCGGATATTTTAAATGGTAGGTATTCCCCGACTCTTTTGAAGCATACACGCATATATACATATGTACATGTCTGTGTATGTATACATGCTCATCTATAACCTTTGTGGGTCGTCAGTTTGGTTTGTTTGGTGCGGTGGGGACTATGCCCTGGCTCTGTGCTCAGGGATCACTCCTGGCGAGGGAGGAGCAGCCCAGGCCGTCAGCAGTCACTCGAGCCCGGGAAAGTGGGGCTGTGTGGTCAGAGGGCACTGGCTCGCCTTCTCACGGTCATCAAAGAGCCTTGAAATGCTGCGTATGTCAACACATGTGGCTTCTCTTCCTGTCCCGGCCCAGGCTCTGGGCGAGCTAACTGGGGCGTCCAGTCCCTGCTGGGCTCCTTGCTCCGCCGAGCAGTCTGGGAGTGGTCAGCTGTTCAGTGATCTCGCCAGGCCGCCCCATGTCCCCCAGATTCTGTGTGGTCACTCCGCGCAGCACCTCCCCAGGGGTCATACAGGGGTCATGCAGGGGTACACTTCCCCTCCTGTCCCATGCGAGAACCAGGGACCAATTACTCCTGGCAGTGCTCAGGGGACCAGATGGGATGCCGGGGATTGAACCTGGGTCTGGCGTGTGTAAGTCAAACGCCCTCCCCGCTGTGCTATCGCTCTGGCCCAGGATATAGTTTCTCTCAAGGCTGAGGCCGGGCCTACACGCCCTGGTCACCACCATCACCCACCTCATTCTGCAAGTTTGCATTGGTGTTCCTGGTGTCCTCCAGGGAGGCCAGGGTCTCTGTCTTCTCCTGGGACAGTTGCTGCATAAAATGCCTGGCATCTTCCGCTGTCTGCACAGCCTGGAGAGAGAAACCTCGTTGAGCCAGGCCGGGGGGGGGCAGGGAGGGGTTGGCAACAGTGGCACAACACAGCACGAAATGCCCCACAAACCACCCACACCTGCCACAGTGGCTCCGGTTCATCCTGCGGGGAC
The DNA here is from genome assembly GCF_029834395.1 of Sorex fumeus. Classification (NCBI taxonomy): domain Eukaryota; kingdom Metazoa; phylum Chordata; class Mammalia; order Eulipotyphla; family Soricidae; genus Sorex; species Sorex fumeus. The sequence continues at coordinate 2,752,546 of NW_026606164.1, forward strand.
TCACGTCTGAGCCGCTCAGCAGCAAGACTGACACCCAGAAACAGCCCAGGGCTCCCAAGAGCCTCCATTCCTCACACAGAATAAAAATGACATGAGCGGACAGCTAAGCAGGCCTGGGTGGAAAGCATTGGGGGGAGGGGGGAAAGGAAGGAGAGGAGATGTGAGCCGTGAGCACAGGTGTGGGAGTGGGAGAAAGGCAAACCCTGAGTGAGCTGGGAAGAGAGAACACCTGCCCGGCACCAGGCACCCTCGAGTCCAGGCTGCCCTGCACCGGGCACACTGCTGGTGGCACAGGGCACCCCCGAGACCCAAGTGAGCAGACTCAGGGCAACCGCTCAAAGTCCCCCCGGAAGACACTGCTTTGCTTTACAACTTAGTGCCTCTCTCATGCCTTCCCTTACGTCTTGAAGAGCCACAGTGCAATCTTCCGTGAGAACTCCCCCCGGAAATGAACATACTGTCCTTTCTCGGTTTTATTCACAGCTTATGCCTTGTCCTAGAGGTCACCAGGCACGTGGTGACGAGCTGTCCCTGCGCCCGCAGCAAACAGCCCGTGACACACGGGTTCCGTGGGGGTGCACCTCTCCTTGTGCCCACAAAGAGCAATCCTCTTAACCGCTAAAAGGGGGTGCCCGGGGCCAACGGGGGTCGGGCCTGCTCCACTTTACCGTAAAAGACTGCAGCGTCTTGAGCTCTCTGATCTTGAAGGTGAGCCTGATCTTGTCCTTCTTCAGCATGCGGTTCTCCTTCTGGGCCTCCAGGAGGTTGGCCGAGACGTGGCTGCTGGTCTGGGCCAGCCGACTGACCTCCTTCTGGAGGAGGAAGTAACTGCTGGCCAGCTGCTCCTTCTCCCGCAGGATCTCGGCCACCTTCTGTTGTGACCGCGCCTTCTCCTCCAGCAGGTCCAGGTGCTCGGCCTGCAGCCCCTGGGCACGCGCCCGCAGCTCCTCTGCCTCCTGCTCCAGCAGCCCCAGGCGGCCTCGCAGCTGGCTGGCCTCGTGGGCGGCCGCCTGGGTCTCCTTGGCGCGGGCCTCCCGCTCCTGCGCCAGGGCCTGCTGTGCCGCGAGCCTGTCCTCCGCCAGCCGCCGGCACTCCTCCTGCCGCTCGGCGTCAAGCGCCTCCTTGGCCTGCAGCACGCTGGCGTGTGTCTTCTCCAGGCTGCGGGCTGCGTCCCTGGCCTCCTGCAGCGCCGCCTCAAGGGCGCCCTGGCTGGCCGCCAGCCCCTGGAGCTCCTGCTGCAGCACCTCCAGCTCGGCCTTGTGCACGGTCTTGGTGGCCTCGTCCAGCTGCGTGCGCAGGCAGCTGGCCTCGGTGCCCAGCAGCTCCTTGGCCTGTAGCGCCGCCTCCTGGCTGGCGCCCAGCTTCTCCTGCTCCTGGCGCAGCAGGTCCTTCTCGAGCTGCAGCTCCTTGTTCCTCTGAGCCAGGCCGTCACGCTCCAGCTTCAGGGACACGCACAGGCTGTCGAGCTCCAACTGCTTCTCGAGGGCCGACTCTTTCTCGGCCGTGAGCTCCGCGATCTCTTGCACCAGCGACTTCTGATCCCAAGCCAGCTCATGATAGGAGCACTGCAGCTTCTGGATGATGTTGTCCTTGTCCTTGGCCAGGGATAGGTTCTCCAGAACCAGCTTCTTGACATGCTCCTCCAGCTGGCCCCTCTCCTCCAGGCCCTTCTTACACTCAGCCACCAGGCTGCTCTTGCTCATCTGCAGCTCCTCCACCAGGGCCTGCAGCCCCACCTTGGCGACCTGCAGGGCGTCGTTCTCCGCGCCCACCCTCTGGAGCTCCTCCTGCACCGCCCTGGCTTCTTCCAGCACTTTCTCTTTCTCTGCCTCGAGGGCTTCTCGGCCGAGCTGCTCCTCCTGCCAGAGCTTCTCTGCGGCCCGCCTGGCCTCGATGACCTTCTCTTTATCGAAAAGAATCGCTTGGTTCAACAGCCAGAGCTTCCTCTGCTCTTCCCGCAGCGAAGAGTTTTTGGCCTCCGCTTCCTTCAACTTCAATAGCAATGACTCTCTCTCTGACTTCAGAGAGAGCTTCTCCTTCGCCAGCAATTGATTCTCTGACCTCAGGGCCCTGCGATCCTCCGACATCAGCTCAATTTCCTCTGATGTTATTAGGTAAGTTAATGACTACAGAAACAAAAGCGGGCAAGAACGGAAACAAGAATGAGATCAAGCAGGCACAAGCAAGCCAAGCACTTAATGTGGCCTAAACACCAGAAATGAAAATGGCAGAGTAGTCTTACCTGCACACGCGTGCATACGTGCATGCACACACAAACACACAAACACGTGCGCGCACACAAACGCACACACACGCACACACACACACACACACTCGCAGGATGGAGAGGCTCAAACGCAGTTAGCTTCACAGGGTCAACATATCTACCTGCCTATTTTGTGGATGGGGGCCCCACACCTGGTGGTGTTCGGGTCTCGCTCAGGGTTCTGTGCTCAGGGATCACTGCTGGCAGGGCCGGAGGACCATACGGGATGCTGGGGATCAACCCGGGTTGGCCAAGTACAAGGCAGCACTACCCATTCTACTATCAGCCATTTTATTTTTGAAATGCCGTCTGAAATTATTCCTGACAGCTCCCCGGAAGTTTTAAGTACAGTTGGATCTTGACATTGGGGCATAAGATTTTTCCCCCCACTTCAATTATTCCATTACAAAATCCATCACTCTGTCATAGAAGGGATGCATTAAAAAACTAGTTTCCAGTACAATTCAAAGAACTACAAAAAGTATTTTGTTGTTGAACTTTGTGCAGGAGGGGAAGGGAAAAGCAACCATTGCTTGCAAAACGACTTTCACAGGGACAAACAGAGGCAGGAAATGGACTTAGTCCCAAAAGTTTTACACTTTATAGAAAATCCAGACTAATCCACCAAGCTTTGGAGACTGAAGCCAACAGGTTTTGCTTGCCAAACACAGTAACAACAAGTCTCAAAATGGAGACATTAGTGGGCCCGCTCGAGCAAATCGATGAACAATGGGAGGGCAGTGTTTGCAGAAATTTGGGAGGGGCCCAGGGGCTCCAGGAGGAGTGGCCGCACACGGGCCAGAGTCTCCCTCACCTGCTCTCCCTGCCCGTCAGCAACGGGTTGTGCGTCTTCGTTTCTGAGTCTCAATGCACACCATAGTTTAACCGCCATGTACTTTCCAGAACTTTCTGCAGCAAGGGCTATCTTCTCTGTCCAGCTCAGCAGCCATGAGCCGCAGCAGGCTACTGGCGTGCGCTGGGCAGCTGACCGCTGACGGTCAGGTTACTGGAATGGGACTGACCTGAGCATGCACACGAGGCTGCTGGCCACAGAACTGGGCCGTGCAGGTGGTCCAGAGAGGAGACGTAGCCCTGGCTCTGGTGCGTGGTGGAAAGAGGCCGGGCACCAACACACACGCGGGCCATGGCCGCCGCTCAGCAGCCCTGGTTTCCTCTGATGTAAGCTCGGTTCCGTTTTCTTTCCACTGGCTTATAGATATGTATACACACACATATACATACAAGCACATATATGTATAGGCATACACATATATGTATAAACTATACATGGGACCAAGTGTGTAAAACTGAAAATGTATCAAAATATGTACATATGAATTAAAATACACTTATTATATGGATATAAAGATGTACACATATGTACATGTTATGTATGTACACACATATATGTGTGTGTACATTATTTTCCTTCTTGTTTTGGGGTTCACACCCGGCAGAGGTCACGGCTTCCTCCTGGGTGCTTGGGGGACCATGGGGGATGCTGGGGATCCCCCGGTGGGTCACGTGCACAGCAAGTGCCCTCTCACTGCACTAGTTCCAGCCGCTTTATTTCTCCCCACTGAGCTTCGAACCTTAACATTTCTTTGATACATGAAAAAATGCCTTTGAGCAGTCAAGTGAAAACACGAAGGCCTGAACTTACTGAGCAAGCTAAAAACAAAACAGACAACCCAAGCTGGGGTCCCTGGGCTTCTATGTGCTCTGCCGGGCGCCCCGGGAGCAACCCCCTTCTGGCTCTCACAGGCGCCAACGGACGGAGGAAGTGTCTGAGGCTGCAGGCCGAGGCCCCCAACAGAGCCCGACCCCGAGACGGCGGCCCTGCGCCCACACACCTTGGCCTTGTCGGCTTGCGTCTTCAGCTCGGCCACCTCCCGCAGCAGGCTCCCGTTCTCCGCCTGCACCGCCTGCAGCTTCTCCTCCGCCTGCAGCAGCAGCTTCTGCAGGGCCTGCAGCGCCTCCTCGTGCTGCGCCTGGCTCTCCGTGGTGGACTTGGCGTGCTCGGCCTGCAGAGCCTGGGACTGGCTGCGGCTCACGTCCACCTTCTCCCCCTGCGGGGAGCCGGGGGCCACCATCAGCTGTGGGCCCCCTGCCTGCCCCCAGCACACACGCGCGCACACACACACACAACGCATACAATGCACACAAACACACAAACACACAAACATACCCGCACACACACGGCGACTCTGCTCACCAGCACATACACACACACAATGTGAGCCTCAGAGGCGATAGGGCCGAGCTCGCCTGAGGAGGCTTCGCTTTGCCCTCAGCAATGTAAAGATCAGCGTCCGACTCCCCTGGTACTCACCAAACTCCGAAGCTCTTTCTCCAAAGCCTCCTTCACTCGACTGACTTCGTTCAAGTTCTCCTGAAGACTACGAAGCGCTAGCTCCTTCCCCTGCAGCTCCTCGGCCAGGCTCTCGGCCTACCAGAGAGACAAGGATGGAGTGAATGGACCAAGGGGACGAACAGGAACAGGAAGGGGAAAACAAAACAGAAAGCACGTATGAGAAGCCCATGACCCAACACAACCCCGAAAAACAGAGGCGTGAGGTGAGTGCGATTGCCTGAAGTTCTCAAAGCCAAGGCCTTGGCGCCGTCAGTTCTGGTGATGACTGTCTAGTGGTTACTGAAAACGGCTCAAACAGAGGCGTTTTCTAGACCTACATTTGGAGTGACCAGAAAATAAGAAAGCCTATGAGAAAGACTGACTTTCCAGGGGCGGGGAGACGGCACAAAGGGCTGGAGTACACACCAGGCCCGAGTTGGAACTGCAGCACCACTGGGCGAGCCTGAGATCGGTCCACAAGCTGAAAGACCCACTACTGCTGGGCGGGAGGACCCCAGAGCCGAGAGCATGGCTTGGCGAGGAAGAAGGACGTAAGCAAGGGAGGAGGGAGGCTAAGGATACGAAGGAGGGAGGGAGGAAACAGGGAAGAAAGGGAAAGGGAGGGAAGGGAGGGAAGAAAATGTTATCTTTTTTTTTCTTGGCCCGCTTGAGCTAATTGGTGAACAAAGGGAGGACAGTGACAATGACAGTGACCCTATGGGATGCTGGAGATCGAACTCACGTAGGCCGTGTGCAAGGCAAATGCCCTTCCCACTGTACTATCACTCTGGCCCCCAAGATTTACTTTCTTGTAGTTTCTTGTCTGTGACTTTAAAAGTTTGAGGGGTTTCAATATGAAATTTAAATTGAAGAACCTCTAATCCACTAGACAGCAGAACGTGACGTTTGTTACATCTTGATGCGAACAAGTGGTTCAACTATGCCCTGCTGTGTCCTAGGAATTGATTCTGTTTGTTTCTGGAATGTCAGCTAAGGAGTCCTGAGTCCTGAGAGGAACTCCCGGGGGTCTCTGGGTCCTTCTGTTATGTCTGTCAGTCCTGTCTACAAATCCCACAGCCCTTCCATCTTGGCTAACAGAGAAGTTTCTTCAACAAAGCGCACAGCGCCATGGGGGTCAGTGGGGGGCGGCTGGGAGGGTGCGTCCTGCCACCACAATCCTATAGGAGTTAAAGGGCATTTTTCCAAGGGGCTCCTGGGTGAGAACTGCAGCTTCCTCGGCTTGGCCCAGATCTCACTGTCTTGTCCTTCCCCAGGGTCAGGGCTACCATGAGAGTCCATGTCCGTGGCCAGCAGGAGGCCATGCTGGAAGGCGGACTTGGCCCAAGCACCCCTTAGAGGCTGAAAGGGATGAAATCTCTGCAGGGCTGGGCAGGGGCTTGTGCTGCAGGCAGGGAGGGGCCGGCAATGAGAAATACCAAGATGGGCCACGTCACCAGCCCTGAGGGAGCTCAGAGGCTCAGAGGCATTGAGCACCAGCTGGAAACTGAGGCGCCTCGGGGAGAGGTTGGCAAAGCCAGTCACACGAGCAGGTGGTCAGCAAGGTCAGGGAAAGAACCCTGCGGCCAGACTCGAGCCCAAGGGTCTGGGCGGACTCGGCGAGTACGCAGGGGGCCCAAGGGGGGGGGGCAGAGGTTTGCTTTGGGGGCTCCTATCTTGTTTTCTCACTGGCCTTGTGAAGAGTTCTCAGTTTCAGAAAGACCCCAGACGGGCCCAATTAGCCGGGGCCAAGGCTTGCACGGCATCTGGGTGCTGGGGACCAATGACAGTCCCAGAATCGTGCCGACACGTTCTCAGTCCCATCAGAGGGAACCGCACGGGACGTGACCGGGAGACCTGTCAGCACCAAGCCGGAACACGGCGGCGAGCAGACAGACACACAGCATGCAGGGAGCGAGCGTGGAAGTGGGCGAGGGCACCCGGGTACCAACCTGCCACTCTCGGCCCGCTTTGCATTCTCTAACTCCTGAATCTGCTGCTCAGCCACCTGGAGCTGCTGCCTGAGCTTCTCCATTCCCAATTGACCTCGGAACTGGCCTTTCGGAGCCCATCGAGCTGCAAGAGCTTCTGCTGGGTGGCCTCCAGCTGCGCCGTGGCGTCGGCCAGGGCCTGGGCTTGCTGCCTACACATGGCCCGCAACCCCTCCAGGTGCGTTACCTTCGTCTCCGCCTCCTGCAGCTTGTTCAGGGCGTCCTCCATCTCCACCAGGTGCTGGTCCTCGGTCTGGTCGAGCTTGGCCCGCGCGGCCTCCAGGCTGTTCTTCTGCTCCTGGGCTGTCCTGACCAGCCGCGACCTGAGCGTCTGCAGCTCAAAGGCGTGCGCTGCACGCTCAGCCACCTGCTGGGCCTTCGAGTTCTCTACCTCCTGCTGGTACTCGAACTGCAGCCTCTCCATCTGCATCTTGAGCTCGGCCAGCTCGGCCGCCTCGGCGCCCACGCCCCGGCTCACGGACGCCTTCGGCTCGCCCATGGCCTGTTGGTGCGGGGCGATGGCCGTCTCCAGCTTGGACTTCCACGGGGCGATCACGTCCGTGTTTTCCTCGTTGGCATGGTCCAGCTTAGTTCTCAGCCCCTCGTTCTCCTTGGCGAGCTTCTCGGAGGCCGCCTGCAGGGCCTTCACCTCCTTCTGGTGGGAAAACAAAATTTCCATGAACTTAAAACAGGAAGGAAAAGAAGCAGAAATAGAAATTATTCTTTTGCAAACTGACTGTTTGCTTTTTCTTGTTTCAAGGAATACCTTCCAATAAACTGGGGTTCTAAAGGATTTGATTTGTGCTGCTCGACTGAAAATCAAAGCTGAGGCAAAGGCGTAGACCCAACTGTCAGAACGAGAGGAAAACGCTCATCAACAGCAGCCTCCGGCCCCAAGGAGCAGAGGTGCTTCCGCCGGGCCCTGCCAGGTGCATGACCCCTGGTATCCCTGTCTGATTCGGAGTCTCCAGCAGAAGTGGTCCCGGCGGGGTCGGCCAGGCCACCCCGCATCCTTGCCTGCACCCTGCAAGCCTCTGGGACCTGCCCGGGCTTTACCTCCAGGTCGCCTTTGGTGATGGACTCCTCTTCGACTCGGAACTGGAGGTCCTCCACTTTCCTGTGGGGGAGAGGGAGAGTTGTGAGGGGCGTCACTGCTGCCCCCCATGAGGGCCACCATCCTGTAGATGTGCGCCTGACCCAGCCCCCGCCTCCACACACAGGAGGGCTGAGAGAGTCAGCGAGGGCCAGAGCGAGAGTACAGCGGACAGGGCATTTGTCTTGGCACGTGGCCGTCCCGGGTTCAATTCCCAGCATCCCATTATGGTCCCCTGTGCAATGCCAGGAGTAATTCCTGAGTGCCGAGGCAGGAGTAACCCCTGAGCATCGCTGGGTTGACCCAAAAAGAAAAAAGAGAAAGTCAGCGAGTCCCCTCGGCTGTGAGCACTGGGTGGTACCCGCAGGCTACAGGAGGAAGCTCTGTCGAGCCAACGCCAGGCGCAGTGCCATATCAGCCTTTTCTGCCTCGCAGCTAACAGAGGTGGTTAGAGACTGACCAGGTGCGCGTGCCAGTCCCTCCCAGCCAGCGCCTGTCCCCGCATCGGGACAACAACTGAGCCCCTGGGGGAGAAGCAGCAAATGACTCGGGGCCAGGGCGGGGGGGCAGGAGGGGCTCCCAGGGGACGTGGCGAGTTCGGCATGTGGAGCTGAGGGGCTGAGCCGGGCACTGGCAGTGCCCCTGGGCACCACACTGCCGGGAGCCCATCTGAGAAGACCGTCTTGGCCGGCACCCCGTGTCCGTCTGTCTGCAGCCTGGCCTGAGCCCTGCCTGTCTGCTGCCGTGCCCCATGGGTGCTGCGGGTTTCCTCCCGCCCAGGATTAACCCCAGGGACTCCCACAGGGCCCCACTGGGATACGACAGTTCCCGGCCACCCAGTACAGGTCTCCTGAACACCAGGCCACGTGGACACAGCAGGGAGGGCCGGGGGTGGCTGGGCTCCAGTGAGCTCCCCCCATCCCCCCCAATGAGGCCACTCTCAGGACTGGGCACCCGCTAGTTTGTGGTTCTCACAGCCCTGGAAGGCCAGGAGCACCCCACCCGAGGCAGCCCCCCAGCTCCTGGCACGGCCTCACCTCTTCTCCTCCTCCAGCTGGTTCAGCAGCTCCACCTTCTCCCAGTCGGTCGCTTCCAGCATGGCCCGCAGCTCGTCCATCTTGGCCTCCAGCTCCAGGACGTGCTGTGGAGGCAACTGCGCGTGAGTGTCCTCGCCCACCCCCGACAGCCCTCTGTGGGCTGGCACCGCCACCTGCCACCGCGGCATGCTGAACACGTCTCCCACCTAAGCCGCAGCGTTTCTGGAAGGCCGGGGGGGAACCACACCACGAAAGCACCAGCGGGGATAACTCGGCGCTCCCTGAACCCCCACGGGGTGAGCAGAAGGTGCATGCGATCAAACCACGCGCCGGATGCCACCGCAACGACGGCAGACGGGGACCCACGGCCTCTCCCTGCACCGCCTGCACCAAGGTCGCGCCCAGCATTTGCCGCAAGCGTCTCTTGGCCCCAGCACTGCCGTCTGCACAGACGTCACCTGGTCGTGCCCGTCCCAGCCAGGGCCAGCTCCTGCTCTATCTCCCCCACATGGCTCGTGGCCTTGGCCACCTCCACCCGCTCCAGGTCTCGCTCGGCCAGCAGCTGCTCAATGTGCTGCTGCTTCTCCTTCAGCACCTCCTGGAGGGCGGTTGTGCTGGAGATCTTGCAGGCATAGCGAGAGGAGGTTTCTGGCAACTGCAAAGGAAAAAGAGACGTGAAGGGGGTGGGGGTGGCGGACGCGGGCATGCACACGGCTATCCTCAGCAAAGCAGATGGAGCAGCGCTGCATCCGTGCATATGGGCCAGCGACTCTCAGCAGAAGCGTCTTGAAACCTTCCCGAAGGTCCTTGGACGGGACCTGGGCTCCACTGACCTCGGGCCTCGTGGGAATCCAGAGACTCTTCTGCAGAGCCGGAGGCAGCCCCCTCCACAGCCCGCTCTGGCCTGAGCTTCCTTAAGGCTGAGCCCTTGGCATGAGCTTGAGGCCGGCTCCAGCATCTTCAGCCTTGCAGGTCCGTCAGGGTCTCCCAGGGCAGCCTGGCCCTTCTCTCTTCCTCTTCCTTCCAGCTCACCTCGCTCTCCCCAGCACCCGCCCCAGGCCTGAATAGCAGTAACCAGAGACTCTTGTCTCTGGGAATGGCCCCGTGCCCCTGAGGGTCACTGGGTGTGACCCCATAAAAGACCCCTGTGCCATCTGCCTTCGAAAGGGGGGATGAGAGGCTAGAATGGTAAAGTTGCGGGGAAGGCGCTGGCCTTGCACGCCGCTGCCCGAACTGGATCCCAGGTACCCACCCCATAGGGTCCCGAGCCCACCAGGAGTGACTCCTGAGTGCAGAGCCCGGAGTAAGTCCTGAGCATTGCTGGGGTGTGGCCCAAAATCCAGGAAAAAAAGGAACAAGTGGTGGGTGAGCATGTGTGAAGGCTCACGCCCAGCGAGCAGGACAGCAAGGGCAGCTCAGGGGAAGACCAAGCACAAAGGGAAGGAGAGAAGAGGCAAAGACAGTGAGGAGGGGAGGGGAGTGGGCTGGAGGGCCGCGGGGACCGGGGGTCCTGTCCGTTCTGTCCTGGGCTCGTGGTCACTCATGGTCGCTCTGCAGACCAGTTTCCTTGCGGCACAACGGCCCCTGCAGGCGGGGACACAGCGGGACCTGGTCTTCATTCTTCAGGCACACGGTGGCGGGCGCTGGGGCGGGGGTGGCCGAGGACGTCTGCTCCTTCTGCCCGGCCACGCCTGACCCATCGCCCTGCTCTTGCCGCTTCCCTGCATCATCTGAGCTGCTGCCAATTGCCTGCTGACTGACAGGCCCAGCAGGGCCCAGGCTGTCCACTGCTGCTTTGCCTGCTGCGAACTCTCGAGCTACCTGGTTCTGTCCGGGGAGCGGGTCATCCTTGCCTCTGCGTAAGGATCTGGCCGTGACTCCCCAATACACTTAAAGTATATTGGTCAGATTAAATGCTCTCCCCAGGGCCAAAGAGATTTCTTTTTTGGGGGATGGAAGGTGCTTTCAGAGGTTCAAGATCCAGCACTGTCAGGAGTGACCCCAAGAGCAGAGAGCCAGGAATAAGCCCTGAGCACCCCTGAGTGTGGCCCCAAAACCAAATAATAAATAAATAAAATTTCTAGGAGCACACGAGCTCTCGGGCCCAGCCATGTGCAGTGCTGCCGGGAACTGCAGTCAACTCTGATTTCAAGGGGTGGCTGGGAAGAGCTTGACAGCCTTGGGGGTCTCCACCAAGACCTGGGCTCAAACCCCCTCCACCGGGAGCAGCCCCCAAGCACCACGCCTGGAGTCCCTGAGCACTGCCAGGTGAGCCCCAAAACCAAAGAGCAAAAATAAACTAGGAAAGGTGGGCGGCGGTGTTCCCCGAGCCTCCTGGCCTGAGCGGGTGGGGCCGGCTGGACGCACGCGCTTCCTGGGCCCGAGACAGCTCCCTGAGGAAACGAGCACGGGAGCGAACGGCTTCTTTCAGCCAACCGTGGAGACGAGACTGCGAGGTTCAGGCGCCGGAGCAGGGAGAAAGCAGCACCCCTGGTATGGGGGGAGGCGGTGCTGAGGGGCGGGGCAAGGTCGGGGCCACGAGCTGAACTCAGGATGTTGATGCCAAAGCCTCTGCCCTGCGCATGGTGTGTGAGGCCCCAGGCTCCATGCCAGCAAGGCCGGACCCTCTGTGGGAGCCTGGTACCTCAGAAGAGCAACTCAGCCAACACGCGAACCGGGAGGCTCCCCCAGGGCACGCACGGACCTGTGTGCATGTATGTATGCGTGCACGTACGTTCCTGTGGGCATGTCTACACACAGCTGTGTGCGTGCGCGCGTTCTGTCTATGCAGGTACGTGCCTGTGTGTATACACCCATCAGCCTGTGTATATACGGTATGCACTACGTGTACATGTATGAGTGCCTGTGTGTGTGTGAACGCTTGTGTGTGCACGTATGGAATTACGTTGTGGGTGTATACTTCCATGAAGCCACACAGACTCATTCTATATTCCTGTCATATGTGCTAACGGTGATGTGCAGTGTAGGAGTGAGCTCCACCCTGCGTAAAGATATGCAAGGCAGGGGCCAAAGAGCTGGAGAGCGAAGCCCCAGCGCTGCCCAGGCTCAATCCCGGAGGCCCGCCAGGAATAATCCCGAGCACAGAGGCGGGAGAAAGCCCTGGGCTCTGCCAGGTGTGACCCCAGAACAGAACAAAACAAGACAGCAGGGGGAGGCTGGAGATACGGCTCAGGCGTGGGGCTCTTGCTCGGATGTGGGAGGCCCCGGCTCAACCCCAGCACTGCAAACGGCCCCTTCAAGCACTGCAGGGTGTGGCCCACAGTCAAGCAGAAAAAGAAAACCGAATTCCACAAACGGGCTGGCTCGCGAGGGAAGGCGAGGGGCTTCTGAGTCTGCTCCCCTCCTGAATGGCGAGGCGAGGGGAAGGAGGAGTCGGACGTGAGGATGGAGGCAGGGCAGAGAAACCTGGTGGTGGTCAAGCAAGACAGGACTGGCCCCAGGCCTGTGCCCACGGCGCGCGGCCTCCTGGCTCCCGTTCCCGTGTCACCTGTTTTGTATCTTCCGTTGCACACACACTCACTCCCTCCTCTTCCGCATCGAGGGTCAATGCAGGGAGCAGAGGGGGCGGCAGGAAGCGCAGCCCCCAGCAAAGCCAGCCCCCCGGGACACGTCTCCATCGTGGGCCCGTTTCCCTGTGGACAATATCTCAGGACACCCTTGCACAGTCGGACACACTTTAGTGTTTAGGACTCAGAGAGACGTGAGGGGAGAAGCCACGAGGCCCCAGCTTTGACTTGCGGCCCCGCAATGGACAGAAGTCAAGGCCCCTCTGTGTCGACAGGGGTGCAGAGGGACAGGAGGGAGCAGGGAGGGACGGAGAGAGCAAACAAGCAACGCCAAGCGCCAAGCGTTCCCCAGAGTCCCTGGGTCCCGCTCTGACCCTCCGACGCCCCCTTCAGCTTCCCCACTTCATCGCTACGGCAGCCTGGGGCCGGAGACGAGCCCTGAGCACCGGAGGAAAGGCCCATCCCTGCTCCTGTCACCGGTGGTGGCTGGGAAGCCACTCGCCTGCCCCCCGGAGCTGCCCAGCCCACCCGGTCCTGTTCCGCCTCTCGCCCCTGGGGCCTGGGAGTCTGTGGGGGCCTGAGTATCGCACAGGGCGGGGAGGGGGCTGCTTACTAGTCCCGTGTGGCTGGGCCTGCTGCTCACGGATGAGGCCACGGAGCTCACGGAGCTGAGCGAGGAGGCCGACGGGCGGCGCTTCAGGCTGGCGGGGGTGGTGGCCATCACACGCCTCGCGGGGGCCGCCTTGGCCTTGGCCGGTGTCGTGGAGGGGAAGCCGATCTTGGTGACTTTGTGAATGGGAGCAAACAAGCCGTACTTGGGCTGACACTGGAAGTACCTGCGGACAACGAGGAGGGGGGGACAAAAGACACCTTTGGCAAGAGAGACAGGCGCCGACCGCGGAGTCCACTGAGTCCCACAGTCTCACACCCCCACAAACTAACACGCTCCCACAGCCCCACACTCCCACACAGTCACACCCCAACCAACTCTCCCACACTCTCACACTCCCACTCACCCCAACAAACACACTCACACCCCAACCAAGACTCCCACATTTCCACAGCCCCACACTCACATACACTCACTCCCCAACAAACACACACACTCACACACCCCAACCAACACTCCCACACACTCACGCCAACCAACACACACTCACACTCACACCCCAACCAAGACTCCCACATTTCCACAGCCCCACACTCACACACACTCACACCCCAACAAACACTCCCACACTCTCACACTCCCACTCACCCCAACAAACACACTCGCACCCCAACCAACACTCCCACATTTCCACAGCCCCACACTCACATACACTCACTCCCCAACAAACACTCCCAGACTCACCCGAAGAAACACACACACTCACATCGCAACCAACACTCCCACACTCTCACACTTCCACCAAAACAAACACTCACATTCACACCCAAACCAACACTCCCACACTCCCACAAACTCAAACCCCAACACACACACACACTCACACCCCAACAAACACTCCCACATGCTCACAGCCGCCCCACACTCGCACACACTCACTCCCCTAGAAACACCCATTCACACACAACCAACACTCCCACACACTCACACCCCAACCAACACACACTCACACCCCAACAAACACTCCCAGACTCACCCCAAGGAACACACACACTGACATCGCAAACAATACTCCCACACTCTCACACTTCCACCCCAACAAATACACACACTCACACCCCAACAAACACTCCCACATTTCCAGAGCCCCACACTCACACACACTCACTCCCCAACAAACACTCATACCCTCCCACAGCCCCACACTCACACATACTCAAACCCCAACTAACACACACTTACACCCCAACCAACACTCCCAAACACTCTCACCCCAATAAACACTCCCACACTCACCCCAAGAAACACACACACTCACACCCCAACCAACACTCCCACACTCTCACACTCCCACCCCAACATACACACACTCAGAGCACAACAAACACACCCACATTTCCACAGCCCCAAACTCACACACACTCACTCCCCAACAAGCACTCATACCCTCCCACAGCCCCACACTCACACACTCACACCCCAACTAACACACACACTCACACCCCAACCGATATTCCCACACTCCTACACACTCACACCCCAACCAACACTCCCACAGCCCCACACTCACACACTCACATCCCAACTAACACACACACTCACACCCCAACCGATATTCCCACACTCCTACACACTCACACACCAACCAACACTCCCACAGCCCCACACTCACACACTCACACCCCAACCAACACTCCCACACTCCCAACGTCCCACACTCACACTCACACTCACACCCCAACAAAAACACACTTACACTCAAACCCCAACAAACACTCCCACACTCCCACAGCCCCAGTCACACACACGCACACCCAACCAACACTTGCACGCTCTCAAACCAACAATGACACGCTCTCATTCCCTCACAAACATGCTCACACCCCCAACAACACTCACATGCTCATGCCCTCACCAACATTCACAGCCCCACACTCACACGCTCACATACACACACCCTCCTACATACATATCCACACTCCGAAGCACACACATTCATACATTCACACACACACTCCCTCGCACGCCTCCCACCCCCACCGCGCAAACCAAGGGCGATTCCAAGCAGCCTCCCCGGCATCTGAAGGGCGACAGCAGGCCCGGGGGTTCCTGCGGGCAAGCACAGCTGCATGTGGGAGCCCCAGGCTGTCCCCACATCCCTGCAGGGTCCCCGAGTGCCACCGGAAGTGGCCCCGCCTAAGAACCAAGTGAAGTGGCCTGCAGTCTCCTCAGCGCCTCCCGGGCACCGTGCATTGCCCCAGGCTGTCTGGGGGGGGCAGGAGGACCCACCTCGTTCCGGCCACGGCGCCATCGTTCTTGCCCAGCGGCTTGTCCAGCTCCACGCCGCACCAATCCCCCTTGGCGAAGTTCGTCTCCCCGAGGAAGCGCACCACACCGGCCTCCACGCCTCCCACCTGCCAGAGGGACGCGGGTCAGGCACTCTGGACTGCGCAAAGCGCCCCCACCCCCGCGAAGGAACATTCTGGCTTCAGAGTAGGGATTTCCGGAAGAAACCCCAAAGGTCAAGGTGCCATTTCCCCCTGCAACCCCTACAGGGTGAGCAGACGCTGCTGCTCAGTGTCCATGCAAGGCAGCGGCGTTCACGCCCACTCGCTTACACCGGTGGCCTGGCTGACCACACCCCTGGGAATCTCTGACCCAGGCCAGCCACCTGGTGTGGCGAGGGGGTCGCTGCCCCGTGGGTGTGGGAGCGGAGCCGTGGCAACCCCACCGCTGGAGAACAATTAAGCCAGAAACCAGCTAGAGGAAAATGACTGTTCTCATATCTTAGCGGAGTTCGATTTTCCAGTTCTCCTTCACTATGCCTTGGCTTGATGCTTGGCCCCCGGGACGCAGAGCAAAACAGAATCACAGCGCTGGACACTGACGGGAATGCTGACAAAAAGGGCCAGAGCACCGGGGGAAGGGCACTGGCTTTGTGTGTGGCCACCCTGGGTTCAATCTTCAGCACCCAAGATGGTCCCCCTAGCCCGCCAAGACTGATTCCTGAGTGCAAAGCCTGAGTGACCCATGAGCACTGCCAGGAGTGGCCCCAAAACCAAAAAGTCAAAACAGAAAGGGAGAGAGAGAGAGAGAGAGAGAGAGAGAGAGAGAGAGAGAGAGAGAGAGAGAGACCTCAACTAATAATGCCTGAGAGCGCGGTTTTCTTTTTTCGGGTCTGGGGCAGGACTGGGTTCACGTGCTCGGGGGTCACTCGCAGCACGAGGGGTAGCAGCGTCACCCAGGACTGTCTCTGTGAGTCCTGAAGTGCCATGTGCAAAGGCCCTGGCACAGCCTCCGTGGCCACGCGTGGGCCCTGGGCACTGTGAGTGTGACAAGGAATAAAAGAACAAGAGACAGGTGGCTGGGGTGGTGGCCCTGGGCTGAGAAGAGGCTGCAAAGTTCATCGGCGAAGAATTTGGCACAGAACATGCCGTCCCTGACCCGGAAACAGCCTCCTGGAACAGCACAGCTGGAAGGCAGTCAAGTCTCTCAAGACCCTGACATTATATCCTGGAAATATCATCTGCCCAAAACTGCTGCAAGCCTGTCTCCAGAACATTCTGTCAGAGCTCAGCTGGAGAGAAGGGAAGTGATCTCCCAAGGTCAGGAGAACCACCGCACATCAGCCCGGAGAAGCTCTTCACGGTTGGGCTCTGAGACGCCACAGGACGGACAGAGTGACCTCCCGCTCTGAGACACCATAAGACTGACTGTCCCGCTCTGCGACCCCTGCCTACTTGCGAGCACAGACGGGACTTGAGGTCAGAGCTGGGCATTTCCAGTGAGCCCACTGAGGGTCCCTGAGTCTCCAGAGAGAACCAAAGTAGCACAAGCATGGGGGCAGTCTGTCCACTGCCAGTGACAGGGAGTGCCAGGGGCAGGGGACCGCCTTCCACAGGCCTAAGGCTGGAACAGCCGTCTCAGAGCCTCCGAAGGGCTCCTCCGAGGTCAGTCACGTAAACATCGGGGCCAGCTGGCGCAGAACCTGGACTTCCTGTGCGCAGGGAAGAATGGGGCAAAGGGCAGGAGGCCCTTTGGAGAGCCGGGAGGGCGCCAGCCCTGCACGGGAGCTTCGCCTCGGTGCCCCGAGGCCAGCCCCCACTCGCCACGGCCTCCTGACCACGGCTGCGTTAGGCCGTGGAGCGCCAAGCAAACCTTCCTTGAATTAGGAAAAAGACCAAAGAAAGTGTTTGGGTTTTCTTTTTTCCCCCTTCTTCTTTCAGAAAACAGCCATTATGCTGGTTGTGGTCCCCCAAAAAAACCCTCAAAAACTTCATTTTGAAAGGCGTGCTCGAGCTGAGGTATGGAGCGATGGAACAGCACAGCGGGCAGGGCGTTGGCCTTGCACACACCTGCCCGGATGTGGTCCCTGAGCACAGGGCCAGGACTCAGCCCTGAGCACCACCACCAATAAATGAATAACTGATCAGAGTTATTCACCGCAGAGCCAGTGGCAGTGTCCCCGCTCCCTTGTTCCAACGACACTGGTGTCCCTATGTCCGGGTGTGGACGGTTGTGAATGCAAGTTAAAAAAAAAAAGTCTTTTTTCTTCTTTGGGTCTTTGGGTCACACCTGGCGATGCTGAGGGGTGAGTCGTGGCTCTGCATTCAGGAATCATTCCTGCGATGCTTAGGGGACCCTATGGGATACCGGGGAACCCAGTTTGCTGAGTGCAAGGCAAACGCCCTCTCTGCTGTACTACTGCTCCAGCCCCCCAAACAGTCTTTAAACCGTGAGTCTCCTCCAGCTCCAATTCCCTCCCCGTGTTACTCTTTGGCCATCCCTGAACCCTGACCGTGACCCTCCAGGACCCTCCGAGGGCCACCCTGCGCCTGCACAGCTCTCCTCTCCGGCCTCCACAGCTCTGACACCGGCCTGGCGATGGCCATCCCTGTGGTCCCCGGGAAGCCACTGGCTCCGGGCCAGCCCCCAGTCTGTCTGGTCAGAGCCGCCCGCCTCAGACGTCCCCGAGGTGACTTTTCCCGGCCGCTTCCCACGGGTTCTGAAAGCGTTATTGAGTGCTTCTGCTGGGGAGAACAGTTGTCTACAGCCAAGCGCCTCTGCTTAGGGGAGCTGTGCAGAGGAATGGGCTTGGGGTGGACTGAGGATGCCATGTGCAGGGACCTGGTGACCCCCACCAGAAACTCATCTCACAAAGGGTGCCCCCTCGCCCCCACCGAAGGCCTTCCAGGAGCTGCTCAGAGAAACCCAAGAGCAGGTGCTGAGTCTGAAGATCGAGCAACCAAGACAGCAAAACATACTCTTGAGAATGTTCCGGAGACGGGTCCCTACCCGTGGCCTACCCAGGGTCCATCCCCGACACCCCAGATGGTCCCCTGAGCCCTACCAGATCCCTGAGTTCAGCACCAGGAGGAAGCCCTGAGCATGGCCAGGTGTGGCCCAAACACCAAACCACACACGTCTGGAGAGACGGCTCAGGGCTTGCGCACGGAATGGCCTGGAGCGGCTCGGGGTGAGCCCTGTGACGCCCCAAACACAAACATCACAAACCAGAGCAATGGAACCGATTTCCAACTTTGTTCATTGGTTTGTTTTTTGAGTCACAGTCAGAGTGCTCAGGGCTTACTTCTGGCTTGGTGCTCAGGGATCACTCCGGGATGTGCTTGGGGGACTGTACATGGGACCAAGACTTAAACCCCGGGTCAGAGGCATCCAAAGCACACGGCCTCCCCACGGCATGACCCCTCCACCCTGTTTTGGCTAAACTGGTAAAACTGGCAGCATCCCCGCACGCATCCATCACGCTGGAAAGTGCAGGACCAGGTGTCCTGGCTGCTCGTGCTTCCACCCAAACCGCGAGTCTGGGAAAGCTGATGGACCAGACAGGCGAATGGACACCCACCCGCGACCGCTGCCCTCGGCACTCACCAGCACCCGGTCCCCGAGCTTCAGCTCCTGCTCCCCGTTCTTGAGGGAGCCAGCCTCCGAGAGGTTGGAGATGGACTCGCTGGCCGTCCTGGTCAGGTTGCTGATGTGAGGGGTGGCCGGTGCCTCCTTCGCGGAGGGCTGGGGTGCCTTCGGGGCGGCCGCAGGGGCCGGGGCGGCCGACAGGGGCGGTGTGGCCTGGGCAGCAGGCGCTGGCTGCAGGCCGTTGGTCTCATCGTCGGCCTGCCAGCTCCTGCTCAGCTTGGACGGCCGGATGAAGATGCCCTTCAGCGGCTCGCACTGGAAGTAGCGCACACCCGCCACTGAGCCGTCGTTCTTGCCGATGGGCTCGTCCAAGACGATCCCGGCCCACTGACCAGGGGCAAACTGGGTCTCCCCGAGGAACTGGATGAATCCAGGCTTGTTCCCCTTCACCCAGACTCGTTCCCCGACCTGGAAGTCGTCCACAAACTCCTCCTGCGTCTCCGAGGAGGGGGCGCTGGGGGTTTTCTCCCCAGGCACGGACTTCTCAACGGGAGCAGCCGCTGGAACAGCAGAAAGGGTCAGAAGGGTCAGAAGGGTCAGGAAGGGCCTGTCCAGGTCCAGTTAAAGTGTGGTTGGGGGTGGCCACACCCAGCAGTGCTTGGGACTACTCCCAGCCAATGCCGGGGGCTGCTTGTGGTGAAGCCTGGCCGGGCCCGCCGTGAAGGGGACGTGCCTACCTACTGCAGCATCCCAGGCCACAGTCATATTTGGGCAGCTGAGGGGAAATCTTTGGACACACCCCGTGATGCTACGGACCAAGCCAGGAGAAAGCTCCAACACAGTGTCTTATTTCTGCTGTGTCCACTGGCCCATCTTCTTTTTCTTTTAGGGGGGGAGCACTCCAGCCAGTCCGCAGGGCCTATTTCTGGCTCTGCGCTCAGGGTCACTCATGTGAGGTTGAGGCTGGAGAGTCCCATGGGGTGCCGGTTGCCCTCCCCACTGTACTGTGGCTACGGCCGGCAATGAGGCCCTTTAGTCCAGGTGAGTCCACCTCCCTCAGCCTGTCCCCAAGCCCGGGCGAGGGGGCTAGCAGTTAGGAGGGAGCGTGTTGGTCGCCTCAGCTGTCACCAGTTGCCGTGACACTAAAGTCACAGAACGTGAGACTCGTGTGTGAGAGCTGTCCCCAGAGCCATGAACGTGCCTACAGCTCAGGGAGCCCTTCCCGGGCGAGGACTCGGGAGGGGGTTCCCGGGTGGAAATGAGTCTCCCCTGGCCCGGGCTGAGCGCACTTACCGGCCGAGGGCACCTTCAGGGCCCAGCTCCCATGCTTGAGGATCTTGGTGGGGGCCTTCAGCCCGCTGGGCCTCAGCAGACTCATGGTCAGGTGGTCAGACGCTGCCGCGGCCACTACCGGGCCCTGACTGTCGAGCCCACTGTGGGGCCTTCTGAGGCGCACTCGTTCTCAGGGATAAATCTCTGAAGAGCAGAGGAGAGAGTCTGTCTCACGGGAGTGACCACAGCAGCTTCCGGAGCCCAGAGAGCTGCCAGTCTGACACTCGCCACCCCGAGTGCGACCCCCAGCCTCCCGCACAGCCCCCTGAGCCCACCAAGTGCCATTCCTGCACAAAAACTCAATCCCAAACAGACAAACAAACAACAGCAGATTCAGGGCCAGAGGGCAGAGGGGACAGGTACTTGCCCTGCGGGCAGCTGACCCTCACGCCCTCCCTGGCATCACACCCACCCCCAAACACATTCAGGAGCCAGAAATCGTCCCTGTGCACTGTGAGTGCCACTGACCACCTTCCCGTCCAGACACTGACTAGCCGGGAGGCGACTCAGCAGTGATGGCTGGTCTTGTGTGTGCATGTGTGCGTATGTATGTGTGTGAGAGGCCCGGGGTTACACACAGAAGCTAAGGCAAGCAACAGGCACACTTTTTTCTATGGGCTGAGAAGTGCCAGGGAAAAGGGCCCAGCAAGACTGCGCCAAAGGGGGGCTGGAGAGCGATAGCACAGTGGGTAGGGCGTTTGCCTTGCACGTGGCCGACCCAGGTTCGATTCCCAGCATCCCATATGGTCCCCTGAGCACTGCCAGGACTGATTCCTGAGTGCAGACCCAGGAGTAAATCCTGTGCATCACCAGGTGCGACCCAAAAAGAAAAAAAAATTGCGCCAAAGGGGAGCGAAGGAGGTTTTGGCGTTTCCTTCGTTCCTTGTGACGGTGCCCAAGTTTGATAACCACAAGCCAGTATTAACTGCATTTCTTAACCCACAGAACTGAGGCAGACATGTGGATGGGGGAAGCGTCGTCATGGCAATGGAACTCCGAGGAAGTCAACAATAGCTTCATGGCCACCAAAAGACCACCTGAGGGCACGGGACCCAAGGTCTGGTCAAAATTAACCCACATTAGGAGGCCCAGAGCAGGCTGGACCCCCCGAGGGAATAGGAACAAAGGCCAGGAAAGGAATTTCTAAGAGGACCTTGGACCACTCAACTCTACCCCCTTGGCAACCACCCTAGCAACGGACTCTAGGTAGCTAGAAACTCCCACCAGGGGCAGCCTGGGGAAAACCCGAGATTAGCCCCCTTGAACCAAGGGAGGGCGCTCATGTGTGCCCGAGCCCAGGGACTGCTCTTGCCTACGAGGTCGGTCATGTCACGGGCTTCTCCCCTCCTGAGGTGTGGACTTTCGGACCGAACGCAACCAGGCAACCTAACGTGTTCAGTGGCTTTCTGCGCCTCTGGAGAAGCCGCACTCTCTCTCGAGCATGTTACTCCCTCCCTCATTTCCCCTTCCTAAAAGCCTCCAAATAAAATGTTCCTGCTTCATGCTCATCTCCTGAAATGATTTTCTGCGAGAAGGACAAAGGCCCGGGGGCCTGAGGAGGTCGAGGATCGACTCCCTTTCCCTGAAAAGGGCAACCCCTCACTCCGGCCCGAGACCCCGGGAAGGCCTAGTGGGTGTCGTGTGGCTGGTAGGGCTCGTCGCGCTCATCAGTGCCAGCGCTCCAGCCAGTCCCGGGGGAGTGACATCTTCTCCTCTGCTTCTCATCAGCCCCCCATGAGGGCCCACTGACTTCAGAGTCATTCCACATTGAATAGAAAAGTCCGCAAGGGGCAGAGAGGCAGGACAGTGGGGAGGGCACTTGCCTTCTATCCAGTTGTCCTGGGCTCGATCTCCGTCAGCACAGGGACGTTAGCCGGCCAGGGTGACCCCTGGGCACAGCCAGGTATGGCCACCCCACCCCACCCCACCCCCACCCCCAAAAATATATATATATATATATATAACTACTAAAAAAACTTAAACGAACTACAGATTAAAAACTATCATACACTAAAGAACTGTTAGAGAAAAAAGCCACCCGCACGCGGGCAAAAAGCCCAGAGACTCAGATTCACCTGTGTCACACTGCACTCGCAGCTTAAAGAACTGAGCTCTGCCAAACAGGCTCGTGCCAGTCTCCTACAGAGACTGAAAATGGCACTTGGAGTCTAGAATGTTCCAAGGTAGAATGAGAATTCCGCAAGGAGGAGGGCATCATGGGCCCTTCTTAAAGGGGCAGGCGCCACCCTTCGTGATGCCAGGGTCCGGCTGAGGCTCCGGAGGGCTGCCCTGCAGATGCCAGCACTAGCTGGCCAATGTGCCTCTGGTCCCTGCGGGGCCCAGTTCTGGACTCCTGGGCCCTGAGAAAGTGGTTTCAGAAAACGTTTGACAAATGTTTGGCAGTTACAGATCTCCAACTGAGGTCATTCGGCGTCCCCCGAGTGTGACCTGGACCCAGTGACTGTGCCCAGGGCCCTCCTCAGGAGCTGGGCCATAAAATCTATGGGCGGGCGGGGGCGGGGGCGGAGGGGCAGAGCGACAGGGCAGAGGCCCTGAGCCCGACCCTGATAGCCCTGCTCTCTGTGACCCCAGTGCTGTGAGCAACACCTGCCGCACCGTGGCCAGGGAGTGGCCCAGCCCACTAAGGCCTGAGAGCTGTACAGAGGAGTCTGGCCTGGCCTGCTCGGATGGGAGCACAAGCTGAATGAGTGCGGGTCCCCTCGAGGATGAGTGAGCAGGAACGGGGGAGTGGTGGGGAGGTGGGGAGGGTGGAGTGACCTAACCTGGGGGCTCAGGTCGGGACACTTGGACGGGACACCTGGCCGTGCTCAGGGCCGACTTTGATCCAGTCATCGGGGCTCATGCTGGCAGGACCTGGGGGGGGGGGGTGACGTACAGGGTGGGGTGGGGTCAGCCGCAGGCAAGGCAGGCTCCTTGGCCCTGGGCTACCTTTCCGGTCAAGGATACCTATTTTCTTTCTTTCCTTTTGTTTTATGGGACACCCGGCAGTGCTCAGGGTTACTCCTGGGTCTGCTCTCGGGAATCACTCCTGGCGGTGCTCAGGGGGACCTATGGGGTGAGCCATGCACCAGGCAAGCGCCAAGTCTTGATGCCAAGGTGCCCACGAAACACAGTGTGCAACAAGGGACTCTACAGAGAACGTCAGGGCCAGCAAACGCTACGAGGAAGTCAATCAATTCTGAAAAAAACACAAAAAGATGCAAAAGGAGGGGCTGAAGTGAGAGCACAGTGGGGAGGGGTTTGCCTTGCTCACGGCTGACCAAGATTCGATCACCAGTCCTGAGCACTGCCAGGAGTAATTCCTGAGCATCCCTGAGTGTGACCCAAAAAGCCAAAAAAAAGAAAAAAAACAGCGCGAAAGAAAATGTGTTTGAGCCTCACTGTCTCCCTGAGACTTGAGCACTCAGTGCCGTGTGTGAGCCCAGTAGAGTCTCCGGCCTAAACATGCCCCGACCCCCTCACCCCCATGCTCCTGTGTTTGGACCGTGACCCTAAATCCTGTGATGGGACCACATGTGTCCATGACAAAGACGCTAGCAGGCTCACGCCCCAGAACGTCCCTGCTTCACACAGGCGTGGCACACGGGTCCTGGCCTGCTAGTGGCCGGCAGTGATTTGGCAGGAAGCAGAGGTGTGAGCCTGAACGTGGGTCAAGTACGTTCCTTCAGCCTGGAGGGGAGGAATGTCCGAGAGGGGGTTTTGAGCACTGCCTCACAAGCATGAGGTCCTGAGTCCAAGTCCCAGGGGTCACATGTGCACCTGGCACAAAGCCGGCACAAACCAGGCAGCTCTGCTGTCCCAGCACCACGCAGGAAGGGGGGTGACCCCAGGGGGAGGGCCACCAAGAGAGGAGGGGGACACCACAGAAAGGAGGAGGGAACAC
Organism: Sorex fumeus; assembly: GCF_029834395.1. Taxonomy (NCBI): domain Eukaryota; kingdom Metazoa; phylum Chordata; class Mammalia; order Eulipotyphla; family Soricidae; genus Sorex; species Sorex fumeus. The sequence continues at coordinate 2,776,530 of NW_026606164.1, forward strand.
AGGGCAGGAGTTGAGGGCTGCAGGGCCGGGAGCACCGGGCAGAGAGCAGCCCTGGGGAGCAGGAGGCCAGGAGGGCGCACCTTGTCACTGGCCACTCGAGGCCGTGTGCAGACCCACGAGGCTGACAGGGCGCCAGCGACGGGGCAACCCCAGCAAGGATTTTTCTTTAAGTTTTGGGCCACGGGGCCAGAACTCTAGTACAGCGGGGAGGGCGTTTGCCTTGCACACAACTGACCTGGGTTCAATCCCGGCATCCCATAGGGACCCCAGAGCACCTCCAGGAGTAAGTCCTGAGTGCAGAGCCAGGAGTGACCCCGGAACATGTCCAGGTGTGACCCAAAATCAAAACAACAGCAGAGCAAGCGGAAGGGCCCGGAAGCTCTGAGCCACGGAAACGCCGAGGTTGGTTGGTGCCCACTCGCCTCCGCCCCCTGCCAGGCCAGGCCGGCCTGGGATCAAGGTGCCCGAGCGTCTCCAGACAGGATCTGCCTCAGCGGCTCGGTGCGTTATCTCAGCCTATCACCCAACTCGACTGGGATTGACTCTGGTTATCTCCTTGACTGGTTATCTTGGGCATCTCAGGGGCCAGCCGCCAATCTCCGTCCTCCCACCTGGCCAGGGCGGGATCAGGTGTCAGCAGCTGGGCCCTGAACACCCCACCTGCCCGTCCAAACGCAAAGCAAGCACAAAGCCAGGCTCGCCCCCAACTCGTAGGACACGACCAAGCTAGGGGCCCCGGAGAGCACTGGGCCCGAGGAAGGGTCCCAGAGATCCCCAAATTTCCCTTGCTCGACGGCCCGGCCCAGCAATCTGCATCAACCACTGGGCCCGAGCTCTCTGCTTTCCTTCTGCTTGCTCAGCGAGACGCAGCACCTCACACCTGTGTTTGGAGGGGAGGAACACCAAACTTTTTTTTTTGGCTTTTTGGATCACACCTGGCGATGCACAAGGGTTATTCCTGGCTCTGCACTCACAGGGGTTACTCCTGGCTCTGTACTCAGGAGACCATATGGATGCTGGGACTCAAACCCGGGATGGCCACGTGAAAGACACACGCCCTACCCACTGTGTATCTCTCCAGCCCCGGAACTCCAAACTTTATATAGAAAACAACGTATTTCACAATGCCTTTTCAGCCATTCTGATTGTTGGGGGGTAAATTCTAAACAATCATGGTGCATCTTTTGTTGAAATAATGAATGCAATCAATGTAGAGGATAGTTAAGGAGAAATCATCTGCCTCACAGGCATTGGGTGGGTGGGAGCTGGGGTATATTGGGGTTCTTGGTGGTGAAAAATGAGCACTGGTGAAGGGTGAAGGGAAAGGTGTTTGATCATTGCATGACCGAGACTTAAATCTGAAAGCTTTGTAACTTTTCCCACGGTGATTCAATAAATAAATAGAAGAAGAATAAATAAATAAATAAATAAAATTATGAAAAACAAAAAAAAAGTAAGGTGGAGTTCAAGCCCAATTCAATCAGCTAATCAGTGGCTGAATAAATAGCAGTACTCCTACATTAAAAAGAAACAAACAAACAAACAAACAAACGAAAAACACTGTACTTGTGAGGCGAGTGCATCAGCAGCCTGATGGCACCTTCAGACTCCAGATACCCAAAATTGCTGCTGTGCCTTTGGCCAGACCCCAAAAACTTGGGCAAAGTTTACCAAAAAAGTAAATGGCCAAAAGTTAGGTATGTGGGAAACACACCCACAAGCCACCTCCGGCTCAGCTATATCCTTGGAGGCATGGCCTCTCTGGTTCCTGATTGAACTGCTTAACGGCCATGATCCCAGAGACTCAGAAACACATCGCGAAACCCAGTGGCTTTTGGCAGAAAGGCGTCTGGTCCCTGCAGCGCTGGGCCCATGGTTTCATGCCTTGGCCTGTTCCCCCTGGCGGCCAGGTGGCCGCCATCCTCCAGAGGTCACTGGACAGTCAGGCTTGGGCCCTCAGTGACAAAACTTGTTGGGCCTCACAGGATGGGGGTGGAGCCAGTCCTGTCCTCCCCGTCCCAACGAGACCCCAAGTCATCGTCCATGAACAGCCTCTCTGACTCCTGATCAAGCTGCTTAATGACCAGGATGCCAGAGACTCAGGAGCAAATCTCGGAACCCAGCAGGTTTGGGCAGAAATCCCTCCAGATTGAAGTGTTCAAATTTGGAATTTCAAAATCACGTGGCCACTACTGCAGCCACACAACATCATAGGTTATTCATAACCAGCAATAGAAAACAAACTGTCTACTGTTGCCTTTTCAGCAGATCTGAGTGTTGGGGTAAAATCTCAAACAATAATTGTGGGTCTGGTGTCAAAATATCGAATGTGATCAAAGTCGAGAGAAAATAATTTGGAAATCATCTGCCCCACACGTAGGGGGAGGGTGTGGGATGGGGATATACTGGGGTTGTTGGTGGTGGAGAATGGGCACTGGTGAAGGTACGGTTGTTTCATTGTATGACCGAGATTTAGACCCGAAAGCTTTGTAACTGCTCTCATGGTGACTCAATAAATAAAATCATAAAAAATGAAAAAAAAGTAAGGTGGAGTTCATGCACAATTCAATCAGCTAATCAGTGGCTGGATAAATAGCAGTACTCCTAAATAAAAAAAAAAGAGAGAGAGAGAGAAATCCAGAAAAACACAGCAAATCTGTACCCCAAGCGCACTCCTCCCCAAACGATCCATTTTCCCCCACCCGAGATAAAGCCGACATGCTATGGGTCACATCCTCCTGCCACTGGCCCCCAAAACGCGACGCTCCCTCCTCCCACCCCGGGGACTGATGGCACAAACTCCATCTTTGTGTCACGCCGTACGTGAGACATTTGTCACTAGAACCTGATGACTCACTTCAGAACCTCAACAGAAGCCACAAAGATGGGGAGCACTGCTCGGGGAGCACCATACAGGGGCTGCTCAGACCTTCTCTGCCTCTGTCCCCCGCCTGCTCTGGGGACGATGCGTAGACAAGTGGCCAGGGGTTGAGAACAGAGGAACCAAGCCTGGAGGAAGTGGGTGCTTGTGTTTTGTTTTCTCTGGAGGCCTCTAACTACGGCTCCTCTTAAGAGACAAAGAAGGCCGCAAATAGGCAAACACTCTGAACTCGGTTAGCACCCAACTCTGATTTAACGCCAAGATCTGCTCTAAACGAACCTTGAAAGGGTAAGCTAAATATCTCTCAGGGAAGCAAATAACCTTAGGGGATTATCTACTCTGGTACTAAAAATGGGGGAAAAAAAGTCTGTTTTGGATTTCTTGAAAATGTCAGTTTGACTCAAAGCTGGGGTTTCCGAAGGCAGTTCTATTTCATCCCGCAGCACAAATGCTTCCTCCCTGCTAGAGCTTTGGCTCACGTCTGTCCAGCGTCTTCTGGACAGGGAAACACCAGCCCTGGGAGGTGTGGCGTGATGGGACACTGGCACACAGGAAGCACCTCAATTTGGGTCATTTTCCCCCCTTAGGACTCCGAGGACCCCCTACCCCTCGGGCAGCGCCGCACGGCATTCTATCAGGAAGTTACATAAAAATCAGTCTTCCATTCGAAACAAAATTTCAGGAGCTGTAGACACAGTTCAAGACTATATACAGCCTGAAGGCACAGGACATATGCAAACGGCATCTATTCACTGTCATCAGCGAGCCCCGTCACCCGTCTCATGCTGGCATTCAACTTCAAAATATCCAGATAGAGGAAATTTTTATGTGTCGGGGGGAAAATCAGAGTTAGCAAGAGCTCGAAGAGAAGAGCAAGCCGGCAAACAGGACTAAGAGAAGGTGAGCGGAGGTGAGGCCGGTCTCTGGCCTAACCCGGGTCCCAGCCCCAGCTGCCCTGCAGAACCCACCAGGGGACACCCCACATGCCTCGGAAAACTCACGGACACCCCACATGCCATGGAATCCCTCCAACGCTCACAGCTGCTCAGGTCTGACTCACACCCGCCCTTCCATGCAAAAGAGCTGAAGGAACAAGGATCCCCAGGTCGAAGCTTCTAGTGTCGGGGCTGGAACGATAGTACAGCGGGGAGGGCATTTGCCTTGCATGCAGCCAACCTGGGTTCAAATCCCGGCATCCCATATGGTCCCCTGAGCACCGCCAGGAGTAAATCCTGACTGCACAGCCAGGAGTAACCCCCGTGCCTCTCCGGGTGAAAAAATTAACAATAAAAAGATAACACCGTGGAGGTGTGCAGACTGGGGGCGGGGTGCAGAGGGAGACCTCCCAGAGAGCCTGGCCCAGAGTGAGCATAACATCCCCAAAGACCCCGTAGGATGGCTCCGCCAGGTCTGGGGTGCAGCCTCACACTTGAGTCTAAGCCACCCTGGTCAGGATGTCCAAAGAGTCCTCAGAAAAGAACCGGAAACTCTGCATTGGAGCAGACCACAGAGGATGATGCAGGGGAAGGAAAGCATTAGGGGGCCTCTTTCGAACTGCTCAGGGGCCCAGGTGACTGTTCAGAGCGGGAACTGTGTCTGCCTGCGGACAGCTAAGCCGGCTCCTGCCCGGCCCTGCCCAGCCCCGAGCACCCAAACAAAACATTCATGTTTAAAAACGGCGTATTACTACAGAGACACCTCTAACAACTCCCACCCGGCGAGGCTCAAGGGATAGGCTCTGCACTCAGGAATTATTCTGGTGGTGCTTTGGGGACCATATGGAATGCCGGGGATTGAACCTGGGTCAGCTGCGTGCAAGGCAAATGCCCTCCCAATGTATATTGCTCCAGCCCTTGTAATTCCTCTTTAAAAGCCCCTAGGGTCATATCTGGTGGTGTGTGGGTCCCTCCTGTCCTGAACTCGGGGCTCCCCAGGTGATGCTGGGGCTCTAGCCCTCTAAGCTATATCCCCACCACCCATAATTCTGTATTTTTTTAATACGGAATTATGGGTGGATGTGGGGGGATGTGGGGCCCTTGGTTCTGACCTGTGTCGGGTCTGCCTGTTGGGATGGCCCCACCCCGCCCGCACAGGGCCAGGAGCGACCCTGGGTGTGACCGAGACGGCCCCTACCCTCAGCTGGGGTGACCAAGCCGCTTCCTCAAAGCTTATGCACTGCTGACTGGGAACAGAAGGAGCAGAGAGGCCTCTCCCAGACCCGCAGTGACTCGTATGGAAGGTGAACCCCGAGTCCTGTCACCACACAGGGCCGGGCAGGCCCCTGTCCTGTCACCACACATGGCATGCAAGCCCTTTCCTGCTCCAAGACTGGGGTGGGGAGAGGCCATCGGGGGAGCCCAGGAAAGTTCTGGATTCCACAGGCCGAAGCCCAGGGACGTGAGCAAACCCACGGGGAGCTGGGTGACAGCAGCCCAGAAACCAAGCGAGCCCCAGGTTCTTTCTCTTAAGGTGCTGCTGAGACCAACATGCTGAGGGGAAAGGGGGCCTGGAAATCTGGTGATGCACCTGCGTTCTCGAAAGGTCGTGTCTTGAGACCAGCAGCAGTACCACAAATCAACTCACATGCCCAAGAACTCAGGGAAATGTGATCGCGTCTCAAACACACCTGCACAAGCTTCCAACGAACGGCAGAGGGCGCAGAGGGCGCAGACAGGCACCGGGAGCGCTGGGGCCGTGCACAGGTTCAAGCTGACTCCCGGGCTTGGCACTGGGGGTCACACCAGTCGGGGCTTGGAGGACCATATGGGGTGCCAGGGAACGAACCCGGGTCGGCCAGGGGCAAGGCAAGTGCCCTACCCACCTTACTATCTCTCTGGCCCTGGTACGCCGTTTTTAGAGGACATTATCAAGCTGATGTGTTTCCCCTTGCATCTTCCCCTTCATTCCAGTATTTATTTTCCCTTTCCCTCCCTTTCTCGCTGAGGCTGAGGGTCGCACACTCTAGGTGGTGGTTACCCACTTGGGGGCGGGGGGGGGGTCTCACTCGGCCTGCCAGAACTCCAGCCATGCCCAATTTTCCCTATTTCCAGTAAAAAGTACGTCATAGGAAAAGCATCTGGTTGAAAACTCACATAAATCAATGCTTTGGGGTCTACAGATTGTCTTAAGGGACTAAGCATGGAGAAACCTCACCGCACAGAAGAAAGAGCCAGAGATCTGGCCCGGGCGCCCCTAAGAGCCAAGCTGACACTTTGAAAGAGAAATATTTCAGAAGTGCTCCCTGTCATAAAGATAGTAAACAAAACATATAAAATCATATTTGCAAACAAAAAACCACCTTTCAGAAAAAGACAACATTTAAAAAAGAAATAGTCCGGGTGGTCAGATATATAGTTCAGTGCGAAGGTGCTTCCCTGGCATCAAAGAGTCAAATATGGACCCCTGAGGACCCCCAAGAGTAATCCCTGAGCATCACCAGGTGAGGCTCCAAGCAAAAACCAAAGCAAAGCAAACAAATAAATATGTGCTGAAAATAACCAGTAGGAAACAGGCTGGGATGGGCGTGTGGGAGAAACAGAATTTCCCGCACACCCTGCACCCAGCCCTGAGGTCACACTGCAGAACCTCAAGAGTTTGAATGAAAAATGTAGGCAATTGTATTTCTAGAAAATGAGAATGTAAGATTAGAGTCTTCAGGTCTTGCCAAGACTCAATCAAGGGGAAAGGCGGTCACTAAAACAAAATCCCTCACAAGTGGCTAACTGGAAAAACGCAGTGACAGACTTGACTATTTCTGGCTGGAGCGGCCCTGCCTTCCACTCTCGAAGCTTCCTCCACAGCCACAGTCAAGTCAGGGTGGGACGGGCACAAGGACAAAGATCGACCAGCAGCAGAGAAACACCAGAAATAAACACATTTAAGGACAACTGAGTTTTGAGAATTCATTAACGGCATTAACAATTTTAAGCAAATTCGTTGAAACAGGAGGGTCTCCATAAGCAAGAGGAGCAGAGGCCCGAGAGACAGCACAGGGGAAGGCGCTGGTCTTGCACGCAGCCAACCTGGGTTCTATCCCTGGCAGCACATATGGTCCCCGAGCATGGGCAGGAGTGATCCTTGAGCACAGAACCAGGAGTAAACCTTGAGCACTGCTGGGTGTGGCCCAACTCCCGTCTCTCCCCAAAAGGAAGAAACTGGAGGCTTCCAGGAATCACTGAAATGCCAGTGTCAGTGTCACCATCACAAACGAGGCAGAAACGAGCGTCAAGTTCAAAGGGCAAACACTGAACTTACTCGGAAGGCGCCCTCCGGCTCCATGGAGAGAAGGTCCCCGTCGAAGGGAAAGAGGTCCAGGCTGTACTCCTCCCTGTGGATGAAGGAGCCCAGGACGCCCAGGTCCTTCAGCCGCTGCTCACACAGCAGGCTACGCCGGGGTACAAACAAGATGTGGAAATCTCTTGTGAGGCCACGTCTCTCTTCACTGCAAGAGAAGGACCGTGCGTTAGCCCGAGGCCCCGAGGCGAGGACTGCTCCCCAGGGCCCCCCCTGTGCCTGACACACAGTGGGCTCTAAAGAGACGCTTATGAGCTAAGCCCCCACCACTGACTCGGCCCAAGATTCTAGTTTTCTTGCTCTCTTGATTTTGATGCCTTTTCTGGAAACCGCTGACCTGTGCTCTGCCAAGGGGCAGTGTTACTTTCTCATGGGCCATTGATGGGACATGAAAACTCTCAGGGTTGGGTCTGGAGCAACAGCACAGCGGGTAGGGCGTTTGCCTTGCACGCGGCCGACCCGGGTTGGAATCCTAGTTCCCAACATCCCATATGGTCCCGTGAGCACCACCGGGGGTAATTCCTGAGTACAGAGCCAGGAGTAACCCCTGTGCATTGCCGGGTGTCACCCAAAAAGAGGAAAGAAAAAAAGAAAAACCTCTCAGGGTTATTGCAACGAACATCTGTTTCTTGCAGAAAAAATAATGTTTCTATTTAATCAAGCGATGTCTCTAGGAAAATAAAAGTTTGCTCCACACTGTGCCTGATCTTGCGCAAATACCTCGCATGCTTTTAAGTCCTTAGGGGCCACGTCGATCAAACGTAATGCAGACTGGACTGGTGCACTTCCTCCATAGACGCTGCAGCATTAAATTTTAATCAGCTTCTCCTGACTTTGCTTATGAAGTTTGAGCATATGGTATTCAGTACTTGAAAAAGAACCGTTAGCTGTTTTTCTTTTTATAAAGAAATTTGGGTCCTTCTACTGAGACAGGCCGGAGCTTTCTACTGTCCTGAGACAGGGGGTTTATGTGGTTTGCCCTGCCTCCCCAAGCCCCAATACACAAAGTTTCCCATTCTCTATTTATAGTTTTTGGGCCACCCCGGCAGGTGCTCAGGGATAACTCCTGGCTATGCACTCAGAAGTCACTCCCGGGAGACTTGGGGACCGCACTGGGTTCCGAGGATCTATCCTTGGCTGACTGTAGAGTATCCTGCTCCTGACCCCCCATTCTCCTCCGACACACTCTCACATCTGTCCAAAGATCCACTTCCTAAAGCGCTGGCAAGCAAAGGTGTCCTGATGAGCACTCAAACCACTAGAGGAATGATTCCGTATGGACCCAGCATCAGCTCTGAGATACCTAAGCACATTTTCAGCCATTATATCCATCAGTTCTAGCCGGGGTCTGACGAAAAAATTGATATTTTTGACATCGGCTGCTGGCAAGAGGCTTCCTTTGAGTGTGAACATTTTCTCCACCTCATGTTCCTAGGAAAGCACACATACAAATGGTGAACAGAACCCCTAAAACTTACCAGCCGACCCAACCTTGGGCATCACTGCAGGCAGCCAACCTGGGTTGGACTGCTGGCGTCCCACACCGTCCCCAAACACCACCAGGAGTCAATCGTGAGTGCAGAGCCAGGGGTAAGACTGAGCACTGCCAGGGGAGGCCCAAACAAAACAGACCAACAACAAAAACTCAGGTGTTGTAACACTCCCACTCCAAAGCACAGTATACTTTAGTGTTGAGTCAGAGAGTGCAGGGGTTAAGGTACATGCCTGACACATGACTGCCAACTTTGCCCCCTGGCACCACCAGGGTCTCAAGCATTGCCATGTGCATCCCAAGAGAGGCCACTGGAGTGGCCTGGGATATCCCTGCCACCACAGCACCAAGCACCATCGAACTGCTAAGAATCACCACCAGGAGGTGCCCTGGGGCAGTGCTCAGGAGACCCGGGGCCAGGGAGAAAGTAGAGCCGGGAAGGTGCTGGCTTTGCATTCAGCTGACCCGGGGTTCTATCCCCAGCACCCCATACTGTCCACTGAGCACTGCCAGGAGTGATCCTGAGTGCAAAGCCAGGAGTAAGTCCTGAGCACTGCCTGGCACGAGCCTCCAAATAAAATTCAAAACCACTTTAGTACAAAAATTTAGATTCCCCAAAGCCAGGTCTATAAATTCAGGCTGAAGTAACCAATCCTGTGTCTAAAAAACTTTGAGCCACATTAAGTAACAATCAGAAGACATGCCACTCCGTCGAGGAGAAGAGGGGGGAGCACACCCACCCTTGAAAGGTCCACTGAAGGCTCCGATGCTGCCCGAGCCCCTGAGCTGCCTGTGCCCAGGTAGCCGAGCCAATGCGGTGCCCGCAGCTCTCCTTGACATGGGGGCTTTTGTGCTTTCCTAATCTTGGGATGTGTGTAGGGGCTCTCTCTGCCTTTGGAGAAGCCCACAGTCTCTCTTGAAATGTTTCTCTCTCTCCGCTCGTCCTCTTCCTAAAAGTCACCAAATAAAAGGTTTTTTCCTTCAAATAAATAAACAAAAGGTCCACAGAAGATAAAACATTTACCACTCCTAACAGCGTCAGTGATTCTAAAAGGCAGACAGCTCTGCACACCAGTTACTCCAGAAGTGGAACATCATATTACTCTTGCTAGAGTCCAGAAGGACAGTTTCAAAAAAAATAATAATAACCAAAACCCTTTTACCTTTAGAAGTGTAAGTAAGTAAGTAAGTAAAGGCCCTCCCGTTGATCATCGATTTGCTCGAGCGGGCCCAGTAACGTCTCCATTGGAGACTTTGTTGTTACTGTGTCTGGCATATCGAATACTCTCGGTAGCTTGCCGGGCTCTCCGAGAGGGCGGAGGAATCGAACTCGGGTCGGCCACGTTGGCCGCTTGTAAGGCGAACGCCAAACGGTCCTGTGAGATGCTCATCCCAAACTACTGCCTGCGGGAGGGAGAAGCATCCCGTTATTTGAGTGAAAGGAATTTCAATAACGGCCAGCAGCAAACAACAGTCATTTGCAAACTCCGGACAAACAAAGCTTGCAGTGAGCAACAGCTGACACACTCATATTCCGGGGCCTGAAGAAAAACAGCATCAGGGCAAGGGGCGCGACTGGCCACGGAAGCAATCACTGTCCTCCACAAAGAGTGTGTCTGCAGGGTCCTGGGGTCAGACTGGGGTCATGAACCCCCGGGTGAACTGCCAAGGAGACCGTGGAGGAGCAGGCAGCTGGGAAAGTGGCTCCAGGGTCGCAGGCGGCGACACCCGCACGCGGGACAGCGGGGAGGGCCTGGACGCGGGGCTGCGCTCGGCCTGCCAGACGGACTCGAGTCGCCCCGTTTCCCTCCCAGGGCCGGGCCGCAGGGCGGGAGCGCAACGCCCCCTCGCTCGGCCTGCACTGGGGGCGCCCCCGGCTCCAGAGGCCGCCGCCCGCCCCGGCCCTCCCCTCGCTGCCCGGGAATCGCCCGGGAATCGCGCAGGGCGTCCAGGGTCTCCGGCGCAGGGGACAGCTGCGGCCTCGGCGCCGCTCAGGCCCGCCGCCACGTGACGCGCGGGTCACGTGAACACCGTGACGTCACGCCGCCGCCGGAAGCCGAAGCGGCCGGGGACCCCCGCGCCTCTTTCCGGTCCGGGTTCCGCCTCTTGGTTCCGCCCAGCCCCGAGCATCCCGCCCGGGTCCGAGGGTCTCGCGTGGCCCCGGCGCGGCCCGGGAGCCCCCGGGCGCCGAGACTGGCCTTAGAGCCGGCAGTGGTGGTGCTAAGCCGTCGGGGCGACCCCTCCCTGGGCAGCCCCTGGACACCGCCGCGTGGGGCCAGAACGTTGGTTTTGTTTGTCCCTTTGGTTGAGATAAAATAAAGCGAAGGGACCGAGGGGCAGCGCAGGGGTCCGGACGGTCACCTGGCACACGGCCGACCCGGGTTCGATCCCCAGCGTCCCCTAGGGTCCCCCGAGCACTGCCAGGCGTGGTTCCCGAGTGCAGAGCCAGGAGGAACCCCCGAGCACCCCTCGATGTGACCCCAAAAGCAAAATAAATAAATAAATAAAAGACGCAAAGTGACTAAGGACAAAATTGGTCCTCGGCCTGCTGGAAAGTCTCACCTTCGGGGCCGGAGATAGCTCCGGGATGCAGGCATTTGCCTGCAGGAGGGATGTGCTTCCTGTGCTCCAGCCCCTGCAGCCCCCCAAAGAACGCTGATGAGTAAGGCTCAGTGTTGGCCAGGGAGAGGCGCCCAGCTTCGGAAGCTTCTGGAGCCTGGGAGCTGACTCCACCACCGCTGCCAGGTGAGGCTCTGCTAGCACCGCTCACCAGCCCACTGCACTGCTGCTTGCTCAAAATTTCAAGGTCGACTGAAATTTGTTTTGTCTTTTTAGAAATGTTGTTTTCTTTGTGAATTTTTTCAATCCTAGTGAAATACACGGAGTTGATCATGATTGTTGGATTTCAGTCATATCATGTCCCAACACCTGTCCCTTCACCAGTGTACATCGCTCACCACGAATCTTCCCGGTCTCCCTACTCCCCCAGGCAGGCAAGGCACCTCTCTCTCCCTCCTCCTTTCTGCAGTGCTCTCTCTCTCCTCCCTCTCTCCCTGTTTTCTGTCTCCCCCTCTCTCTGACACACGCCTTTCGGTTTACAATACAGATATGGAAAGGTTATTATGTGTATCTCTTTACCTACTTTCAACACCCAGTTCCCGTCCAAAGTGATTTCCAACCATTTCCAAGCATTATTGCCAGACTGGTCCCTACTCTGTCCCCAATGCTTGTGGGAGCTTCCAACCATTGACCAGTCCTCCTGGCCTCCATTTTCCTAGCCTTGGATATCAATCCCCTGTATATCTGTGTGTGTGTGTGTGTGTGTGTGTGTGTGTGTGTGTGTGTGTGTGTATTATGGGCTGGAGCAATAGCACAGCGGGTAGGGTGTTTGCTTGCACGCAGCCAACATGGCCGACCCAAGTTCGATTCCTCTGCCCCTCTCGGAGAGCCCGGCAAGCTACGGAGAGTATCTCGCTCGCACGTAAAGCCTGGCAAGCTACCCGTGGCATTTTCGATATGCCCAACGCAGTAACAAGAAGTCTCACTATGGAGACGTTACTGGGCCCGCTCGAGCAAATCGATGAACAACAGGAGGACCGTGACCATACATATTATATTCCACGAAATGGGTGCTTGTATTTGTCAAGGGAGTTGGGAACCATATCCAGCAGTGCTGAGGCTCCTCCTAACTGCGCAGGCATCACTCCTGGAGGGGATGCTGGGGACCATAGGAAGTGCCAGGGAAAAGACTCTGGGTTTGCTGCTTGCTAGGCATCAGCCTTGCCCCAGGGCTCTCTCTCCAATCTACAGTTTACTGACTTACAACCTAGTTTTACAGAATATTCACAGTACGATGTAATATTTGGATATCCTGCAAAGTAACCATGATTCATGTATAGACCGTTTGAATTCCCTACCATAGATTCTAAAGTCAAGGACTGCTATTGGGGCTTATGTAGGCTAAAAGTAACGTTCTTGCTCAAGCTCTTTTTCAGGAAAAATCAACCTGAGGACACGTGCGTCAAACGTACAGGAGTTGTTGCTTATAAACATCGTTGGTTCTGTTAATTTTGGGTTAATAATATAGCAACTTCCAGTTTCTTTCCCAGACTTTATGGATTGATGGTGTCTGTACTGCATGGTGTCCCTTTATTTTCGTCTTGTCAAATAGCTATGGAGAATCACTGAAGGTATTCATTTTAGGCTACATTGGTTAGGAAGCTTTGCAATAATGCAATAAAGGTTTTATTTGTTTTGGGTTTTTTTTGCCATTAAACCTCACCCAGTGGTTCTATTATTTTTCATCTTTTATAATTTTATTTATTGAATCACCATGAGAGCAGTTACGAAGCTTTCGGGTTTAAATCTTGGTTATAAAATGAAAGACCCGTACCTTCACCAGTGCCATTCTCCACCACCCAAAACCCCAGTATGCCCCCATCCCACACCCTCCCCCTACCTGTGGAGAGATGATTTTCACATTACACTCTCTCTACTTTGATCACATTCAATATTTTGACACTGGACCCACCATTATTATTTGGGATTTTACCCCAACACACAGAGCTGCTGAAAAGGCAACAGTAGACAATTTGTTTTCTATTCCTGGTTATGAATAACATATGATGTCGCGTGGTTGTAGTAGTGGCTGCGCGATTTTGAAATTCCAAAATTTTAACAATTAAATCTGGAGGGATTTCTTGCCAAAACCTGCTGGGTTCCAAGATTTGTTCCTGAGTCTGTGGGATCATGGCCGTTAAGCAGATTGATCGGGAGCCAGAAAGGCCATTAGTGGGCGGTGACTAGGGGTCTTGCTGGGATGGGGAGGAAAGGGCTGGTCCCACCCCCATCCCGTGAGGCCCCACATGTCTCATCACTGAGGGCCCAAACCTGACTGTCCAATGGCCTCTGGAGGATGGCGGCCACCGAGCCGCCAAGGGGGAGCAGGTGGAGGGACAGCACCCTTTCCTCCCTGGAATGGCCCAGCGACAGTAACCTACTGCAGGGTCCAGATGCATTTCTGCCAAAAGCCACTGGATTCCGAGATTTGTGTCTGAGTCTCTGGGATCATAGTCATTCAGCACCTTAATCAGGACCCAGAGAGGCCGTTCATGGGCGGCGACTTGATGTCACGTTGAGACGGGGAGGAAAAGGCTGGCTCCACCCCCATCCCATGAGGTCCCCCTTGTCTCATCACTGAGGGCCCAAACCTGACTGTCCAATGGCCTCTGGAGGATGGTGGCCACAGAGCCGCCAAGGGGGAGCAGGTGGAGGGACAGCACCCTTTCCTCCCTGGAATGGCCCAGCGACAGTAAACTACTGCAGGGTCCAGATGCATTTCTGCCAAAAGCCACTGGATTCCGAGATTTGTGTCTAAGTCTCTGGGATCATGGCCGTTAAACAGCTTGATCAGAAGCCAGAGAGGCCGTTTGTGGGTGACAACTTGGGGTCTTTTTGTTTAGGAAAGGGCTAGCTCCACCCCCATCCCATGAGGCCCTACGTGTCTCGTCACTGTGGGCCCAAACCTGACTGTCCAATGGCCTCTGGCGGATGGTGGCCAATGAGCCACCACGGGAGAGCAGGCGGAGGGAGAGCACCCTTTCCCCCCCGGGGTGGCCCGGCAACAGTAACCTATTGTGCGATCTGGACGCATTTCTGCCAAAAGTTGCTGAGTTTCGAGATTTGTTTCTGAGTCTCTGAGATCATGGCCGTAAAACAGCTCGATCAGAAGCCAGAGAGGCCGTTTGTGGGTGACGACTTGGGGGTCTTGTTGGGGAGAAAAGGGCCAGCTCCACCCCCATCCCATGAGGCTCTACGTGTCTTGTCACTTTGGGCCCAAACCTGATTGTCCTGTGGCCTCTGGAGGATGGCGACCAGTGGGCTGCCAGGGAGAACAGGCCAGGGCACGAAATCTATTCCCACCTGGGGTGGCCCAGCGCCTCTAACCTACTGCAGGGACTGGACACATCTCTGCCAAAAAACATTGGGTTTTGAGATTTGTTTCTGAGTCTCTGGGATCATGGCTGTTAAGCAGTTCAATCAGGAACCAGAGAGGCCATGTCTCCAATTATATAGCTGAACTGGAGGTGGTTTGTGGGTATATCTCCCACATATCTTTTACCTGTTTACTTTCTTGGTCAACTCTGCCTCAAGTTTTTGGGGTCTGGCCAAACGCACGGCAGCAATTTGGGGGTACCTGGAAGTCTGAAGGCGCCATCAGGCTGCTGATGCACTCGCCTCACAGGTACAGACTGACCTGCTGGTGGCACCATACCCCCAACCCAGTGCTTCTTAGGGTTTACTCCTGCCTCTGCACTTAGAGATTGCTCCTGCCAGGACACAGATGACTGGATGGGATTCCTGCCATTGAACCCAGATCAGCCACATGCAAGTACCCTACTCACTGCACTATCTCTTTAGCCCAAGATAAACGCTTTTAAGAAAATGGTTTACAGGCCCAGAGCAATAGTGCAGCTGGTAGGGCATTTGCTTTGGCCAATCTGGCTTCAATCCCTGTAATTCCATATAGTCTGCCCAAGCACTGTCAGGAGTGATTCCTGAGTGCAGAGCCATGAATAAGCCCTAAGACATCACCAGGGGTGGCACAAACATAAAGAAACAAAAAGAAATTGGTGTATCAGAATTCCATTGTAGAAACTGTTTGACTCATTTGACTCTATAGTTCTTCACTGCTAGCCAAAAATCTTTTCTAAAGAAACCTGAGAATAATCAGTTATCACTGGCAAAAAATAAATAATTTTATTAAAGTAGATATAGAACACTTGCTTGCTCAAATTTTAATACTGCTTTACATAGTTTGTGAAACAATTTCAATAATGGTCATTACTAAAAATTTCAATGGATCCAGATCTTTCACTTGTCAGACAGCTGATAATCTCCAGAGGAAAATACATCAAAATCATACATATAATTATAGAAGTTCTTATTATACATGTAGCCTGGATGGTACATTATCACTTTTGACAGAACTAGAAAACATTCAAATAAAGAAAAATAGATTGAAACTGGATGATAAACTTCTGATGGTTGAGGTCCTTCATTCAATCTTTTAGTAGTAAGAAAATCCAAAATTAGTAATGTTGAATTTCTCATCATCCATTCATCTAAAACCACAGTGAAAAATGTAAACCTTGTAAAGACAGTAAAATGGTTACTCTAGGTGTTTCACAAATAGCTGGTTATGTCATCCTTCAAGTGCTGGTGATTGCTGCACAGTGCAGAGAATGGGGTGGCCGGGCCGAAGTTGTCGTCGTAATTGTTGAGTCGTCCCCGTTCCCGTCGAGAGCCACCTCGGATATCATCTCCACTTTCATCTTGAGGTCCTGATTCTTTCTTTGGAGGTCCACGATCACGGAATTCAGGAAATCGATCTGTGTTAAAGGAGAGCGTGAGACGGTGAGCCATCTGCGGGAGCCATCGGAGCCCGCCACAGAGGAGGCTGGGCCCCGCTTCCAGTCCCCGCCCCAGGGTTGGAGGCAGCCAGAGCTCCCCTTTCCCTTCCTGAGCGCAAGCTCCCGGGTGCCCCAGGGAAGACCCCAGGAGGACATGCTGGGCCCCCTCGGTTCCTCTCAGAGCAGGGAGTCAAGAGGGCCTTCCCTCTCCTACAAAGACAGACTCACTTCTTTAAAATCCACGGGGCGGGGGGGGGGGGAATCCCACTTTACAAAGGTAAGCATGACTATAGGCACAAACATTCATGTTTCACTTAAAAACTGGCAGGTTTGGGTCTGAGTGATAGCACAGCGGGAAAGGTGCTTGCCTCGCACGCAGCCAACCCAGGTTTGATCCCTGGCATCCCATAGGGGCCACTGGAGAGCAGCCAGGAGTGATTCCTGAGTGCAGAGCCAGGAGGAAGCCCGGAGTATCGCCAGGTGTGGCCCCCAAAGAAAGAAGAAAGAAAACCATAAAGCTGACTGATTCTTTTTCTCCCTCGGGGCAAGTTCTGATGAGGAGTCTCTGAGAGTGCCCAGGCCCTCCCACACTGGAGCCAAGAAACACAGATCTCTCTTCCTCCAGGTGAAGAAAACAAACACAAAAAAACATGGAAATGTTCAGTTCCCAACAAGCCCATGCAGGGTCCACCTCCACAGCCCACATGCAAAGTTCACTTCAGTCCACATGTGCTGTCCAGGACAACGGCTGTTAAGTACAGAAGTGCAGGAAGTGAGGGTGTGCGGGAACTCCACAGGGCACTGGGACCCAGATGGTCCCCTTCCTTGGAGAGGATTCAAATTATAAAGTGTTGCAGGCCAGGTGGGATGGAAGGGGGTTTGGGAAGGAGAGACATCAAGGAGGCCCCAAGGCTGACTCCTGCCGCAGGCCAGACGCAAGCCTGGTGATGGTAGGTGCGGGCACTGGGGTCTGCAGCCAAGTGTGCACACCCCAGAAGACCCCACCCAGCTGTCTCCCTCGACAGGAGCAAGAAGCAGGAAGGCGGCCCAGAGGACCAGACTCCCCAGCTCTGCGCCCAGAGCATGCACAACGTGGCCGGGACAGCCACATGTTGGTGGACGTTTCCGTTTGCGACCGGACCTTCCTGATGGGAAGGAGGCCCTCCAAAGTGGTGTTCGACTCTGGCAAAGTGAAGATTTGCCAATTTTATGGGAGCCCGAAGCCCAGGTTCTGGGAGAGCAGCAGGAGTAAGGGCTGTGGAGGGGTCTGGCTTCTCGGCTCTGGCAAGGACGTGACCCCTTGACTGAAGGGATGTGTCCTTGTCCATGGGGCCTTTCACTCCGTAAGCATCACCTCTTGTGCTGGGAGCATGTGGGGATGGGGTTCCGGCAGCGTGTGCCCAGCCCCTGGTTCTCACGCGCGCCAGGTGAGCACCGCCCCTTCTTCCTCAGCTTCCTTCTTTTTGGCTTCTTTTATTGTGATTAATGAATTCATTTGGGGGGGGGGGCTTTTGGGTTACAAGCCATCGTTGCTCAGGAGTGACTCCTGGCTCTGCACTCAGGGACCATATGGGATGCCGGAGATGGAACCTGGCTTGGCCACGTGCAAGGCAAACACCCTACCTGCTGTGCTGTAGCTCCGGCCCCACTCTCGGATATTTTAAATGGTAGGTATTCCCCAACTCTTTTGAAGCATACACACATATATACATATGTACATGTCTGTGTATGTATACACGCTCATCTATAACCTTTGTGGGTAGTCAGTTTGGTTTGTTTGGTGCGGTGGGGACTATGCCCTGGCTCTGTGCTCAGGGATCACTCCTGGCGAGGGAGGAGCAGCCCAGGCCGTCAGCAGTCACTCGAGCCCGGGAAAGTGGGGCTGTGTGGTCAGAGGGCACTGGCTCGCCTTCTCACGGTCATCAAAGAGCCTTGAAATGCTGCGTATGTCAACACATGTGGCTTCTCTTCCTGTCCCGGCCCAGGCTCTGGGCGAGCTAACTGGGGCGTCCAGTCCCTGCCGGGCTCCTTGCTCCGCCGAGCAGTCTGGGAATGGTCAGCTGTTCAGTGATCTCGCCAGGCCGCCCCATGTCCCCCAGATTCTGTGTGGTCACTCCGCGCAGCACCTCCCCAGGGGTCATACAGGGGTCATGCAGGGGTACACTTCCCCTCCTGTCCCATGCGAGAACCAGGGACCAATTACTCCTGGCAGTGCTCAGGGGACCAGATAGGATGCCGGGGATTGAACCTGGGTCTGGCGTGTGTAAGTCAAACGCCCTCCCCGCTGTGCTATCGCTCTGGCCCAGGATATAGTTTCTCTCAAGGCTGAGGCCGGGCCTACACGCCCTGGTCACCACCATCACCCACCTCATTCTGCAAGTTTGCATTGGTGTTCCTGGTGTCCTCCAGGGAGGCCAGGGTCTCTGTCTTCTCCTGGGACAGTTGCTGCATAAAATGCCTGGCATCTTCCGCTGTCTGCACAGCCTGGAGAGAGAAACCTCGTTGAGCCACGCCGGGGGGGGGGCAGGGAGGGGTTGGCAACAGTGGCACAACACAGCGCGAAACGCCCCACAAACCACCCACACCTGCCACAGTGGCTCCGGCCCCGCTGGCCGCCGGTTCATCCTGCGGGGACTCACGTCTGAGCCGCTCAGCAGCAAGACTGACACCCAGAAACAGCCCAGGGCTCCCAAGAGCCTCCATTCCTCACACAGAATAAAAATGACATGAGCGGACAGCTAAGCAGGCCTGGGTGGAAAGCGTGGGGGCGGGGGGGAAGGAGAGGAGATGTGAGCAGTGAGCACAGGTGTGGGAATGGGAGAAAGGTAAACCCTGAGTGAGCTGGGAAGAGAGAACACCTGCCCGGCACCAGGCACCCTCGAGTCCAGGCTGCCCTGCACCGGGCACACTGCTGGTGGCACAGGGCACCCCCGAGACCCAAGTGAGCAGACTCAGGGCAACCGCTCAAAGTCCCCCCGGAAGACAATGCTTTGCTTTACAACTTAGTGCCTCTCTCATGCCTTCCCTTACGTCTTGAAGAGCCACAGTGCAATCTTCCGTGAGAACTCCCCCCGGAAATGAACATACTGTCCTTTCTTGGTTTTATTCACAGCTTATGCCTTGTCCTAGAGGTCAGCAGGCACGTGGTGACGAGCTGTCCCTGAGCCCGCAGCAAACAGCCCGTGACACACGGGTTCCGTGGGGATCCACCGCTCCTTGTGCCGACGAAGAGCAATCCTCTTAACCGCTAAAAGGGGGTGCCCGGGGCCAACGGGGGTCGGGCCTGCTCCACTTTACCGTAAAAGACTGCAGCGTCTTGAGCTCTCTGATCTTGAAGGTGAGCCTGATCTTGTCCTTCCTCAGTATGCGGTTCTCCTTCTGGGCCTCCAGGAGGTTGGCCGAGACGTGGCTGCTGGTCTGGGCCAGCCGACTGACCTCCTTCTGGAGGAGGAAGTAACTGCCGGCCAGCTGCTCCTTCTCCCGCAGGATCTCGGCCACCTTCTCTTCTGACCGCGCCTTCTCCTCCAGCAGGTCCAGGTGCTCGGCCTGCAGCCCCTGGGCACGCGCCCGCAGCTCCTCCGCCTCCTGCTCCAGCAGCCCCAGGCGGCCTCGCAGCTGGCTGGCCTCGTGGGCGGCCGCCTGGGTCTCCTTGGCGCGGGCCTCCCGCTCCTGCGCCAGGGCCTGCTGTGCCGCGAGCCTGTCCTCCGCCAGCCGCCGGCACTCCTCCTGCCGCTCGGCGTCAAGCGCCTCCTTGGCCTGCAGCACGCTGGCGTGTGTCTTCTCCAGGCTGCGGGCTGCGTCCCTGGCCTCCTGCAGCGCCGCCTCGAGGGCGCCCTGGCTGGCCGCCAGCCCCTGGAGCTCCTGCTGCAGCGCCTCCAGCTCGGCCTTGTGCACGGTCTTGGTGGCCTCGTCCAGCTGCGTGCGCAGGCAGCTGGCCTCGGTGCCCAGCAGCTCCTTGGCCTGCAGCGCCGCCTCCAGGCTGGCGCCCAGCTTCTCCTGCTCCTGGCGCAGCAGGTCCTTCTCGAGCTGCAGCTCCTTGTTCCTCTGAGCCAGGCCGTCACGCTCCAGCTTCAGGGCCACGCACAGGCTGTCGAGCTCCAACTGCTTCTCGAGGGCCGACTCTTTCTCGGCCGTGAGCTCCTCGATCTCTTGCGCCAGCGACTTCTGATCCCAAGCCAGCTCATGATAGGAGCACTGCAGCTTCTGGATGATGTTGTCCTTGTCCTTGGCCAGGGATAGGTTCTCCAGAACCAGCTTCTTGACATGCTCCTCCAGCTGGCCCCTCTCCTCCAGGCCCTTCTTACACTCAGCCACCAGGCTGCTCTTGCTCATCTGCAGCTCCTCCACCAGGGCCTGCAGCCCCACCTTGGCGACCTGCAGGGCGTCGTTCTCCGCGCGCACCCTCTGGAGCTCCTCCTGCACCGCCCTGCCCTCTTCCAGCACTTTCTCTTTCTCTGCCTCGAGGGCTTCTCGGCCGAGCTGCTCCTCCTGCCAGAGCTTCTCTGCGGCCCGCCTGGCCTCAATGACCTTCTCTTTATCGAAAAGAATCGCTTGGTTCAACAGCCAGAGCTTCCTCTGCTCTTCCCGCAGCGAAGAGTTTTTGGCCTCCGCTTCCTTCAACTTCAATAGCAATGACTCTCTCTCTGACTTCAGAGAGAGCTTCTCCTTCGCCAGCAATTGATTCTCTGACCTCAGGGCCCTGCGATCCTCCGACATCAGCTCAATTTCCTCTGATGTTATTAGGTAAGTTAATGACTACAGAAACAAAAGCGGGCAAGAACGGAAACAAGAATGAGATCAAGCAGGCACAAGCAAGCCAAGCACTTAATGTGGCCTAAACACCAGAAATGAAAATGGCAGAGTAGTCTTACCTGCACACGCGTGCATACGTGCATGCACACACAAACACACAAACACGTGCGCGCACACAAACGCACACACACGCACACACACACACACACACTCGCAGGATGGAGAGGCTCAAACGCAGTTAGCTTCACAGGGTCAACATATCTACCTGCCTATTTTGTGGATGGGGGCCCCACACCTGGTGGTGTTCGGGTCTCGCTCAGGGTTCTGTGCTCAGGGATCACTGCTGGCAGGGCCGGAGGACCATACGGGATGCTGGGGATCAACCCGGGTTGGCCAAGTACAAGGCAGCACTACCCATTCTACTATCAGCCATTTTATTTTTGAAATGCCGTCTGAAATTATTCCTGACAGCTCCCCGGAAGTTTTAAGTACAGTTGGATCTTGACATTGGGGCATAAGATTTTTCCCCCCACTTCAATTATTCCATTACAAAATCCATCACTCTGTCATAGAAGGGATGCATTAAAAAACTAGTTTCCAGTACAATTCAAAGAACTACAAAAAGTATTTTGTTGTTGAACTTTGTGCAGGAGGGGAAGGGAAAAGCAACCATTGCTTGCAAAACGACTTTCACAGGGACAAACAGAGGCAGGAAATGGACTTAGTCCCAAAAGTTTTACACTTTATAGAAAATCCAGACTAATCCACCAAGCTTTGGAGACTGAAGCCAACAGGTTTTGCTTGCCAAACACAGTAACAACAAGTCTCAAAATGGAGACATTAGTGGGCCCGCTCGAGCAAATCGATGAACAATGGGAGGGCAGTGTTTGCAGAAATTTGGGAGGGGCCCAGGGGCTCCAGGAGGAGTGGCCGCACACGGGCCAGAGTCTCCCTCACCTGCTCTCCCTGCCCGTCAGCAACGGGTTGTGCGTCTTCGTTTCTGAGTCTCAATGCACACCATAGTTTAACCGCCATGTACTTTCCAGAACTTTCTGCAGCAAGGGCTATCTTCTCTGTCCAGCTCAGCAGCCATGAGCCGCAGCAGGCTACTGGCGTGCGCTGGGCAGCTGACCGCTGACGGTCAGGTTACTGGAATGGGACTGACCTGAGCATGCACACGAGGCTGCTGGCCACAGAACTGGGCCGTGCAGGTGGTCCAGAGAGGAGACGTAGCCCTGGCTCTGGTGCGTGGTGGAAAGAGGCCGGGCACCAACACACACGCGGGCCATGGCCGCCGCTCAGCAGCCCTGGTTTCCTCTGATGTAAGCTCGGTTCCGTTTTCTTTCCACTGGCTTATAGATATGTATACACACACATATACATACAAGCACATATATGTATAGGCATACACATATATGTATAAACTATACATGGGACCAAGTGTGTAAAACTGAAAATGTATCAAAATATGTACATATGAATTAAAATACACTTATTATATGGATATAAAGATGTACACATATGTACATGTTATGTATGTACACACATATATGTGTGTGTACATTATTTTCCTTCTTGTTTTGGGGTTCACACCCGGCAGAGGTCACGGCTTCCTCCTGGGTGCTTGGGGGACCATGGGGGATGCTGGGGATCCCCCGGTGGGTCACGTGCACAGCAAGTGCCCTCTCACTGCACTAGTTCCAGCCGCTTTATTTCTCCCCACTGAGCTTCGAACCTTAACATTTCTTTGATACATGAAAAAATGCCTTTGAGCAGTCAAGTGAAAACACGAAGGCCTGAACTTACTGAGCAAGCTAAAAACAAAACAGACAACCCAAGCTGGGGTCCCTGGGCTTCTATGTGCTCTGCCGGGCGCCCCGGGAGCAACCCCCTTCTGGCTCTCACAGGCGCCAACGGACGGAGGAAGTGTCTGAGGCTGCAGGCCGAGGCCCCCAACAGAGCCCGACCCCGAGACGGCGGCCCTGCGCCCACACACCTTGGCCTTGTCGGCTTGCGTCTTCAGCTCGGCCACCTCCCGCAGCAGGCTCCCGTTCTCCGCCTGCACCGCCTGCAGCTTCTCCTCCGCCTGCAGCAGCAGCTTCTGCAGGGCCTGCAGCGCCTCCTCGTGCTGCGCCTGGCTCTCCGTGGTGGACTTGGCGTGCTCGGCCTGCAGAGCCTGGGACTGGCTGCGGCTCACGTCCACCTTCTCCCCCTGCGGGGAGCCGGGGGCCACCATCAGCTGTGGGCCCCCTGCCTGCCCCCAGCACACACGCGCGCACACACACACACAACGCATACAATGCACACAAACACACAAACACACAAACATACCCGCACACACACGGCGACTCTGCTCACCAGCACATACACACACACAATGTGAGCCTCAGAGGCGATAGGGCCGAGCTCGCCTGAGGAGGCTTCGCTTTGCCCTCAGCAATGTAAAGATCAGCGTCCGACTCCCCTGGTACTCACCAAACTCCGAAGCTCTTTCTCCAAAGCCTCCTTCACTCGACTGACTTCGTTCAAGTTCTCCTGAAGACTACGAAGCGCTAGCTCCTTCCCCTGCAGCTCCTCGGCCAGGCTCTCGGCCTACCAGAGAGACAAGGATGGAGTGAATGGACCAAGGGGACGAACAGGAACAGGAAGGGGAAAACAAAACAGAAAGCACGTATGAGAAGCCCATGACCCAACACAACCCCGAAAAACAGAGGCGTGAGGTGAGTGCGATTGCCTGAAGTTCTCAAAGCCAAGGCCTTGGCGCCGTCAGTTCTGGTGATGACTGTCTAGTGGTTACTGAAAACGGCTCAAACAGAGGCGTTTTCTAGACCTACATTTGGAGTGACCAGAAAATAAGAAAGCCTATGAGAAAGACTGACTTTCCAGGGGCGGGGAGACGGCACAAAGGGCTGGAGTACACACCAGGCCCGAGTTGGAACTGCAGCACCACTGGGCGAGCCTGAGATCGGTCCACAAGCTGAAAGACCCACTACTGCTGGGCGGGAGGACCCCAGAGCCGAGAGCATGGCTTGGCGAGGAAGAAGGACGTAAGCAAGGGAGGAGGGAGGCTAAGGATACGAAGGAGGGAGGGAGGAAACAGGGAAGAAAGGGAAAGGGAGGGAAGGGAGGGAAGAAAATGTTATCTTTTTTTTTCTTGGCCCGCTTGAGCTAATTGGTGAACAAAGGGAGGACAGTGACAATGACAGTGACCCTATGGGATGCTGGAGATCGAACTCACGTAGGCCGTGTGCAAGGCAAATGCCCTTCCCACTGTACTATCACTCTGGCCCCCAAGATTTACTTTCTTGTAGTTTCTTGTCTGTGACTTTAAAAGTTTGAGGGGTTTCAATATGAAATTTAAATTGAAGAACCTCTAATCCACTAGACAGCAGAACGTGACGTTTGTTACATCTTGATGCGAACAAGTGGTTCAACTATGCCCTGCTGTGTCCTAGGAATTGATTCTGTTTGTTTCTGGAATGTCAGCTAAGGAGTCCTGAGTCCTGAGAGGAACTCCCGGGGGTCTCTGGGTCCTTCTGTTATGTCTGTCAGTCCTGTCTACAAATCCCACAGCCCTTCCATCTTGGCCAACAGAGAAGTTTCTTCAACAAAGCGCACAGCGCCATGGGGGTCAGTGGGGGGCGGCTGGGAGGGTGCGTCCTGCCACCACAATCCTATAGGAGTTAAAGGGCATTTTTCCAAGGGGCTCCTGGGTGAGAACTGCAGCTTCCTCGGCTTGGCCCAGATCTCACTGTCTTGTCCTTCCCCAGGGTCAGGGCTACCATGAGAGTCCATGTCCGTGGCCAGCAGGAGGCCATGCTGGAAGGCGGACTTGGCCCAAGCACCCCTTAGAGGCTGAAAGGGATGAAATCTCTGCAGGGCTGGGCAGGGGCTTGTGCTGCAGGCAGGGAGGGGCCGGCAATGAGAAATACCAAGATGGGCCACGTCACCAGCCCTGAGGGAGCTCAGAGGCTCAGAGGCATTGAGCACCAGCTGGAAACTGAGGCGCCTCGGGGAGAGGTTGGCAAAGCCAGTCACACGAGCAGGTGGTCAGCAAGGTCAGGGAAAGAACCCTGCGGCCAGACTCGAGCCCAAGGGTCTGGGCGGACTCGGCGAGTACGCAGGGGGCCCAAGGGGGGGGGCAGAGGTTTGCTTTGGGGGCTCCTATCTTGTTTTCTCACTGGCCTTGTGAAGAGTTCTCAGTTTCAGAAAGACCCCAGACGGGCCCAATTAGCCGGGGCCAAGGCTTGCACGGCATCTGGGTGCTGGGGACCAATGACAGTCCCAGAATCGTGCCGACACGTTCTCAGTCCCATCAGAGGGAACCGCACGGGACGTGACCGGGAGACCTGTCAGCACCAAGCCGGAACACGGCGGCGAGCAGACAGACACACAGCATGCAGGGAGCGAGCGTGGAAGTGGGCGAGGGCACCCGGGTACCAACCTGCCACTCTCGGCCCGCTTTGCATTCTCTAACTCCTGAATCTGCTGCTCAGCCACCTGGAGCTGCTGCCTGAGCTTCTCCATTCCCAATTGACCTCGGAACTGGCCTTTCGGAGCCCATCGAGCTGCAAGAGCTTCTGCTGGGTGGCCTCCAGCTGCGCCGTGGCGTCGGCCAGGGCCTGGGCTTGCTGCCTACACATGGCCCGCAACCCCTCCAGGTGCGTTACCTTCGTCTCCGCCTCCTGCAGCTTGTTCAGGGCGTCCTCCATCTCCACCAGGTGCTGGTCCTCGGTCTGGTCGAGCTTGGCCCGCGCGGCCTCCAGGCTGTTCTTCTGCTCCTGGGCTGTCCTGACCAGCCGCGACCTGAGCGTCTGCAGCTCAAAGGCGTGCGCTGCACGCTCAGCCACCTGCTGGGCCTTCGAGTTCTCTACCTCCTGCTGGTACTCGAACTGCAGCCTCTCCATCTGCATCTTGAGCTCGGCCAGCTCGGCCGCCTCGGCGCCCACGCCCCGGCTCACGGACGCCTTCGGCTCGCCCATGGCCTGTTGGTGCGGGGCGATGGCCGTCTCCAGCTTGGACTTCCACGGGGCGATCACGTCCGTGTTTTCCTCGTTGGCATGGTCCAGCTTAGTTCTCAGCCCCTCGTTCTCCTTGGCGAGCTTCTCGGAGGCCGCCTGCAGGGCCTTCACCTCCTTCTGGTGGGAAAACAAAATTTCCATGAACTTAAAACAGGAAGGAAAAGAAGCAGAAATAGAAATTATTCTTTTGCAAACTGACTGTTTGCTTTTTCTTGTTTCAAGGAATACCTTCCAATAAACTGGGGTTCTAAAGGATTTGATTTGTGCTGCTCGACTGAAAATCAAAGCTGAGGCAAAGGCGTAGACCCAACTGTCAGAACGAGAGGAAAACGCTCATCAACAGCAGCCTCCGGCCCCAAGGAGCAGAGGTGCTTCCGCCGGGCCCTGCCAGGTGCATGACCCCTGGTATCCCTGTCTGATTCGGAGTCTCCAGCAGAAGTGGTCCCGGCGGGGTCGGCCAGGCCACCCCGCATCCTTGCCTGCACCCTGCAAGCCTCTGGGACCTGCCCGGGCTTTACCTCCAGGTCGCCTTTGGTGATGGACTCCTCTTCGACTCGGAACTGGAGGTCCTCCACTTTCCTGTGGGGGAGAGGGAGAGTTGTGAGGGGCGTCACTGCTGCCCCCCATGAGGGCCACCATCCTGTAGATGTGCGCCTGACCCAGCCCCCGCCTCCACACACAGGAGGGCTGAGAGAGTCAGCGAGGGCCAGAGCGAGAGTACAGCGGACAGGGCATTTGTCTTGGCACGTGGCCGTCCCGGGTTCAATTCCCAGCATCCCATTATGGTCCCCTGTGCAATGCCAGGAGTAATTCCTGAGTGCCGAGGCAGGAGTAACCCCTGAGCATCGCTGGGTTGACCCAAAAAGAAAAAAGAGAAAGTCAGCGAGTCCCCTCGGCTGTGAGCACTGGGTGGTACCCGCAGGCTACAGGAGGAAGCTCTGTCGAGCCAACGCCAGGCGCAGTGCCATATCAGCCTTTTCTGCCTCGCAGCTAACAGAGGTGGTTAGAGACTGACCAGGTGCGCGTGCCAGTCCCTCCCAGCCAGCGCCTGTCCCCGCATCGGGACAACAACTGAGCCCCTGGGGGAGAAGCAGCAAATGACTCGGGGCCAGGGCGGGGGGGCAGGAGGGGCTCCCAGGGGACGTGGCGAGTTCGGCATGTGGAGCTGAGGGGCTGAGCCGGGCACTGGCAGTGCCCCTGGGCACCACACTGCCGGGAGCCCATCTGAGAAGACCGTCTTGGCCGGCACCCCGTGTCCGTCTGTCTGCAGCCTGGCCTGAGCCCTGCCTGTCTGCTGCCGTGCCCCATGGGTGCTGCGGGTTTCCTCCCGCCCAGGATTAACCCCAGGGACTCCCACAGGGCCCCACTGGGATACGACAGTTCCCGGCCACCCAGTACAGGTCTCCTGAACACCAGGCCACGTGGACACAGCAGGGAGGGCCGGGGGTGGCTGGGCTCCAGTGAGCTCCCCCCATCCCCCCCAATGAGGCCACTCTCAGGACTGGGCACCCGCTAGTTTGTGGTTCTCACAGCCCTGGAAGGCCAGGAGCACCCCACCCGAGGCAGCCCCCCAGCTCCTGGCACGGCCTCACCTCTTCTCCTCCTCCAGCTGGTTCAGCAGCTCCACCTTCTCCCAGTCGGTCGCTTCCAGCATGGCCCGCAGCTCGTCCATCTTGGCCTCCAGCTCCAGGACGTGCTGTGGAGGCAACTGCGCGTGAGTGTCCTCGCCCACCCCCGACAGCCCTCTGTGGGCTGGCACCGCCACCTGCCACCGCGGCATGCTGAACACGTCTCCCACCTAAGCCGCAGCGTTTCTGGAAGGCCGGGGGGGAACCACACCACGAAAGCACCAGCGGGGATAACTCGGCGCTCCCTGAACCCCCACGGGGTGAGCAGAAGGTGCATGCGATCAAACCACGCGCCGGATGCCACCGCAACGACGGCAGACGGGGACCCACGGCCTCTCCCTGCACCGCCTGCACCAAGGTCGCGCCCAGCATTTGCCGCAAGCGTCTCTTGGCCCCAGCACTGCCGTCTGCACAGACGTCACCTGGTCGTGCCCGTCCCAGCCAGGGCCAGCTCCTGCTCTATCTCCCCCACATGGCTCGTGGTCTTGGCCACCTCCACCCGCTCCAGGTCTCGCTCGGCCAGCAGCTGCTCAATGTGCTGCTGCTTCTCCTTCAGCACCTCCTGGAGGGCGGTTGTGCTGGAGATCTTGCAGGCATAGCGAGAGGAGGTTTCTGGCAACTGCAAAGGAAAAAGAGACGTGAAGGGGGTGGGGGTGGCGGACGCGGGCATGCACACGGCTATCCTCAGCAAAGCAGATGGAGCAGCGCTGCATCCGTGCATATGGGCCAGCGACTCTCAGCAGAAGCGTCTTGAAACCTTCCCGAAGGTCCTTGGACGGGACCTGGGCTCCACTGACCTCGGGCCTCGTGGGAATCCAGAGACTCTTCTGCAGAGCCGGAGGCAGCCCCCTCCACAGCCCGCTCTGGCCTGAGCTTCCTTAAGGCTGAGCCCTTGGCATGAGCTTGAGGCCGGCTCCAGCATCTTCAGCCTTGCAGGTCCGTCAGGGTCTCCCAGGGCAGCCTGGCCCTTCTCTCTTCCTCTTCCTTCCAGCTCACCTCGCTCTCCCCAGCACCCGCCCCAGGCCTGAATAGCAGTAACCAGAGACTCTTGTCTCTGGGAATGGCCCCGTGCCCCTGAGGGTCACTGGGTGTGACCCCATAAAAGACCCCTGTGCCATCTGCCTTCGAAAGGGGGGATGAGAGGCTAGAATGGTAAAGTTGCGGGGAAGGCGCTGGCCTTGCACGCCGCTGCCCGAACTGGATCCCAGGTACCCACCCCATAGGGTCCCGAGCCCACCAGGAGTGACTCCTGAGTGCAGAGCCCGGAGTAAGTCCTGAGCATTGCTGGGGTGTGGCCCAAAATCCAGGAAAAAAAGGAACAAGTGGTGGGTGAGCATGTGTGAAGGCTCACGCCCAGCGAGCAGGACAGCAAGGGCAGCTCAGGGGAAGACCAAGCACAAAGGGAAGGAGAGAAGAGGCAAAGACAGTGAGGAGGGGAGGGGAGTGGGCTGGAGGGCCGCGGGGACCGGGGGTCCTGTCCGTTCTGTCCTGGGCTCGTGGTCACTCATGGTCGCTCTGCAGACCAGTTTCCTTGCGGCACAACGGCCCCTGCAGGCGGGGACACAGCGGGACCTGGTCTTCATTCTTCAGGCACACGGTAGCGGGCGCTGGGGCGGGGGTGGCCGAGGACGTCTGCTCCTTCTGCCCGGCCACGCCTGACCCATCGCCCTGCTCTTGCCGCTTCCCTGCATCATCTGAGCTGCTGCCAATTGCCTGCTGACTGACAGGCCCAGCAGGGCCCAGGCTGTCCACTGCTGCTTTGCCTGCTGCGAACTCTCGAGCTACCTGGTTCTGTCCGGGGAGCGGGTCATCCTTGCCTCTGCGTAAGGATCTGGCCGTGACTCCCCAATACACTTAAAGTATATTGGTCAGATTAAATGCTCTCCCCAGGGCCAAAGAGATTTCTTTTTTGGGGGATGGAAGGTGCTTTCAGAGGTTCAAGATCCAGCACTGTCAGGAGTGACCCCAAGAGCAGAGAGCCAGGAATAAGCCCTGAGCACCCCTGAGTGTGGCCCCAAAACCAAATAATAAATAAATAAAATTTCTAGGAGCACACGAGCTCTCGGGCCCAGCCATGTGCAGTGCTGCCGGGAACTGCAGTCAACTCTGATTTCAAGGGGTGGCTGGGAAGAGCTTGACAGCCTTGGGGGTCTCCACCAAGACCTGGGCTCAAACCCCCTCCACCGGGAGCAGCCCCCAAGCACCACGCCTGGAGTCCCTGAGCACTGCCAGGTGAGCCCCAAAACCAAAGAGCAAAAATAAACTAGGAAAGGTGGGCGGCGGTGTTCCCCGAGCCTCCTGGCCTGAGCGGGTGGGGCCGGCTGGACGCACGCGCTTCCTGGGCCCGAGACAGCTCCCTGAGGAAACGAGCACGGGAGCGAACGGCTTCTTTCAGCCAACCGTGGAGACGAGACTGCGAGGTTCAGGCGCCGGAGCAGGGAGAAAGCAGCACCCCTGGTATGGGGGGAGGCGGTGCTGAGGGGCGGGGCAAGGTCGGGGCCACGAGCTGAACTCAGGATGTTGATGCCAAAGCCTCTGCCCTGCGCATGGTGTGTGAGGCCCCAGGCTCCATGCCAGCAAGGCCGGACCCTCTGTGGGAGCCTGGTACCTCAGAAGAGCAACTCAGCCAACACGCGAACCGGGAGGCTCCCCCAGGGCACGCACGGACCTGTGTGCATGTATGTATGCGTGCACGTACGTTCCTGTGGGCATGTCTACACACAGCTGTGTGCGTGCGCGCGTTCTGTCTATGCAGGTACGTGCCTGTGTGTATACACCCATCAGCCTGTGTATATACGGTATGCACTACGTGTACATGTATGAGTGCCTGTGTGTGTGTGAACGCTTGTGTGTGCACGTATGGAATTACGTTGTGGGTGTATACTTCCATGAAGCCACACAGACTCATTCTATATTCCTGTCATATGTGCTAACGGTGATGTGCAGTGTAGGAGTGAGCTCCACCCTGCGTAAAGATATGCAAGGCAGGGGCCAAAGAGCTGGAGAGCGAAGCCCCAGCGCTGCCCAGGCTCAATCCCGGAGGCCCGCCAGGAATAATCCCGAGCACAGAGGCGGGAGAAAGCCCTGGGCTCTGCCAGGTGTGACCCCAGAACAGAACAAAACAAGACAGCAGGGGGAGGCTGGAGATACGGCTCAGGCGTGGGGCTCTTGCTCGGATGTGGGAGGCCCCGGCTCAACCCCAGCACTGCAAACGGCCCCTTCAAGCACTGCAGGGTGTGGCCCACAGTCAAGCAGAAAAAGAAAACCGAATTCCACAAACGGGCTGGCTCGCGAGGGAAGGCGAGGGGCTTCTGAGTCTGCTCCCCTCCTGAATGGCGAGGCGAGGGGAAGGAGGAGTCGGACGTGAGGATGGAGGCAGGGCAGAGAAACCTGGTGGTGGTCAAGCAAGACAGGACTGGCCCCAGGCCTGTGCCCACGGCGCGCGGCCTCCTGGCTCCCGTTCCCGTGTCACCTGTTTTGTATCTTCCGTTGCACACACACTCACTCCCTCCTCTTC
Source organism: Sorex fumeus (assembly GCF_029834395.1). Classification (NCBI taxonomy): domain Eukaryota; kingdom Metazoa; phylum Chordata; class Mammalia; order Eulipotyphla; family Soricidae; genus Sorex; species Sorex fumeus. The sequence goes on from NW_026606164.1 coordinate 2,807,526, forward strand.
CGCATCGAGGGTCAATGCAGGGAGCAGAGGGGGCGGCAGGAAGCGCAGCCCCCAGCAAAGCCAGCCCCCCGGGACACGTCTCCATCGTGGGCCCGTTTCCCTGTGGACAATATCTCAGGACACCCTTGCACAGTCGGACACACTTTAGTGTTTAGGACTCAGAGAGACGTGAGGGGAGAAGCCACGAGGCCCCAGCTTTGACTTGCGGCCCCGCAATGGACAGAAGTCAAGGCCCCTCTGTGTCGACAGGGGTGCAGAGGGACAGGAGGGAGCAGGGAGGGACGGAGAGAGCAAACAAGCAACGCCAAGCGCCAAGCGTTCCCCAGAGTCCCTGGGTCCCGCTCTGACCCTCCGACGCCCCCTTCAGCTTCCCCACTTCATCGCTACGGCAGCCTGGGGCCGGAGACGAGCCCTGAGCACCGGAGGAAAGGCCCATCCCTGCTCCTGTCACCGGTGGTGGCTGGGAAGCCACTCGCCTGCCCCCCGGAGCTGCCCAGCCCACCCGGTCCTGTTCCGCCTCTCGCCCCTGGGGCCTGGGAGTCTGTGGGGGCCTGAGTATCGCACAGGGCGGGGAGGGGGCTGCTTACTAGTCCCGTGTGGCTGGGCCTGCTGCTCACGGATGAGGCCACGGAGCTCACGGAGCTGAGCGAGGAGGCCGACGGGCGGCGCTTCAGGCTGGCGGGGGTGGTGGCCATCACACGCCTCGCGGGGGCCGCCTTGGCCTTGGCCGGTGTCGTGGAGGGGAAGCCGATCTTGGTGACTTTGTGAATGGGAGCAAACAAGCCGTACTTGGGCTGACACTGGAAGTACCTGCGGACAACGAGGAGGGGGGGACAAAAGACACCTTTGGCAAGAGAGACAGGCGCCGACCGCGGAGTCCACTGAGTCCCACAGTCTCACACCCCCACAAACTAACACGCTCCCACAGCCCCACACTCCCACACAGTCACACCCCAACCAACTCTCCCACACTCTCACACTCCCACTCACCCCAACAAACACACTCACACCCCAACCAAGACTCCCACATTTCCACAGCCCCACACTCACATACACTCACTCCCCAACAAACACACACACTCACACACCCCAACCAACACTCCCACACACTCACGCCAACCAACACACACTCACACTCACACCCCAACCAAGACTCCCACATTTCCACAGCCCCACACTCACACACACTCACACCCCAACAAACACTCCCACACTCTCACACTCCCACTCACCCCAACAAACACACTCGCACCCCAACCAACACTCCCACATTTCCACAGCCCCACACTCACATACACTCACTCCCCAACAAACACTCCCAGACTCACCCGAAGAAACACACACACTCACATCGCAACCAACACTCCCACACTCTCACACTTCCACCAAAACAAACACTCACATTCACACCCAAACCAACACTCCCACACTCCCACAAACTCAAACCCCAACACACACACACACTCACACCCCAACAAACACTCCCACATGCTCACAGCCGCCCCACACTCGCACACACTCACTCCCCTAGAAACACCCATTCACACACAACCAACACTCCCACACACTCACACCCCAACCAACACACACTCACACCCCAACAAACACTCCCAGACTCACCCCAAGGAACACACACACTGACATCGCAAACAATACTCCCACACTCTCACACTTCCACCCCAACAAATACACACACTCACACCCCAACAAACACTCCCACATTTCCAGAGCCCCACACTCACACACACTCACTCCCCAACAAACACTCATACCCTCCCACAGCCCCACACTCACACATACTCAAACCCCAACTAACACACACTTACACCCCAACCAACACTCCCAAACACTCTCACCCCAATAAACACTCCCACACTCACCCCAAGAAACACACACACTCACACCCCAACCAACACTCCCACACTCTCACACTCCCACCCCAACATACACACACTCAGAGCACAACAAACACACCCACATTTCCACAGCCCCAAACTCACACACACTCACTCCCCAACAAGCACTCATACCCTCCCACAGCCCCACACTCACACACTCACACCCCAACTAACACACACACTCACACCCCAACCGATATTCCCACACTCCTACACACTCACACCCCAACCAACACTCCCACAGCCCCACACTCACACACTCACATCCCAACTAACACACACACTCACACCCCAACCGATATTCCCACACTCCTACACACTCACACACCAACCAACACTCCCACAGCCCCACACTCACACACTCACACCCCAACCAACACTCCCACACTCCCAACGTCCCACACTCACACTCACACTCACACCCCAACAAAAACACACTTACACTCAAACCCCAACAAACACTCCCACACTCCCACAGCCCCAGTCACACACACGCACACCCAACCAACACTTGCACGCTCTCAAACCAACAATGACATGCTCTCATTCCCTCACAAACATGCTCACACCCCCAACAACACTCACATGCTCATGCCCTCACCAACATTCACAGCCCCACACTCACACGCTCACATACACACACCCTCCTACATACATATCCACACTCCGAAGCACACACATTCATACATTCACACACACACTCCCTCGCACGCCTCCCACCCCCACCGCGCAAACCAAGGGCGATTCCAAGCAGCCTCCCCGGCATCTGAAGGGCGACAGCAGGCCCGGGGGTTCCTGCGGGCAAGCACAGCTGCATGTGGGAGCCCCAGGCTGTCCCCACATCCCTGCAGGGTCCCCGAGTGCCACCGGAAGTGGCCCCGCCTAAGAACCAAGTGAAGTGGCCTGCAGTCTCCTCAGCGCCTCCCGGGCACCGTGCATTGCCCCAGGCTGTCTGGGGGGGGCAGGAGGACCCACCTCGTTCCGGCCACGGCGCCATCGTTCTTGCCCAGCGGCTTGTCCAGCTCCACGCCGCACCAATCCCCCTTGGCGAAGTTCGTCTCCCCGAGGAAGCGCACCACACCGGCCTCCACGCCTCCCACCTGCCAGAGGGACGCGGGTCAGGCACTCTGGACTGCGCAAAGCGCCCCCACCCCCGCGAAGGAACATTCTGGCTTCAGAGTAGGGATTTCCGGAAGAAACCCCAAAGGTCAAGGTGCCATTTCCCCCTGCAACCCCTACAGGGTGAGCAGACGCTGCTGCTCAGTGTCCATGCAAGGCAGCGGCGTTCACGCCCACTCGCTTACACCGGTGGCCTGGCTGACCACACCCCTGGGAATCTCTGACCCAGGCCAGCCACCTGGTGTGGCGAGGGGGTCGCTGCCCCGTGGGTGTGGGAGCGGAGCCGTGGCAACCCCACCGCTGGAGAACAATTAAGCCAGAAACCAGCTAGAGGAAAATGACTGTTCTCATATCTTAGCGGAGTTCGATTTTCCAGTTCTCCTTCACTATGCCTTGGCTTGATGCTTGGCCCCCGGGACGCAGAGCAAAACAGAATCACAGCGCTGGACACTGACGGGAATGCTGACAAAAAGGGCCAGAGCACCGGGGGAAGGGCACTGGCTTTGTGTGTGGCCACCCTGGGTTCAATCTTCAGCACCCAAGATGGTCCCCCTAGCCCGCCAAGACTGATTCCTGAGTGCAAAGCCTGAGTGACCCATGAGCACTGCCAGGAGTGGCCCCAAAACCAAAAAGTCAAAACAGAAAGGGGAGAGAGAGAGAGAGAGAGAGAGAGAGAGAGAGAGAGAGAGAGAGAGAGAGAGACCTCAACTAATAATGCCTGAGAGCGCGGTTTTCTTTTTTCGGGTCTGGGGCAGGACTGGGTTCACGTGCTCGGGGGTCACTCGCAGCACGAGGGGTAGCAGCGTCACCCAGGACTGTCTCTGTGAGTCCTGAAGTGCCATGTGCAAAGGCCCTGGCACAGCCTCCGTGGCCACGCGTGGGCCCTGGGCACTGTGAGTGTGACAAGGAATAAAAGAACAAGAGACAGGTGGCTGGGGTGGTGGCCCTGGGCTGAGAAGAGGCTGCAAAGTTCATCGGCGAAGAATTTGGCACAGAACATGCCGTCCCTGACCCGGAAACAGCCTCCTGGAACAGCACAGCTGGAAGCCAGTCACGTCTCTCAAGACCCTGACTTCATATCCTGGAAATATCATCTGCCCAAAACTGCCGCAAGCCTGTCTCCAGAACATTCTGTCAGAGCTCAGCTGGAGAGAAGGGAAGTGATCTCCCAAGGTCAGGAGAACCACCGCACATCAGCCCGGAGAAGCTCTTCACGGTTGGGCTCTGAGACGCCACAGGACGGACAGAGTGACCTCCCGCTCTGAGACACCATAAGACTGACTGTCCCGCTCTGCGACCCCTGCCTACTTGCGAGCACAGACGGGACTTGAGGTCAGAGCTGGGCATTTCCAGTGAGCCCACTGAGGGTCCCTGAGTCTCCAGAGAGAACCAAAGTAGCACAAGCATGGGGGCAGTCTGTCCACTGCCAGTGACAGGGAGTGCCAGGGGCAGGGGACCGCCTTCCACAGGCCTAAGGCTGGAACAGCCGTCTCAGAGCCTCCGAAGGGCTCCTCCGAGGTCAGTCACGTAAACATCGGGGCCAGCTGGCGCAGAACCTGGACTTCCTGTGCGCAGGGAAGAATGGGGCAAAGGGCAGGAGGCCCTTTGGAGAGCCGGGAGGGCGCCAGCCCTGCACGGGAGCTTCGCCTCGGTGCCCCGAGGCCAGCCCCCACTCGCCACGGCCTCCTGACCACGGCTGCGTTAGGCCGTGGAGCGCCAAGCAAACCTTCCTTGAATTAGGAAAAAGACCAAAGAAAGTGTTTGGGTTTTCTTTTTTCCCCCTTCTTCTTTCAGAAAACAGCCATTATGCTGGTTGTGGTCCCCCAAAAAAACCCTCAAAAACTTCATTTTGAAAGGCGTGCTCGAGCTGAGGTATGGAGCGATGGAACAGCACAGCGGGCAGGGCGTTGGCCTTGCACACACCTGCCCGGATGTGGTCCCTGAGCACAGGGCCAGGACTCAGCCCTGAGCACCACCACCAATAAATGAATAACTGATCAGAGTTATTCACCGCAGAGCCAGTGGCAGTGTCCCCGCTCCCTTGTTCCAACGACACTGGTGTCCCTATGTCCGGGTGTGGACGGTTGTGAATGCAAGTTAAAAAAAAAAAGTCTTTTTTCTTCTTTGGGTCTTTGGGTCACACCTGGCGATGCTGAGGGGTGAGTCGTGGCTCTGCATTCAGGAATCATTCCTGCGATGCTTAGGGGACCCTATGGGATACCGGGGAACCCAGTTTGCTGAGTGCAAGGCAAACGCCCTCTCTGCTGTACTACTGCTCCAGCCCCCCAAACAGTCTTTAAACCGTGAGTCTCCTCCAGCTCCAATTCCCTCCCCGTGTTACTCTTTGGCCATCCCTGAACCCTGACCGTGACCCTCCAGGACCCTCCGAGGGCCACCCTGCGCCTGCACAGCTCTCCTCTCCGGCCTCCACAGCTCTGACACCGGCCTGGCGATGGCCATCCCTGTGGTCCCCGGGAAGCCACTGGCTCCGGGCCAGCCCCCAGTCTGTCTGGTCAGAGCCGCCCGCCTCAGACGTCCCCGAGGTGACTTTTCCCGGCCGCTTCCCACGGGTTCTGAAAGCGTTATTGAGTGCTTCTGCTGGGGAGAACAGTTGTCTACAGCCAAGCGCCTCTGCTTAGGGGAGCTGTGCAGAGGAATGGGCTTGGGGTGGACTGAGGATGCCATGTGCAGGGACCTGGTGACCCCCACCAGAAACTCATCTCACAAAGGGTGCCCCCTCGCCCCCACCGAAGGCCTTCCAGGAGCTGCTCAGAGAAACCCAAGAGCAGGTGCTGAGTCTGAAGATCGAGCAACCAAGACAGCAAAACATACTCTTGAGAATGTTCCGGAGACGGGTCCCTACCCGTGGCCTACCCAGGGTCCATCCCCGACACCCCAGATGGTCCCCTGAGCCCTACCAGATCCCTGAGTTCAGCACCAGGAGGAAGCCCTGAGCATGGCCAGGTGTGGCCCAAACACCAAACCACACACGTCTGGAGAGACGGCTCAGGGCTTGCGCACGGAATGGCCTGGAGCGGCTCGGGGTGAGCCCTGTGACGCCCCAAACACAAACATCACAAACCAGAGCAATGGAACCGATTTCCAACTTTGTTCATTGGTTTGTTTTTTGAGTCACAGTCAGAGTGCTCAGGGCTTACTTCTGGCTTGGTGCTCAGGGATCACTCCGGGATGTGCTTGGGGGACTGTACATGGGACCAAGACTTAAACCCCGGGTCAGAGGCATCCAAAGCACACGGCCTCCCCACGGCATGACCCCTCCACCCTGTTTTGGCTAAACTGGTAAAACTGGCAGCATCCCCGCACGCATCCATCACGCTGGAAAGTGCAGGACCAGGTGTCCTGGCTGCTCGTGCTTCCACCCAAACCGCGAGTCTGGGAAAGCTGATGGACCAGACAGGCGAATGGACACCCACCCGCGACCGCTGCCCTCGGCACTCACCAGCACCCGGTCCCCGAGCTTCAGCTCCTGCTCCCCGTTCTTGAGGGAGCCAGCCTCCGAGAGGTTGGAGATGGACTCGCTGGCCGTCCTGGTCAGGTTGCTGATGTGAGGGGTGGCCGGTGCCTCCTTCGCGGAGGGCTGGGGTGCCTTCGGGGCGGCCGCAGGGGCCGGGGCGGCCGACAGGGGCGGTGTGGCCTGGGCAGCAGGCGCTGGCTGCAGGCCGTTGGTCTCATCGTCGGCCTGCCAGCTCCTGCTCAGCTTGGACGGCCGGATGAAGATGCCCTTCAGCGGCTCGCACTGGAAGTAGCGCACACCCGCCACTGAGCCGTCGTTCTTGCCGATGGGCTCGTCCAAGACGATCCCGGCCCACTGACCAGGGGCAAACTGGGTCTCCCCGAGGAACTGGATGAATCCAGGCTTGTTCCCCTTCACCCAGACTCGTTCCCCGACCTGGAAGTCGTCCACAAACTCCTCCTGCGTCTCCGAGGAGGGGGCGCTGGGGGTTTTCTCCCCAGGCACGGACTTCTCAACGGGAGCAGCCGCTGGAACAGCAGAAAGGGTCAGAAGGGTCAGAAGGGTCAGGAAGGGCCTGTCCAGGTCCAGTTAAAGTGTGGTTGGGGGTGGCCACACCCAGCAGTGCTTGGGACTACTCCCAGCCAATGCCGGGGGCTGCTTGTGGTGAAGCCTGGCCGGGCCCGCCGTGAAGGGGACGTGCCTACCTACTGCAGCATCCCAGGCCACAGTCATATTTGGGCAGCTGAGGGGAAATCTTTGGACACACCCCGTGATGCTACGGACCAAGCCAGGAGAAAGCTCCAACACAGTGTCTTATTTCTGCTGTGTCCACTGGCCCATCTTCTTTTTCTTTTAGGGGGGGAGCACTCCAGCCAGTCCGCAGGGCCTATTTCTGGCTCTGCGCTCAGGGTCACTCATGTGAGGTTGAGGCTGGAGAGTCCCATGGGGTGCCGGTTGCCCTCCCCACTGTACTGTGGCTACGGCCGGCAATGAGGCCCTTTAGTCCAGGTGAGTCCACCTCCCTCAGCCTGTCCCCAAGCCCGGGCGAGGGGGCTAGCAGTTAGGAGGGAGCGTGTTGGTCGCCTCAGCTGTCACCAGTTGCCGTGACACTAAAGTCACAGAACGTGAGACTCGTGTGTGAGAGCTGTCCCCAGAGCCATGAACGTGCCTACAGCTCAGGGAGCCCTTCCCGGGCGAGGACTCGGGAGGGGGTTCCCGGGTGGAAATGAGTCTCCCCTGGCCCGGGCTGAGCGCACTTACCGGCCGAGGGCACCTTCAGGGCCCAGCTCCCATGCTTGAGGATCTTGGTGGGGGCCTTCAGCCCGCTGGGCCTCAGCAGACTCATGGTCAGGTGGTCAGACGCTGCCGCGGCCACTACCGGGCCCTGACTGTCGAGCCCACTGTGGGGCCTTCTGAGGCGCACTCGTTCTCAGGGATAAATCTCTGAAGAGCAGAGGAGAGAGTCTGTCTCACGGGAGTGACCACAGCAGCTTCCGGAGCCCAGAGAGCTGCCAGTCTGACACTCGCCACCCCGAGTGCGACCCCCAGCCTCCCGCACAGCCCCCTGAGCCCACCAAGTGCCATTCCTGCACAAAAACTCAATCCCAAACAGACAAACAAACAACAGCAGATTCAGGGCCAGAGGGCAGAGGGGACAGGTACTTGCCCTGCGGGCAGCTGACCCTCACGCCCTCCCTGGCATCACACCCACCCCCAAACACATTCAGGAGCCAGAAATCGTCCCTGTGCACTGTGAGTGCCACTGACCACCTTCCCGTCCAGACACTGACTAGCCGGGAGGCGACTCAGCAGTGATGGCTGGTCTTGTGTGTGCATGTGTGCGTATGTATGTGTGTGAGAGGCCCGGGGTTACACACAGAAGCTAAGGCAAGCAACAGGCACACTTTTTTCTATGGGCTGAGAAGTGCCAGGGAAAAGGGCCCAGCAAGACTGCGCCAAAGGGGGGCTGGAGAGCGATAGCACAGTGGGTAGGGCGTTTGCCTTGCACGTGGCCGACCCAGGTTCGATTCCCAGCATCCCATATGGTCCCCTGAGCACTGCCAGGACTGATTCCTGAGTGCAGACCCAGGAGTAAATCCTGTGCATCACCAGGTGCGACCCAAAAAGAAAAAAAAATTGCGCCAAAGGGGAGCGAAGGAGGTTTTGGCGTTTCCTTCGTTCCTTGTGACGGTGCCCAAGTTTGATAACCACAAGCCAGTATTAACTGCATTTCTTAACCCACAGAACTGAGGCAGACATGTGGATGGGGGAAGCGTCGTCATGGCAATGGAACTCCGAGGAAGTCAACAATAGCTTCATGGCCACCAAAAGACCACCTGAGGGCACGGGACCCAAGGTCTGGTCAAAATTAACCCACATTAGGAGGCCCAGAGCAGGCTGGACCCCCCGAGGGAATAGGAACAAAGGCCAGGAAAGGAATTTCTAAGAGGACCTTGGACCACTCAACTCTACCCCCTTGGCAACCACCCTAGCAACGGACTCTAGGTAGCTAGAAACTCCCACCAGGGGCAGCCTGGGGAAAACCCGAGATTAGCCCCCTTGAACCAAGGGAGGGCGCTCATGTGTGCCCGAGCCCAGGGACTGCTCTTGCCTACGAGGTCGGTCATGTCACGGGCTTCTCCCCTCCTGAGGTGTGGACTTTCGGACCGAACGCAACCAGGCAACCTAACGTGTTCAGTGGCTTTCTGCGCCTCTGGAGAAGCCGCACTCTCTCTCGAGCATGTTACTCCCTCCCTCATTTCCCCTTCCTAAAAGCCTCCAAATAAAATGTTCCTGCTTCATGCTCATCTCCTGAAATGATTTTCTGCGAGAAGGACAAAGGCCCGGGGGCCTGAGGAGGTCGAGGATCGACTCCCTTTCCCTGAAAAGGGCAACCCCTCACTCCGGCCCGAGACCCCGGGAAGGCCTAGTGGGTGTCGTGTGGCTGGTAGGGCTCGTCGCGCTCATCAGTGCCAGCGCTCCAGCCAGTCCCGGGGGAGTGACATCTTCTCCTCTGCTTCTCATCAGCCCCCCATGAGGGCCCACTGACTTCAGAGTCATTCCACATTGAATAGAAAAGTCCGCAAGGGGCAGAGAGGCAGGACAGTGGGGAGGGCACTTGCCTTCTATCCAGTTGTCCTGGGCTCGATCTCCGTCAGCACAGGGACGTTAGCCGGCCAGGGTGACCCCTGGGCACAGCCAGGTATGGCCACCCCACCCCACCCCACCCCCACCCCCAAAAATATATATATATATATATAACTACTAAAAAAACTTAAACGAACTACAGATTAAAAACTATCATACACTAAAGAACTGTTAGAGAAAAAAGCCACCCGCACGCGGGCAAAAAGCCCAGAGACTCAGATTCACCTGTGTCACACTGCACTCGCAGCTTAAAGAACTGAGCTCTGCCAAACAGGCTCGTGCCAGTCTCCTACAGAGACTGAAAATGGCACTTGGAGTCTAGAATGTTCCAAGGTAGAATGAGAATTCCGCAAGGAGGAGGGCATCATGGGCCCTTCTTAAAGGGGCAGGCGCCACCCTTCGTGATGCCAGGGTCCGGCTGAGGCTCCGGAGGGCTGCCCTGCAGATGCCAGCACTAGCTGGCCAATGTGCCTCTGGTCCCTGCGGGGCCCAGTTCTGGACTCCTGGGCCCTGAGAAAGTGGTTTCAGAAAACGTTTGACAAATGTTTGGCAGTTACAGATCTCCAACTGAGGTCATTCGGCGTCCCCCGAGTGTGACCTGGACCCAGTGACTGTGCCCAGGGCCCTCCTCAGGAGCTGGGCCATAAAATCTATGGGCGGGCGGGGGCGGGGGCGGAGGGGCAGAGCGACAGGGCAGAGGCCCTGAGCCCGACCCTGATAGCCCTGCTCTCTGTGACCCCAGTGCTGTGAGCAACACCTGCCGCACCGTGGCCAGGGAGTGGCCCAGCCCACTAAGGCCTGAGAGCTGTACAGAGGAGTCTGGCCTGGCCTGCTCGGATGGGAGCACAAGCTGAATGAGTGCGGGTCCCCTCGAGGATGAGTGAGCAGGAACGGGGGAGTGGTGGGGAGGTGGGGAGGGTGGAGTGACCTAACCTGGGGGCTCAGGTCGGGACACTTGGACGGGACACCTGGCCGTGCTCAGGGCCGACTTTGATCCAGTCATCGGGGCTCATGCTGGCAGGACCTGGGGGGGGGGGGTGACGTACAGGGTGGGGTGGGGTCAGCCGCAGGCAAGGCAGGCTCCTTGGCCCTGGGCTACCTTTCCGGTCAAGGATACCTATTTTCTTTCTTTCCTTTTGTTTTATGGGACACCCGGCAGTGCTCAGGGTTACTCCTGGGTCTGCTCTCGGGAATCACTCCTGGCGGTGCTCAGGGGGACCTATGGGGTGAGCCATGCACCAGGCAAGCGCCAAGTCTTGATGCCAAGGTGCCCACGAAACACAGTGTGCAACAAGGGACTCTACAGAGAACGTCAGGGCCAGCAAACGCTACGAGGAAGTCAATCAATTCTGAAAAAAACACAAAAAGATGCAAAAGGAGGGGCTGAAGTGAGAGCACAGTGGGGAGGGGTTTGCCTTGCTCACGGCTGACCAAGATTCGATCACCAGTCCTGAGCACTGCCAGGAGTAATTCCTGAGCATCCCTGAGTGTGACCCAAAAAGCCAAAAAAAAGAAAAAAAACAGCGCGAAAGAAAATGTGTTTGAGCCTCACTGTCTCCCTGAGACTTGAGCACTCAGTGCCGTGTGTGAGCCCAGTAGAGTCTCCGGCCTAAACATGCCCCGACCCCCTCACCCCCATGCTCCTGTGTTTGGACCGTGACCCTAAATCCTGTGATGGGACCACATGTGTCCATGACAAAGACGCTAGCAGGCTCACGCCCCAGAACGTCCCTGCTTCACACAGGCATGGCACACGGGTCCTGGCCTGCTAGTGGCCGGCAGTGATTTGGCAGGAAGCAGAGGTGTGAGCCTGAACGTGGGTCAAGTACGTTCCTTCAGCCTGGAGGGGAGGAATGTCCGAGAGGGGGTTTTGAGCACTGCCTCACAAGCATGAGGTCCTGAGTCCAAGTCCCAGGGGTCACATGTGCACCTGGCACAAAGCCGGCACAAACCAGGCAGCTCTGCTGTCCCAGCACCACGCAGGAAGGGGGGTGACCCCAGGGGGAGGGCCACCGAGAGAGGAGGGGGACACCACAGAAAGGAGGAGGGAACACAGGGCAGGAGTTGAGGGCTGCAGGGCCGGGAGCACCGGGCAGAGAGCAGCCCTGGGGAGCAGGAGGCCAGGAGGGCGCACCTTGTCACTGGCCACTCGAGGCCGTGTGCAGACCCACGAGGCTGACAGGGCGCCAGCGACGGGGCAACCCCAGCAAGGATTTTTCTTTAAGTTTTGGGCCACGGGGCCAGAACTCTAGTACAGCGGGGAGGGCGTTTGCCTTGCACACAACTGACCTGGGTTCAATCCCGGCATCCCATAGGGACCCCAGAGCACCTCCAGGAGTAAGTCCTGAGTGCAGAGCCAGGAGTGACCCCGGAACATGTCCAGGTGTGACCCAAAATCAAAACAACAGCAGAGCAAGCGGAAGGGCCCGGAAGCTCTGAGCCACGGAAACGCCGAGGTTGGTTGGTGCCCACTCGCCTCCGCCCCCTGCCAGGCCAGGCCGGCCTGGGATCAAGGTGCCCGAGCGTCTCCAGACAGGATCTGCCTCAGCGGCTCGGTGCGTTATCTCAGCCTATCACCCAACTCGACTGGGATTGACTCTGGTTATCTCCTTGACTGGTTATCTTGGGCATCTCAGGGGCCAGCCGCCAATCTCCGTCCTCCCACCTGGCCAGGGCGGGATCAGGTGTCAGCAGCTGGGCCCTGAACACCCCACCTGCCCGTCCAAACGCAAAGCAAGCACAAAGCCAGGCTCGCCCCCAACTCGTAGGACACGACCAAGCTAGGGGCCCCGGAGAGCACTGGGCCCGAGGAAGGGTCCCAGAGATCCCCAAATTTCCCTTGCTCGACGGCCCGGCCCAGCAATCTGCATCAACCACTGGGCCCGAGCTCTCTGCTTTCCTTCTGCTTGCTCAGCGAGACGCAGCACCTCACACCTGTGTTTGGAGGGGAGGAACACCAAACTTTTTTTTTTGGCTTTTTGGATCACACCTGGCGATGCACAAGGGTTATTCCTGGCTCTGCACTCACAGGGGTTACTCCTGGCTCTGTACTCAGGAGACCATATGGATGCTGGGACTCAAACCCGGGATGGCCACGTGAAAGACACACGCCCTACCCACTGTGTATCTCTCCAGCCCCGGAACTCCAAACTTTATATAGAAAACAACGTATTTCACAATGCCTTTTCAGCCATTCTGATTGTTGGGGGGTAAATTCTAAACAATCATGGTGCATCTTTTGTTGAAATAATGAATGCAATCAATGTAGAGGATAGTTAAGGAGAAATCATCTGCCTCACAGGCATTGGGTGGGTGGGAGCTGGGGTATATTGGGGTTCTTGGTGGTGAAAAATGAGCACTGGTGAAGGGTGAAGGGAAAGGTGTTTGATCATTGCATGACCGAGACTTAAATCTGAAAGCTTTGTAACTTTTCCCACGGTGATTCAATAAATAAATAGAAGAAGAATAAATAAATAAATAAATAAAATTATGAAAAACAAAAAAAAAGTAAGGTGGAGTTCAAGCCCAATTCAATCAGCTAATCAGTGGCTGAATAAATAGCAGTACTCCTACATTAAAAAGAAACAAACAAACAAACAAACAAACGAAAAACACTGTACTTGTGAGGCGAGTGCATCAGCAGCCTGATGGCACCTTCAGACTCCAGATACCCAAAATTGCTGCTGTGCCTTTGGCCAGACCCCAAAAACTTGGGCAAAGTTTACCAAAAAAGTAAATGGCCAAAAGTTAGGTATGTGGGAAACACACCCACAAGCCACCTCCGGCTCAGCTATATCCTTGGAGGCATGGCCTCTCTGGTTCCTGATTGAACTGCTTAACGGCCATGATCCCAGAGACTCAGAAACACATCGCGAAACCCAGTGGCTTTTGGCAGAAAGGCGTCTGGTCCCTGCAGCGCTGGGCCCATGGTTTCATGCCTTGGCCTGTTCCCCCTGGCGGCCAGGTGGCCGCCATCCTCCAGAGGTCACTGGACAGTCAGGCTTGGGCCCTCAGTGACAAAACTTGTTGGGCCTCACAGGATGGGGGTGGAGCCAGTCCTGTCCTCCCCGTCCCAACGAGACCCCAAGTCATCGTCCATGAACAGCCTCTCTGACTCCTGATCAAGCTGCTTAATGACCAGGATGCCAGAGACTCAGGAGCAAATCTCGGAACCCAGCAGGTTTGGGCAGAAATCCCTCCAGATTGAAGTGTTCAAATTTGGAATTTCAAAATCACGTGGCCACTACTGCAGCCACACAACATCATAGGTTATTCATAACCAGCAATAGAAAACAAACTGTCTACTGTTGCCTTTTCAGCAGATCTGAGTGTTGGGGTAAAATCTCAAACAATAATTGTGGGTCTGGTGTCAAAATATCGAATGTGATCAAAGTCGAGAGAAAATAATTTGGAAATCATCTGCCCCACACGTAGGGGGAGGGTGTGGGATGGGGATATACTGGGGTTGTTGGTGGTGGAGAATGGGCACTGGTGAAGGTACGGTTGTTTCATTGTATGACCGAGATTTAGACCCGAAAGCTTTGTAACTGCTCTCATGGTGACTCAATAAATAAAATCATAAAAAATGAAAAAAAAGTAAGGTGGAGTTCATGCACAATTCAATCAGCTAATCAGTGGCTGGATAAATAGCAGTACTCCTAAATAAAAAAAAAAGAGAGAGAGAGAGAAATCCAGAAAAACACAGCAAATCTGTACCCCAAGCGCACTCCTCCCCAAACGATCCATTTTCCCCCACCCGAGATAAAGCCGACATGCTATGGGTCACATCCTCCTGCCACTGGCCCCCAAAACGCGACGCTCCCTCCTCCCACCCCGGGGACTGATGGCACAAACTCCATCTTTGTGTCACGCCGTACGTGAGACATTTGTCACTAGAACCTGATGACTCACTTCAGAACCTCAACAGAAGCCACAAAGATGGGGAGCACTGCTCGGGGAGCACCATACAGGGGCTGCTCAGACCTTCTCTGCCTCTGTCCCCCGCCTGCTCTGGGGACGATGCGTAGACAAGTGGCCAGGGGTTGAGAACAGAGGAACCAAGCCTGGAGGAAGTGGGTGCTTGTGTTTTGTTTTCTCTGGAGGCCTCTAACTACGGCTCCTCTTAAGAGACAAAGAAGGCCGCAAATAGGCAAACACTCTGAACTCGGTTAGCACCCAACTCTGATTTAACGCCAAGATCTGCTCTAAACGAACCTTGAAAGGGTAAGCTAAATATCTCTCAGGGAAGCAAATAACCTTAGGGGATTATCTACTCTGGTACTAAAAATGGGGGAAAAAAAGTCTGTTTTGGATTTCTTGAAAATGTCAGTTTGACTCAAAGCTGGGGTTTCCGAAGGCAGTTCTATTTCATCCCGCAGCACAAATGCTTCCTCCCTGCTAGAGCTTTGGCTCACGTCTGTCCAGCGTCTTCTGGACAGGGAAACACCAGCCCTGGGAGGTGTGGCGTGATGGGACACTGGCACACAGGAAGCACCTCAATTTGGGTCATTTTCCCCCCTTAGGACTCCGAGGACCCCCTACCCCTCGGGCAGCGCCGCACGGCATTCTATCAGGAAGTTACATAAAAATCAGTCTTCCGTTCGAAACAAAATTTCAGGAGCTGTAGACACAGTTCAAGACTATATACAGCCTGAAGGCACAGGACATATGCAAACGGCATCTATTCACTGTCATCAGCGAGCCCCGTCACCCGTCTCATGCTGGCATTCAACTTCAAAATATCCAGATAGAGGAAATTTTTATGTGTCGGGGGGAAAATCAGAGTTAGCAAGAGCTCGAAGAGAAGAGCAAGCCGGCAAACAGGACTAAGAGAAGGTGAGCGGAGGTGAGGCCGGTCTCTGGCCTAACCCGGGTCCCAGCCCCAGCTGCCCTGCAGAACCCACCAGGGGACACCCCACATGCCTCGGAAAACTCACGGACACCCCACATGCCATGGAATCCCTCCAACGCTCACAGCTGCTCAGGTCTGACTCACACCCGCCCTTCCATGCAAAAGAGCTGAAGGAACAAGGATCCCCAGGTCGAAGCTTCTAGTGTCGGGGCTGGAACGATAGTACAGCGGGGAGGGCATTTGCCTTGCATGCAGCCAACCTGGGTTCAAATCCCGGCATCCCATATGGTCCCCTGAGCACCGCCAGGAGTAAATCCTGACTGCACAGCCAGGAGTAACCCCCGTGCCTCTCCGGGTGAAAAAATTAACAATAAAAAGATAACACCGTGGAGGTGTGCAGACTGGGGGCGGGGTGCAGAGGGAGACCTCCCAGAGAGCCTGGCCCAGAGTGAGCATAACATCCCCAAAGACCCCGTAGGATGGCTCCGCCAGGTCTGGGGTGCAGCCTCACACTTGAGTCTAAGCCACCCTGGTCAGGATGTCCAAAGAGTCCTCAGAAAAGAACCGGAAACTCTGCATTGGAGCAGACCACAGAGGATGATGCAGGGGAAGGAAAGCATTAGGGGGCCTCTTTCGAACTGCTCAGGGGCCCAGGTGACTGTTCAGAGCGGGAACTGTGTCTGCCTGCGGACAGCTAAGCCGGCTCCTGCCCGGCCCTGCCCAGCCCCGAGCACCCAAACAAAACATTCATGTTTAAAAACGGCGTATTACTACAGAGACACCTCTAACAACTCCCACCCGGCGAGGCTCAAGGGATAGGCTCTGCACTCAGGAATTATTCTGGTGGTGCTTTGGGGACCATATGGAATGCCGGGGATTGAACCTGGGTCAGCTGCGTGCAAGGCAAATGCCCTCCCAATGTATATTGCTCCAGCCCTTGTAATTCCTCTTTAAAAGCCCCTAGGGTCATATCTGGTGGTGTGTGGGTCCCTCCTGTCCTGAACTCGGGGCTCCCCAGGTGATGCTGGGGCTCTAGCCCTCTAAGCTATATCCCCACCACCCATAATTCTGTATTTTTTTAATACGGAATTATGGGTGGATGTGGGGGGATGTGGGGCCCTTGGTTCTGACCTGTGTCGGGTCTGCCTGTTGGGATGGCCCCACCCCGCCCGCACAGGGCCAGGAGCGACCCTGGGTGTGACCGAGACGGCCCCTACCCTCAGCTGGGGTGACCAAGCCGCTTCCTCAAAGCTTATGCACTGCTGACTGGGAACAGAAGGAGCAGAGAGGCCTCTCCCAGACCCGCAGTGACTCGTATGGAAGGTGAACCCCGAGTCCTGTCACCACACAGGGCCGGGCAGGCCCCTGTCCTGTCACCACACATGGCATGCAAGCCCTTTCCTGCTCCAAGACTGGGGTGGGGAGAGGCCATCGGGGGAGCCCAGGAAAGTTCTGGATTCCACAGGCCGAAGCCCAGGGACGTGAGCAAACCCACGGGGAGCTGGGTGACAGCAGCCCAGAAACCAAGCGAGCCCCAGGTTCTTTCTCTTAAGGTGCTGCTGAGACCAACATGCTGAGGGGAAAGGGGGCCTGGAAATCTGGTGATGCACCTGCGTTCTCGAAAGGTCGTGTCTTGAGACCAGCAGCAGTACCACAAATCAACTCACATGCCCAAGAACTCAGGGAAATGTGATCGCGTCTCAAACACACCTGCACAAGCTTCCAACGAACGGCAGAGGGCGCAGAGGGCGCAGACAGGCACCGGGAGCGCTGGGGCCGTGCACAGGTTCAAGCTGACTCCCGGGCTTGGCACTGGGGGTCACACCAGTCGGGGCTTGGAGGACCATATGGGGTGCCAGGGAACGAACCCGGGTCGGCCAGGGGCAAGGCAAGTGCCCTACCCACCTTACTATCTCTCTGGCCCTGGTACGCCGTTTTTAGAGGACATTATCAAGCTGATGTGTTTCCCCTTGCATCTTCCCCTTCATTCCAGTATTTATTTTCCCTTTCCCTCCCTTTCTCGCTGAGGCTGAGGGTCGCACACTCTAGGTGGTGGTTACCCACTTGGGGGCGGGGGGGGGGTCTCACTCGGCCTGCCAGAACTCCAGCCATGCCCAATTTTCCCTATTTCCAGTAAAAAGTACGTCATAGGAAAAGCATCTGGTTGAAAACTCACATAAATCAATGCTTTGGGGTCTACAGATTGTCTTAAGGGACTAAGCATGGAGAAACCTCACCGCACAGAAGAAAGAGCCAGAGATCTGGCCCGGGCGCCCCTAAGAGCCAAGCTGACACTTTGAAAGAGAAATATTTCAGAAGTGCTCCCTGTCATAAAGATAGTAAACAAAACATATAAAATCATATTTGCAAACAAAAAACCACCTTTCAGAAAAAGACAACATTTAAAAAAGAAATAGTCCGGGTGGTCAGATATATAGTTCAGTGCGAAGGTGCTTCCCTGGCATCAAAGAGTCAAATATGGACCCCTGAGGACCCCCAAGAGTAATCCCTGAGCATCACCAGGTGAGGCTCCAAGCAAAAACCAAAGCAAAGCAAACAAATAAATATGTGCTGAAAATAACCAGTAGGAAACAGGCTGGGATGGGCGTGTGGGAGAAACAGAATTTCCCGCACACCCTGCACCCAGCCCTGAGGTCACACTGCAGAACCTCAAGAGTTTGAATGAAAAATGTAGGCAATTGTATTTCTAGAAAATGAGAATGTAAGATTAGAGTCTTCAGGTCTTGCCAAGACTCAATCAAGGGGAAAGGCGGTCACTAAAACAAAATCCCTCACAAGTGGCTAACTGGAAAAACGCAGTGACAGACTTGACTATTTCTGGCTGGAGCGGCCCTGCCTTCCACTCTCGAAGCTTCCTCCACAGCCACAGTCAAGTCAGGGTGGGACGGGCACAAGGACAAAGATCGACCAGCAGCAGAGAAACACCAGAAATAAACACATTTAAGGACAACTGAGTTTTGAGAATTCATTAACGGCATTAACAATTTTAAGCAAATTCGTTGAAACAGGAGGGTCTCCATAAGCAAGAGGAGCAGAGGCCCGAGAGACAGCACAGGGGAAGGCGCTGGTCTTGCACGCAGCCAACCTGGGTTCTATCCCTGGCAGCACATATGGTCCCCGAGCATGGGCAGGAGTGATCCTTGAGCACAGAACCAGGAGTAAACCTTGAGCACTGCTGGGTGTGGCCCAACTCCCGTCTCTCCCCAAAAGGAAGAAACTGGAGGCTTCCAGGAATCACTGAAATGCCAGTGTCAGTGTCACCATCACAAACGAGGCAGAAACGAGCGTCAAGTTCAAAGGGCAAACACTGAACTTACTCGGAAGGCGCCCTCCGGCTCCATGGAGAGAAGGTCCCCGTCGAAGGGAAAGAGGTCCAGGCTGTACTCCTCCCTGTGGATGAAGGAGCCCAGGACGCCCAGGTCCTTCAGCCGCTGCTCACACAGCAGGCTACGCCGGGGTACAAACAAGATGTGGAAATCTCTTGTGAGGCCACGTCTCTCTTCACTGCAAGAGAAGGACCGTGCGTTAGCCCGAGGCCCCGAGGCGAGGACTGCTCCCCAGGGCCCCCCCTGTGCCTGACACACAGTGGGCTCTAAAGAGACGCTTATGAGCTAAGCCCCCACCACTGACTCGGCCCAAGATTCTAGTTTTCTTGCTCTCTTGATTTTGATGCCTTTTCTGGAAACCGCTGACCTGTGCTCTGCCAAGGGGCAGTGTTACTTTCTCATGGGCCATTGATGGGACATGAAAACTCTCAGGGTTGGGTCTGGAGCAACAGCACAGCGGGTAGGGCGTTTGCCTTGCACGCGGCCGACCCGGGTTGGAATCCTAGTTCCCAACATCCCATATGGTCCCGTGAGCACCACCGGGGGTAATTCCTGAGTACAGAGCCAGGAGTAACCCCTGTGCATTGCCGGGTGTCACCCAAAAAGAGGAAAGAAAAAAAGAAAAACCTCTCAGGGTTATTGCAACGAACATCTGTTTCTTGCAGAAAAAATAATGTTTCTATTTAATCAAGCGATGTCTCTAGGAAAATAAAAGTTTGCTCCACACTGTGCCTGATCTTGCGCAAATACCTCGCATGCTTTTAAGTCCTTAGGGGCCACGTCGATCAAACGTAATGCAGACTGGACTGGTGCACTTCCTCCATAGACGCTGCAGCATTAAATTTTAATCAGCTTCTCCTGACTTTGCTTATGAAGTTTGAGCATATGGTATTCAGTACTTGAAAAAGAACCGTTAGCTGTTTTTCTTTTTATAAAGAAATTTGGGTCCTTCTACTGAGACAGGCCGGAGCTTTCTACTGTCCTGAGACAGGGGGTTTATGTGGTTTGCCCTGCCTCCCCAAGCCCCAATACACAAAGTTTCCCATTCTCTATTTATAGTTTTTGGGCCACCCCGGCAGGTGCTCAGGGATAACTCCTGGCTATGCACTCAGAAGTCACTCCCGGGAGACTTGGGGACCGCACTGGGTTCCGAGGATCTATCCTTGGCTGACTGTAGAGTATCCTGCTCCTGACCCCCCATTCTCCTCCGACACACTCTCACATCTGTCCAAAGATCCACTTCCTAAAGCGCTGGCAAGCAAAGGTGTCCTGATGAGCACTCAAACCACTAGAGGAATGATTCCGTATGGACCCAGCATCAGCTCTGAGATACCTAAGCACATTTTCAGCCATTATATCCATCAGTTCTAGCCGGGGTCTGACGAAAAAATTGATATTTTTGACATCGGCTGCTGGCAAGAGGCTTCCTTTGAGTGTGAACATTTTCTCCACCTCATGTTCCTAGGAAAGCACACATACAAATGGTGAACAGAACCCCTAAAACTTACCAGCCGACCCAACCTTGGGCATCACTGCAGGCAGCCAACCTGGGTTGGACTGCTGGCGTCCCACACCGTCCCCAAACACCACCAGGAGTCAATCGTGAGTGCAGAGCCAGGGGTAAGACTGAGCACTGCCAGGGGAGGCCCAAACAAAACAGACCAACAACAAAAACTCAGGTGTTGTAACACTCCCACTCCAAAGCACAGTATACTTTAGTGTTGAGTCAGAGAGTGCAGGGGTTAAGGTACATGCCTGACACATGACTGCCAACTTTGCCCCCTGGCACCACCAGGGTCTCAAGCATTGCCATGTGCATCCCAAGAGAGGCCACTGGAGTGGCCTGGGATATCCCTGCCACCACAGCACCAAGCACCATCGAACTGCTAAGAATCACCACCAGGAGGTGCCCTGGGGCAGTGCTCAGGAGACCCGGGGCCAGGGAGAAAGTAGAGCCGGGAAGGTGCTGGCTTTGCATTCAGCTGACCCGGGGTTCTATCCCCAGCACCCCATACTGTCCACTGAGCACTGCCAGGAGTGATCCTGAGTGCAAAGCCAGGAGTAAGTCCTGAGCACTGCCTGGCACGAGCCTCCAAATAAAATTCAAAACCACTTTAGTACAAAAATTTAGATTCCCCAAAGCCAGGTCTATAAATTCAGGCTGAAGTAACCAATCCTGTGTCTAAAAAACTTTGAGCCACATTAAGTAACAATCAGAAGACATGCCACTCCGTCGAGGAGAAGAGGGGGGAGCACACCCACCCTTGAAAGGTCCACTGAAGGCTCCGATGCTGCCCGAGCCCCTGAGCTGCCTGTGCCCAGGTAGCCGAGCCAATGCGGTGCCCGCAGCTCTCCTTGACATGGGGGCTTTTGTGCTTTCCTAATCTTGGGATGTGTGTAGGGGCTCTCTCTGCCTTTGGAGAAGCCCACAGTCTCTCTTGAAATGTTTCTCTCTCTCCGCTCGTCCTCTTCCTAAAAGTCACCAAATAAAAGGTTTTTTCCTTCAAATAAATAAACAAAAGGTCCACAGAAGATAAAACATTTACCACTCCTAACAGCGTCAGTGATTCTAAAAGGCAGACAGCTCTGCACACCAGTTACTCCAGAAGTGGAACATCATATTACTCTTGCTAGAGTCCAGAAGGACAGTTTCAAAAAAAATAATAATAACCAAAACCCTTTTACCTTTAGAAGTGTAAGTAAGTAAGTAAGTAAAGGCCCTCCCGTTGATCATCGATTTGCTCGAGCGGGCCCAGTAACGTCTCCATTGGAGACTTTGTTGTTACTGTGTCTGGCATATCGAATACTCTCGGTAGCTTGCCGGGCTCTCCGAGAGGGCGGAGGAATCGAACTCGGGTCGGCCACGTTGGCCGCTTGTAAGGCGAACGCCAAACGGTCCTGTGAGATGCTCATCCCAAACTACTGCCTGCGGGAGGGAGAAGCATCCCGTTATTTGAGTGAAAGGAATTTCAATAACGGCCAGCAGCAAACAACAGTCATTTGCAAACTCCGGACAAACAAAGCTTGCAGTGAGCAACAGCTGACACACTCATATTCCGGGGCCTGAAGAAAAACAGCATCAGGGCAAGGGGCGCGACTGGCCACGGAAGCAATCACTGTCCTCCACAAAGAGTGTGTCTGCAGGGTCCTGGGGTCAGACTGGGGTCATGAACCCCCGGGTGAACTGCCAAGGAGACCGTGGAGGAGCAGGCAGCTGGGAAAGTGGCTCCAGGGTCGCAGGCGGCGACACCCGCACGCGGGACAGCGGGGAGGGCCTGGACGCGGGGCTGCGCTCGGCCTGCCAGACGGACTCGAGTCGCCCCGTTTCCCTCCCAGGGCCGGGCCGCAGGGCGGGAGCGCAACGCCCCCTCGCTCGGCCTGCACTGGGGGCGCCCCCGGCTCCAGAGGCCGCCGCCCGCCCCGGCCCTCCCCTCGCTGCCCGGGAATCGCCCGGGAATCGCGCAGGGCGTCCAGGGTCTCCGGCGCAGGGGACAGCTGCGGCCTCGGCGCCGCTCAGGCCCGCCGCCACGTGACGCGCGGGTCACGTGAACACCGTGACGTCACGCCGCCGCCGGAAGCCGAAGCGGCCGGGGACCCCCGCGCCTCTTTCCGGTCCGGGTTCCGCCTCTTGGTTCCGCCCAGCCCCGAGCATCCCGCCCGGGTCCGAGGGTCTCGCGTGGCCCCGGCGCGGCCCGGGAGCCCCCGGGCGCCGAGACTGGCCTTAGAGCCGGCAGTGGTGGTGCTAAGCCGTCGGGGCGACCCCTCCCTGGGCAGCCCCTGGACACCGCCGCGTGGGGCCAGAACGTTGGTTTTGTTTGTCCCTTTGGTTGAGATAAAATAAAGCGAAGGGACCGAGGGGCAGCGCAGGGGTCCGGACGGTCACCTGGCACACGGCCGACCCGGGTTCGATCCCCAGCGTCCCCTAGGGTCCCCCGAGCACTGCCAGGCGTGGTTCCCGAGTGCAGAGCCAGGAGGAACCCCCGAGCACCCCTCGATGTGACCCCAAAAGCAAAATAAATAAATAAATAAAAGACGCAAAGTGACTAAGGACAAAATTGGTCCTCGGCCTGCTGGAAAGTCTCACCTTCGGGGCCGGAGATAGCTCCGGGATGCAGGCATTTGCCTGCAGGAGGGATGTGCTTCCTGTGCTCCAGCCCCTGCAGCCCCCCAAAGAACGCTGATGAGTAAGGCTCAGTGTTGGCCAGGGAGAGGCGCCCAGCTTCGGAAGCTTCTGGAGCCTGGGAGCTGACTCCACCACCGCTGCCAGGTGAGGCTCTGCTAGCACCGCTCACCAGCCCACTGCACTGCTGCTTGCTCAAAATTTCAAGGTCGACTGAAATTTGTTTTGTCTTTTTAGAAATGTTGTTTTCTTTGTGAATTTTTTCAATCCTAGTGAAATACACGGAGTTGATCATGATTGTTGGATTTCAGTCATATCATGTCCCAACACCTGTCCCTTCACCAGTGTACATCGCTCACCACGAATCTTCCCGGTCTCCCTACTCCCCCAGGCAGGCAAGGCACCTCTCTCTCCCTCCTCCTTTCTGCAGTGCTCTCTCTCTCCTCCCTCTCTCCCTGTTTTCTGTCTCCCCCTCTCTCTGACACACGCCTTTCGGTTTACAATACAGATATGGAAAGGTTATTATGTGTATCTCTTTACCTACTTTCAACACCCAGTTCCCGTCCAAAGTGATTTCCAACCATTTCCAAGCATTATTGCCAGACTGGTCCCTACTCTGTCCCCAATGCTTGTGGGAGCTTCCAACCATTGACCAGTCCTCCTGGCCTCCATTTTCCTAGCCTTGGATATCAATCCCCTGTATATCTGTGTGTGTGTGTGTGTGTGTGTGTGTGTGTGTGTGTGTGTGTGTATATTATGGGCTGGAGCAATAGCACAGCGGGTAGGGTGTTTGCTTGCACGCAGCCAACATGGCCGACCCAAGTTCGATTCCTCTGCCCCTCTCGGAGAGCCCGGCAAGCTACGGAGAGTATCTCGCTCGCACGTAAAGCCTGGCAAGCTACCCGTGGCATTTTCGATATGCCCAACGCAGTAACAAGAAGTCTCACTATGGAGACGTTACTGGGCCCGCTCGAGCAAATCGATGAACAACAGGAGGACCGTGACCATACATATTATATTCCACGAAATGGGTGCTTGTATTTGTCAAGGGAGTTGGGAACCATATCCAGCAGTGCTGAGGCTCCTCCTAACTGCGCAGGCATCACTCCTGGAGGGGATGCTGGGGACCATAGGAAGTGCCAGGGAAAAGACTCTGGGTTTGCTGCTTGCTAGGCATCAGCCTTGCCCCAGGGCTCTCTCTCCAATCTACAGTTTACTGACTTACAACCTAGTTTTACAGAATATTCACAGTACGATGTAATATTTGGATATCCTGCAAAGTAACCATGATTCATGTATAGACCGTTTGAATTCCCTACCATAGATTCTAAAGTCAAGGACTGCTATTGGGGCTTATGTAGGCTAAAAGTAACGTTCTTGCTCAAGCTCTTTTTCAGGAAAAATCAACCTGAGGACACGTGCGTCAAACGTACAGGAGTTGTTGCTTATAAACATCGTTGGTTCTGTTAATTTTGGGTTAATAATATAGCAACTTCCAGTTTCTTTCCCAGACTTTATGGATTGATGGCGTCTGTACTGCATGGTGTCCCTTTATTTTCGTCTTGTCAAATAGCTATGGAGAATCACTGAAGGTATTCATTTTAGGCTACATTGGTTAGGAAGCTTTGCAATAATGCAATAAAGGTTTTATTTGTTTTGGGTTTTTTTTGCCATTAAACCTCACCCAGTGGTTCTATTATTTTTCATCTTTTATAATTTTATTTATTGAATCACCATGAGAGCAGTTACGAAGCTTTCGGGTTTAAATCTTGGTTATAAAATGAAAGACCCGTACCTTCACCAGTGCCATTCTCCACCACCCAAAACCCCAGTATGCCCCCATCCCACACCCTCCCCCTACCTGTGGAGAGATGATTTTCACATTACACTCTCTCTACTTTGATCACATTCAATATTTTGACACTGGACCCACCATTATTATTTGGGATTTTACCCCAACACACAGAGCTGCTGAAAAGGCAACAGTAGACAATTTGTTTTCTATTCCTGGTTATGAATAACATATGATGTCGCGTGGTTGTAGTAGTGGCTGCGCGATTTTGAAATTCCAAAATTTTAACAATTAAATCTGGAGGGATTTCTTGCCAAAACCTGCTGGGTTCCAAGATTTGTTCCTGAGTCTGTGGGATCATGGCCGTTAAGCAGATTGATCGGGAGCCAGAAAGGCCATTAGTGGGCGGTGACTAGGGGTCTTGCTGGGATGGGGAGGAAAGGGCTGGTCCCACCCCCATCCCGTGAGGCCCCACATGTCTCATCACTGAGGGCCCAAACCTGACTGTCCAATGGCCTCTGGAGGATGGCGGCCACCGAGCCGCCAAGGGGGAGCAGGTGGAGGGACAGCACCCTTTCCTCCCTGGAATGGCCCAGCGACAGTAACCTACTGCAGGGTCCAGATGCATTTCTGCCAAAAGCCACTGGATTCCGAGATTTGTGTCTGAGTCTCTGGGATCATAGTCATTCAGCACCTTAATCAGGACCCAGAGAGGCCGTTCATGGGCGGCGACTTGATGTCACGTTGAGACGGGGAGGAAAAGGCTGGCTCCACCCCCATCCCATGAGGTCCCCCTTGTCTCATCACTGAGGGCCCAAACCTGACTGTCCAATGGCCTCTGGAGGATGGTGGCCACAGAGCCGCCAAGGGGGAGCAGGTGGAGGGACAGCACCCTTTCCTCCCTGGAATGGCCCAGCGACAGTAAACTACTGCAGGGTCCAGATGCATTTCTGCCAAAAGCCACTGGATTCCGAGATTTGTGTCTAAGTCTCTGGGATCATGGCCGTTAAACAGCTTGATCAGAAGCCAGAGAGGCCGTTTGTGGGTGACAACTTGGGGTCTTTTTGTTTAGGAAAGGGCTAGCTCCACCCCCATCCCATGAGGCCCTACGTGTCTCGTCACTGTGGGCCCAAACCTGACTGTCCAATGGCCTCTGGCGGATGGTGGCCAATGAGCCACCACGGGAGAGCAGGCGGAGGGAGAGCACCCTTTCCCCCCCGGGGTGGCCCGGCAACAGTAACCTATTGTGCGATCTGGACGCATTTCTGCCAAAAGTTGCTGAGTTTCGAGATTTGTTTCTGAGTCTCTGAGATCATGGCCGTAAAACAGCTCGATCAGAAGCCAGAGAGGCCGTTTGTGGGTGACGACTTGGGGGTCTTGTTGGGGAGAAAAGGGCCAGCTCCACCCCCATCCCATGAGGCTCTACGTGTCTTGTCACTTTGGGCCCAAACCTGATTGTCCTGTGGCCTCTGGAGGATGGCGACCAGTGGGCTGCCAGGGAGAACAGGCCAGGGCACGAAATCTATTCCCACCTGGGGTGGCCCAGCGCCTCTAACCTACTGCAGGGACTGGACACATCTCTGCCAAAAAACATTGGGTTTTGAGATTTGTTTCTGAGTCTCTGGGATCATGGCTGTTAAGCAGTTCAATCAGGAACCAGAGAGGCCATGTCTCCAATTATATAGCTGAACTGGAGGTGGTTTGTGGGTATATCTCCCACATATCTTTTACCTGTTTACTTTCTTGGTCAACTCTGCCTCAAGTTTTTGGGGTCTGGCCAAACGCACGGCAGCAATTTGGGGGTACCTGGAAGTCTGAAGGCGCCATCAGGCTGCTGATGCACTCGCCTCACAGGTACAGACTGACCTGCTGGTGGCACCATACCCCCAACCCAGTGCTTCTTAGGGTTTACTCCTGCCTCTGCACTTAGAGATTGCTCCTGCCAGGACACAGATGACTGGATGGGATTCCTGCCATTGAACCCAGATCAGCCACATGCAAGTACCCTACTCACTGCACTATCTCTTTAGCCCAAGATAAACGCTTTTAAGAAAATGGTTTACAGGCCCAGAGCAATAGTGCAGCTGGTAGGGCATTTGCTTTGGCCAATCTGGCTTCAATCCCTGTAATTCCATATAGTCTGCCCAAGCACTGTCAGGAGTGATTCCTGAGTGCAGAGCCATGAATAAGCCCTAAGACATCACCAGGGGTGGCACAAACATAAAGAAACAAAAAGAAATTGGTGTATCAGAATTCCATTGTAGAAACTGTTTGACTCATTTGACTCTATAGTTCTTCACTGCTAGCCAAAAATCTTTTCTAAAGAAACCTGAGAATAATCAGTTATCACTGGCAAAAAATAAATAATTTTATTAAAGTAGATATAGAACACTTGCTTGCTCAAATTTTAATACTGCTTTACATAGTTTGTGAAACAATTTCAATAATGGTCATTACTAAAAATTTCAATGGATCCAGATCTTTCACTTGTCAGACAGCTGATA
Source organism: Sorex fumeus (assembly GCF_029834395.1). Lineage (NCBI taxonomy): Eukaryota > Metazoa > Chordata > Mammalia > Eulipotyphla > Soricidae > Sorex > Sorex fumeus. The sequence continues at coordinate 2,834,779 of NW_026606164.1, forward strand.
ATCTCCAGAGGAAAATACATCAAAATCATACATATAATTATAGAAGTTCTTATTATACATGTAGCCTGGATGGTACATTATCACTTTTGACAGAACTAGAAAACATTCAAATAAAGAAAAATAGATTGAAACTGGATGATAAACTTCTGATGGTTGAGGTCCTTCATTCAATCTTTTAGTAGTAAGAAAATCCAAAATTAGTAATGTTGAATTTCTCATCATCCATTCATCTAAAACCACAGTGAAAAATGTAAACCTTGTAAAGACAGTAAAATGGTTACTCTAGGTGTTTCACAAATAGCTGGTTATGTCATCCTTCAAGTGCTGGTGATTGCTGCACAGTGCAGAGAATGGGGTGGCCGGGCCGAAGTTGTCGTCGTAATTGTTGAGTCGTCCCCGTTCCCGTCGAGAGCCACCTCGGATATCATCTCCACTTTCATCTTGAGGTCCTGATTCTTTCTTTGGAGGTCCACGATCACGGAATTCAGGAAATCGATCTGTGTTAAAGGAGAGCGTGAGACGGTGAGCCATCTGCGGGAGCCATCGGAGCCCGCCACAGAGGAGGCTGGGCCCCGCTTCCAGTCCCCGCCCCAGGGTTGGAGGCAGCCAGAGCTCCCCTTTCCCTTCCTGAGCGCAAGCTCCCGGGTGCCCCAGGGAAGACCCCAGGAGGACATGCTGGGCCCCCTCGGTTCCTCTCAGAGCAGGGAGTCAAGAGGGCCTTCCCTCTCCTACAAAGACAGACTCACTTCTTTAAAATCCACGGGGCGGGGGGGGGGGGAATCCCACTTTACAAAGGTAAGCATGACTATAGGCACAAACATTCATGTTTCACTTAAAAACTGGCAGGTTTGGGTCTGAGTGATAGCACAGCGGGAAAGGTGCTTGCCTCGCACGCAGCCAACCCAGGTTTGATCCCTGGCATCCCATAGGGGCCACTGGAGAGCAGCCAGGAGTGATTCCTGAGTGCAGAGCCAGGAGGAAGCCCGGAGTATCGCCAGGTGTGGCCCCCAAAGAAAGAAGAAAGAAAACCATAAAGCTGACTGATTCTTTTTCTCCCTCGGGGCAAGTTCTGATGAGGAGTCTCTGAGAGTGCCCAGGCCCTCCCACACTGGAGCCAAGAAACACAGATCTCTCTTCCTCCAGGTGAAGAAAACAAACACAAAAAAACATGGAAATGTTCAGTTCCCAACAAGCCCATGCAGGGTCCACCTCCACAGCCCACATGCAAAGTTCACTTCAGTCCACATGTGCTGTCCAGGACAACGGCTGTTAAGTACAGAAGTGCAGGAAGTGAGGGTGTGCGGGAACTCCACAGGGCACTGGGACCCAGATGGTCCCCTTCCTTGGAGAGGATTCAAATTATAAAGTGTTGCAGGCCAGGTGGGATGGAAGGGGGTTTGGGAAGGAGAGACATCAAGGAGGCCCCAAGGCTGACTCCTGCCGCAGGCCAGACGCAAGCCTGGTGATGGTAGGTGCGGGCACTGGGGTCTGCAGCCAAGTGTGCACACCCCAGAAGACCCCACCCAGCTGTCTCCCTCGACAGGAGCAAGAAGCAGGAAGGCGGCCCAGAGGACCAGACTCCCCAGCTCTGCGCCCAGAGCATGCACAACGTGGCCGGGACAGCCACATGTTGGTGGACGTTTCCGTTTGCGACCGGACCTTCCTGATGGGAAGGAGGCCCTCCAAAGTGGTGTTCGACTCTGGCAAAGTGAAGATTTGCCAATTTTATGGGAGCCCGAAGCCCAGGTTCTGGGAGAGCAGCAGGAGTAAGGGCTGTGGAGGGGTCTGGCTTCTCGGCTCTGGCAAGGACGTGACCCCTTGACTGAAGGGATGTGTCCTTGTCCATGGGGCCTTTCACTCCGTAAGCATCACCTCTTGTGCTGGGAGCATGTGGGGATGGGGTTCCGGCAGCGTGTGCCCAGCCCCTGGTTCTCACGCGCGCCAGGTGAGCACCGCCCCTTCTTCCTCAGCTTCCTTCTTTTTGGCTTCTTTTATTGTGATTAATGAATTCATTTGGGGGGGGGGCTTTTGGGTTACAAGCCATCGTTGCTCAGGAGTGACTCCTGGCTCTGCACTCAGGGACCATATGGGATGCCGGAGATGGAACCTGGCTTGGCCACGTGCAAGGCAAACACCCTACCTGCTGTGCTGTAGCTCCGGCCCCACTCTCGGATATTTTAAATGGTAGGTATTCCCCAACTCTTTTGAAGCATACACACATATATACATATGTACATGTCTGTGTATGTATACACGCTCATCTATAACCTTTGTGGGTAGTCAGTTTGGTTTGTTTGGTGCGGTGGGGACTATGCCCTGGCTCTGTGCTCAGGGATCACTCCTGGCGAGGGAGGAGCAGCCCAGGCCGTCAGCAGTCACTCGAGCCCGGGAAAGTGGGGCTGTGTGGTCAGAGGGCACTGGCTCGCCTTCTCACGGTCATCAAAGAGCCTTGAAATGCTGCGTATGTCAACACATGTGGCTTCTCTTCCTGTCCCGGCCCAGGCTCTGGGCGAGCTAACTGGGGCGTCCAGTCCCTGCCGGGCTCCTTGCTCCGCCGAGCAGTCTGGGAATGGTCAGCTGTTCAGTGATCTCGCCAGGCCGCCCCATGTCCCCCAGATTCTGTGTGGTCACTCCGCGCAGCACCTCCCCAGGGGTCATACAGGGGTCATGCAGGGGTACACTTCCCCTCCTGTCCCATGCGAGAACCAGGGACCAATTACTCCTGGCAGTGCTCAGGGGACCAGATAGGATGCCGGGGATTGAACCTGGGTCTGGCGTGTGTAAGTCAAACGCCCTCCCCGCTGTGCTATCGCTCTGGCCCAGGATATAGTTTCTCTCAAGGCTGAGGCCGGGCCTACACGCCCTGGTCACCACCATCACCCACCTCATTCTGCAAGTTTGCATTGGTGTTCCTGGTGTCCTCCAGGGAGGCCAGGGTCTCTGTCTTCTCCTGGGACAGTTGCTGCATAAAATGCCTGGCATCTTCCGCTGTCTGCACAGCCTGGAGAGAGAAACCTCGTTGAGCCACGCCGGGGGGGGGGCAGGGAGGGGTTGGCAACAGTGGCACAACACAGCGCGAAACGCCCCACAAACCACCCACACCTGCCACAGTGGCTCCGGCCCCGCTGGCCGCCGGTTCATCCTGCGGGGACTCACGTCTGAGCCGCTCAGCAGCAAGACTGACACCCAGAAACAGCCCAGGGCTCCCAAGAGCCTCCATTCCTCACACAGAATAAAAATGACATGAGCGGACAGCTAAGCAGGCCTGGGTGGAAAGCGTGGGGGCGGGGGGGAAGGAGAGGAGATGTGAGCAGTGAGCACAGGTGTGGGAATGGGAGAAAGGTAAACCCTGAGTGAGCTGGGAAGAGAGAACACCTGCCCGGCACCAGGCACCCTCGAGTCCAGGCTGCCCTGCACCGGGCACACTGCTGGTGGCACAGGGCACCCCCGAGACCCAAGTGAGCAGACTCAGGGCAACCGCTCAAAGTCCCCCCGGAAGACAATGCTTTGCTTTACAACTTAGTGCCTCTCTCATGCCTTCCCTTACGTCTTGAAGAGCCACAGTGCAATCTTCCGTGAGAACTCCCCCCGGAAATGAACATACTGTCCTTTCTTGGTTTTATTCACAGCTTATGCCTTGTCCTAGAGGTCAGCAGGCACGTGGTGACGAGCTGTCCCTGAGCCCGCAGCAAACAGCCCGTGACACACGGGTTCCGTGGGGATCCACCGCTCCTTGTGCCGACGAAGAGCAATCCTCTTAACCGCTAAAAGGGGGTGCCCGGGGCCAACGGGGGTCGGGCCTGCTCCACTTTACCGTAAAAGACTGCAGCGTCTTGAGCTCTCTGATCTTGAAGGTGAGCCTGATCTTGTCCTTCCTCAGTATGCGGTTCTCCTTCTGGGCCTCCAGGAGGTTGGCCGAGACGTGGCTGCTGGTCTGGGCCAGCCGACTGACCTCCTTCTGGAGGAGGAAGTAACTGCCGGCCAGCTGCTCCTTCTCCCGCAGGATCTCGGCCACCTTCTCTTCTGACCGCGCCTTCTCCTCCAGCAGGTCCAGGTGCTCGGCCTGCAGCCCCTGGGCACGCGCCCGCAGCTCCTCCGCCTCCTGCTCCAGCAGCCCCAGGCGGCCTCGCAGCTGGCTGGCCTCGTGGGCGGCCGCCTGGGTCTCCTTGGCGCGGGCCTCCCGCTCCTGCGCCAGGGCCTGCTGTGCCGCGAGCCTGTCCTCCGCCAGCCGCCGGCACTCCTCCTGCCGCTCGGCGTCAAGCGCCTCCTTGGCCTGCAGCACGCTGGCGTGTGTCTTCTCCAGGCTGCGGGCTGCGTCCCTGGCCTCCTGCAGCGCCGCCTCGAGGGCGCCCTGGCTGGCCGCCAGCCCCTGGAGCTCCTGCTGCAGCGCCTCCAGCTCGGCCTTGTGCACGGTCTTGGTGGCCTCGTCCAGCTGCGTGCGCAGGCAGCTGGCCTCGGTGCCCAGCAGCTCCTTGGCCTGCAGCGCCGCCTCCAGGCTGGCGCCCAGCTTCTCCTGCTCCTGGCGCAGCAGGTCCTTCTCGAGCTGCAGCTCCTTGTTCCTCTGAGCCAGGCCGTCACGCTCCAGCTTCAGGGCCACGCACAGGCTGTCGAGCTCCAACTGCTTCTCGAGGGCCGACTCTTTCTCGGCCGTGAGCTCCTCGATCTCTTGCGCCAGCGACTTCTGATCCCAAGCCAGCTCATGATAGGAGCACTGCAGCTTCTGGATGATGTTGTCCTTGTCCTTGGCCAGGGATAGGTTCTCCAGAACCAGCTTCTTGACATGCTCCTCCAGCTGGCCCCTCTCCTCCAGGCCCTTCTTACACTCAGCCACCAGGCTGCTCTTGCTCATCTGCAGCTCCTCCACCAGGGCCTGCAGCCCCACCTTGGCGACCTGCAGGGCGTCGTTCTCCGCGCGCACCCTCTGGAGCTCCTCCTGCACCGCCCTGCCCTCTTCCAGCACTTTCTCTTTCTCTGCCTCGAGGGCTTCTCGGCCGAGCTGCTCCTCCTGCCAGAGCTTCTCTGCGGCCCGCCTGGCCTCAATGACCTTCTCTTTATCGAAAAGAATCGCTTGGTTCAACAGCCAGAGCTTCCTCTGCTCTTCCCGCAGCGAAGAGTTTTTGGCCTCCGCTTCCTTCAACTTCAATAGCAATGACTCTCTCTCTGACTTCAGAGAGAGCTTCTCCTTCGCCAGCAATTGATTCTCTGACCTCAGGGCCCTGCGATCCTCCGACATCAGCTCAATTTCCTCTGATGTTATTAGGTAAGTTAATGACTACAGAAACAAAAGCGGGCAAGAACGGAAACAAGAATGAGATCAAGCAGGCACAAGCAAGCCAAGCACTTAATGTGGCCTAAACACCAGAAATGAAAATGGCAGAGTAGTCTTACCTGCACACGCGTGCATACGTGCATGCACACACAAACACACAAACACGTGCGCGCACACAAACGCACACACACGCACACACACACACACACACTCGCAGGATGGAGAGGCTCAAACGCAGTTAGCTTCACAGGGTCAACATATCTACCTGCCTATTTTGTGGATGGGGGCCCCACACCTGGTGGTGTTCGGGTCTCGCTCAGGGTTCTGTGCTCAGGGATCACTGCTGGCAGGGCCGGAGGACCATACGGGATGCTGGGGATCAACCCGGGTTGGCCAAGTACAAGGCAGCACTACCCATTCTACTATCAGCCATTTTATTTTTGAAATGCCGTCTGAAATTATTCCTGACAGCTCCCCGGAAGTTTTAAGTACAGTTGGATCTTGACATTGGGGCATAAGATTTTTCCCCCCACTTCAATTATTCCATTACAAAATCCATCACTCTGTCATAGAAGGGATGCATTAAAAAACTAGTTTCCAGTACAATTCAAAGAACTACAAAAAGTATTTTGTTGTTGAACTTTGTGCAGGAGGGGAAGGGAAAAGCAACCATTGCTTGCAAAACGACTTTCACAGGGACAAACAGAGGCAGGAAATGGACTTAGTCCCAAAAGTTTTACACTTTATAGAAAATCCAGACTAATCCACCAAGCTTTGGAGACTGAAGCCAACAGGTTTTGCTTGCCAAACACAGTAACAACAAGTCTCAAAATGGAGACATTAGTGGGCCCGCTCGAGCAAATCGATGAACAATGGGAGGGCAGTGTTTGCAGAAATTTGGGAGGGGCCCAGGGGCTCCAGGAGGAGTGGCCGCACACGGGCCAGAGTCTCCCTCACCTGCTCTCCCTGCCCGTCAGCAACGGGTTGTGCGTCTTCGTTTCTGAGTCTCAATGCACACCATAGTTTAACCGCCATGTACTTTCCAGAACTTTCTGCAGCAAGGGCTATCTTCTCTGTCCAGCTCAGCAGCCATGAGCCGCAGCAGGCTACTGGCGTGCGCTGGGCAGCTGACCGCTGACGGTCAGGTTACTGGAATGGGACTGACCTGAGCATGCACACGAGGCTGCTGGCCACAGAACTGGGCCGTGCAGGTGGTCCAGAGAGGAGACGTAGCCCTGGCTCTGGTGCGTGGTGGAAAGAGGCCGGGCACCAACACACACGCGGGCCATGGCCGCCGCTCAGCAGCCCTGGTTTCCTCTGATGTAAGCTCGGTTCCGTTTTCTTTCCACTGGCTTATAGATATGTATACACACACATATACATACAAGCACATATATGTATAGGCATACACATATATGTATAAACTATACATGGGACCAAGTGTGTAAAACTGAAAATGTATCAAAATATGTACATATGAATTAAAATACACTTATTATATGGATATAAAGATGTACACATATGTACATGTTATGTATGTACACACATATATGTGTGTGTACATTATTTTCCTTCTTGTTTTGGGGTTCACACCCGGCAGAGGTCACGGCTTCCTCCTGGGTGCTTGGGGGACCATGGGGGATGCTGGGGATCCCCCGGTGGGTCACGTGCACAGCAAGTGCCCTCTCACTGCACTAGTTCCAGCCGCTTTATTTCTCCCCACTGAGCTTCGAACCTTAACATTTCTTTGATACATGAAAAAATGCCTTTGAGCAGTCAAGTGAAAACACGAAGGCCTGAACTTACTGAGCAAGCTAAAAACAAAACAGACAACCCAAGCTGGGGTCCCTGGGCTTCTATGTGCTCTGCCGGGCGCCCCGGGAGCAACCCCCTTCTGGCTCTCACAGGCGCCAACGGACGGAGGAAGTGTCTGAGGCTGCAGGCCGAGGCCCCCAACAGAGCCCGACCCCGAGACGGCGGCCCTGCGCCCACACACCTTGGCCTTGTCGGCTTGCGTCTTCAGCTCGGCCACCTCCCGCAGCAGGCTCCCGTTCTCCGCCTGCACCGCCTGCAGCTTCTCCTCCGCCTGCAGCAGCAGCTTCTGCAGGGCCTGCAGCGCCTCCTCGTGCTGCGCCTGGCTCTCCGTGGTGGACTTGGCGTGCTCGGCCTGCAGAGCCTGGGACTGGCTGCGGCTCACGTCCACCTTCTCCCCCTGCGGGGAGCCGGGGGCCACCATCAGCTGTGGGCCCCCTGCCTGCCCCCAGCACACACGCGCGCACACACACACACAACGCATACAATGCACACAAACACACAAACACACAAACATACCCGCACACACACGGCGACTCTGCTCACCAGCACATACACACACACAATGTGAGCCTCAGAGGCGATAGGGCCGAGCTCGCCTGAGGAGGCTTCGCTTTGCCCTCAGCAATGTAAAGATCAGCGTCCGACTCCCCTGGTACTCACCAAACTCCGAAGCTCTTTCTCCAAAGCCTCCTTCACTCGACTGACTTCGTTCAAGTTCTCCTGAAGACTACGAAGCGCTAGCTCCTTCCCCTGCAGCTCCTCGGCCAGGCTCTCGGCCTACCAGAGAGACAAGGATGGAGTGAATGGACCAAGGGGACGAACAGGAACAGGAAGGGGAAAACAAAACAGAAAGCACGTATGAGAAGCCCATGACCCAACACAACCCCGAAAAACAGAGGCGTGAGGTGAGTGCGATTGCCTGAAGTTCTCAAAGCCAAGGCCTTGGCGCCATCAGTTCTGGTGATGACTGTCTAGTGGTTACTGAAAACGGCTCAAACAGAGGCGTTTTCTAGACCTACATTTGGAGTGACCAGAAAATAAGAAAGCCTATGAGAAAGACTGACTTTCCAGGGGCGGGGAGACGGCACAAAGGGCTGGAGTACACACCAGGCCCGAGTTGGAACTGCAGCACCACTGGGCGAGCCTGAGATCGGTCCACAAGCTGAAAGACCCACTACTGCTGGGCGGGAGGACCCCAGAGCCGAGAGCATGGCTTGGCGAGGAAGAAGGACGTAAGCAAGGGAGGAGGGAGGCTAAGGATACGAAGGAGGGAGGGAGGAAACAGGGAAGAAAGGGAAAGGGAGGGAAGGGAGGGAAGAAAATGTTATCTTTTTTTTTCTTGGCCCGCTTGAGCTAATTGGTGAACAAAGGGAGGACAGTGACAATGACAGTGACCCTATGGGATGCTGGAGATCGAACTCACGTAGGCCGTGTGCAAGGCAAATGCCCTTCCCACTGTACTATCACTCTGGCCCCCAAGATTTACTTTCTTGTAGTTTCTTGTCTGTGACTTTAAAAGTTTGAGGGGTTTCAATATGAAATTTAAATTGAAGAACCTCTAATCCACTAGACAGCAGAACGTGACGTTTGTTACATCTTGATGCGAACAAGTGGTTCAACTATGCCCTGCTGTGTCCTAGGAATTGATTCTGTTTGTTTCTGGAATGTCAGCTAAGGAGTCCTGAGTCCTGAGAGGAACTCCCGGGGGTCTCTGGGTCCTTCTGTTATGTCTGTCAGTCCTGTCTACAAATCCCACAGCCCTTCCATCTTGGCCAACAGAGAAGTTTCTTCAACAAAGCGCACAGCGCCATGGGGGTCAGTGGGGGGCGGCTGGGAGGGTGCGTCCTGCCACCACAATCCTATAGGAGTTAAAGGGCATTTTTCCAAGGGGCTCCTGGGTGAGAACTGCAGCTTCCTCGGCTTGGCCCAGATCTCACTGTCTTGTCCTTCCCCAGGGTCAGGGCTACCATGAGAGTCCATGTCCGTGGCCAGCAGGAGGCCATGCTGGAAGGCGGACTTGGCCCAAGCACCCCTTAGAGGCTGAAAGGGATGAAATCTCTGCAGGGCTGGGCAGGGGCTTGTGCTGCAGGCAGGGAGGGGCCGGCAATGAGAAATACCAAGATGGGCCACGTCACCAGCCCTGAGGGAGCTCAGAGGCTCAGAGGCATTGAGCACCAGCTGGAAACTGAGGCGCCTCGGGGAGAGGTTGGCAAAGCCAGTCACACGAGCAGGTGGTCAGCAAGGTCAGGGAAAGAACCCTGCGGCCAGACTCGAGCCCAAGGGTCTGGGCGGACTCGGCGAGTACGCAGGGGGCCCAAGGGGGGGGGCAGAGGTTTGCTTTGGGGGCTCCTATCTTGTTTTCTCACTGGCCTTGTGAAGAGTTCTCAGTTTCAGAAAGACCCCAGACGGGCCCAATTAGCCGGGGCCAAGGCTTGCACGGCATCTGGGTGCTGGGGACCAATGACAGTCCCAGAATCGTGCCGACACGTTCTCAGTCCCATCAGAGGGAACCGCACGGGACGTGACCGGGAGACCTGTCAGCACCAAGCCGGAACACGGCGGCGAGCAGACAGACACACAGCATGCAGGGAGCGAGCGTGGAAGTGGGCGAGGGCACCCGGGTACCAACCTGCCACTCTCGGCCCGCTTTGCATTCTCTAACTCCTGAATCTGCTGCTCAGCCACCTGGAGCTGCTGCCTGAGCTTCTCCATTCCCAATTGACCTCGGAACTGGCCTTTCGGAGCCCATCGAGCTGCAAGAGCTTCTGCTGGGTGGCCTCCAGCTGCGCCGTGGCGTCGGCCAGGGCCTGGGCTTGCTGCCTACACATGGCCCGCAACCCCTCCAGGTGCGTTACCTTCGTCTCCGCCTCCTGCAGCTTGTTCAGGGCGTCCTCCATCTCCACCAGGTGCTGGTCCTCGGTCTGGTCGAGCTTGGCCCGCGCGGCCTCCAGGCTGTTCTTCTGCTCCTGGGCTGTCCTGACCAGCCGCGACCTGAGCGTCTGCAGCTCAAAGGCGTGCGCTGCACGCTCAGCCACCTGCTGGGCCTTCGAGTTCTCTACCTCCTGCTGGTACTCGAACTGCAGCCTCTCCATCTGCATCTTGAGCTCGGCCAGCTCGGCCGCCTCGGCGCCCACGCCCCGGCTCACGGATGCCTTCGGCTCGCCCATGGCCTGTTGGTGCGGGGCGATGGCCGTCTCCAGCTTGGACTTCCACGGGGCGATCACGTCCGTGTTTTCCTCGTTGGCATGGTCCAGCTTAGTTCTCAGCCCCTCGTTCTCCTTGGCGAGCTTCTCGGAGGCCGCCTGCAGGGCCTTCACCTCCTTCTGGTGGGAAAACAAAATTTCCATGAACTTAAAACAGGAAGGAAAAGAAGCAGAAATAGAAATTATTCTTTTGCAAACTGACTGTTTGCTTTTTCTTGTTTTAAGGAATACCTTCCAATAAACTGGGGTTCTAAAGGATTTGATTTGTGCTGCTCGACTGAAAATCAAAGCTGAGGCAAAGGCGTAGACCCAACTGTCAGAACGAGAGGAAAACGCTCATCAACAGCAGCCTCCGGCCCCAAGGAGCAGAGGTGCCTCCGCCGGGCCCTGCCAGGTGCATGACCCCTGGTATCCCTGTCTGATTCGGAGTCTCCAGCAGAAGTGGTCCCGGCGGGGTCGGCCAGGCCACCCCGCATCCTTGCCTGCACCCTGCAAGCCTCTGGGACCTGCCCGGGCTTTACCTCCAGGTCGCCCTTGGTGATGGACTCCTCTTCGACTCGGAACTGGAGGTCCTCCACTTTCCTGTGGGGGAGAGGGAGAGTTGTGAGGGGCGTCACTGCTGCCCCCCTTGAGGGCCACCATCCTGTAGATGCACGCCTGACCCAGCCCCCGCCTCCACACACAGGAGGGCTGAGAGAGTCAGCGAGGGCCAGAGCGAGAGTACAGCGGACAGGGCATTTGTCTTGGCACGTGGCCGTCCCGGGTTCAATTCCCAGCATCCCATTATGGTCCCCTGGGCAATGCCAGGAGTAATTCCTGAGTGCCGAGGCAGGGAGCATCGCTGGATTGACCCAAAAAGAAAAAAAAAAAAGTCAGCGAGTCCCCTCGGCTGTGAGCACTGGGTGGTACCCGCAGGCTACAGGAGGAAGCTCTGTCGAGCCAACGCCAGGCACAGTGTCATATCAGCCTTTTCTGCCTCGCAGCTAACAGAGGTGGTTAGAGACTGACCAGGTGCGCGTGCCAGTCCCTCCCAGCCAGCGCCTGTCCCCGCATCGGGACAACAACTGAGCCCCTGGGGGAGAAGCAGCAAATGACTCGGGGCCAGGGCGGGGGGATAGGAGGGGCTCCCAGGGGACGTGGTGAGTTCAGCATGTGGAGCTGAGGGGCTGAGCCGGGCACTGGCAGTGCCCCTGGGCACCACACTGCCGGGAGCCCATCTGAGAAGACCGTCTTGGCCGGCACCCCGTGTCCGTCTGTCTGCAGCCTGGCCTGAGCCCTGCCTGTCTGCTGCCGTGCCCCATGGGTGCTGCGGGTTTCCTCCCGCCCAGGATTAACCCCAGGGACTCCCACAGGGCCCCACTGGGATACGACAGTTCCCGGCCACCCAGCACAGGTCTCCTGAACACCAGGCCACGTGGACACAGCAGGGAGGGCCGGGGGTGGCTGGGCTCCAGTGAGCTCCCCCCATCCCCCCCAATGAGGCCACTCTCAGGACTGGGCACCCGCTAGTTTGTGGTTCTCACAGCCCTGGAAGGCCAGGAGCACCCCACCCGAGGCAGCCCCCCAGCTCCTGGCACGGCCTCACCTCTTCTCCTCCTCCAGCTGGTTCAGCAGCTCCACCTTCTCCCAGTCGGTCGCTTCCAGCATGGCCCGCAGCTCGTCCATCTTGGCCTCCAGCTCCAGGACGTGCTGTGGAGGCAACTGCGCGTGAGTGTCCTCGCCCACCCCCGACAGCCCTCTGTGGGCTGGCACCGCCACCTGCCACCGCGGCATGCTGAACACGTCTCCCACCTAAGCCGCAGCGTTTCTGGAAGGCCGGGGGGGAACCACACCACGAAAGCACCAGCGGGGATAACTCGGCGCTCCCTGAACCCCCACGGGGTGAGCAGAAGGTGCATGCGATCAAACCACGCGCCGGATGCCACCGCAACGACGGCAGACGGGGACCCACGGCCTCTCCCTGCACCGCCTGCACCAAGGTCGCGCCCAGCATTTGCCGCAAGCGTCTCTTGGCCCCGGCACTGCCGTCTGCACAGACGTCACCTGGTCGTGCCCGTCCCAGCCAGGGCCAGCTCCTGCTCTATCTCCCCCACATGGCTCGTGGCCTTGGCCACCTCCACCCGCTCCAGGTCTCGCTCGGCCAGCAGCTGCTCAATGTGCTGCTGCTTCTCCTTCAGCACCTCCTGGAGGGCGGTTGTGCTGGAGATCTTGCAGGCATAGCGAGAGGAGGTTTCTGGCAACTGCAAAGGAAAAAGAGACGTGAAGGGGGTGGGGGTGGCGGACGCGGGCATGCACACGGCTATCCTCAGCAAAGCAGATGGAGCAGCGCTGCATCCGTGCATATGGGCCAGCGACTCTCAGCAGAAGCGTCTTGAAACCTTCCCGAAGGTCCTTGGACGGGACCTGGGCTCCACTGACCTCGGGCCTCGTGGGAATCCAGAGACTCTTCTGCAGAGCTGGAGGCAGCCCCCTCCACAGCCCGCTCTGGCCTGAGCTTCCTTAAGGCTGAGCCCTTGGCATGAGCTTGAGGCCGGCTCCAGCATCTTCAGCCTTGCAGGTCCGTCAGGGTCTCCCAGGGCAGCCTGGCCCTTCTCTCTTCCTCTTCCTTCCAGCTCACCTCGCTCTCCCCAGCACCCGCCCCAGGCCTGAATAGCAGTAACCAGAGACTCTTGTCTCTGGGAATGGCCCCGTGCCCCTGAGGGTCACTGGGTGTGACCCCATAAAAGACCCCTGTGCCATCTGCCTTCGAAAGGGGGGATGAGAGGCTAGAATGGTAAAGTTGCGGGGAAGGCGCTGGCCTTGCACGCCGCTGCCCGAACTGGATCCCAGGTACCCACCCCATAGGGTCCCGAGCCCACCAGGAGTGACTCCTGAGTGCAGAGCCCGGAGTAAGTCCTGAGCATTGCTGGGGTGTGGCCCAAAATCCAGGAAAAAAAGGAACAAGTGGTGGGTGAGCATGTGTGAAGGCTCACGCCCAGCGAGCAGGACAGCAAGGGCAGCTCAGGGGAAGACCAAGCACAAAGGGAAGGAGAGAAGAGGCAAAGACAGTGAGGAGGGGAGGGGAGTGGGCTGGAGGGCCGCGGGGACCGGGGGTCCTGTCCGTTCTGTCCTGGGCTCGTGGTCACTCATGGTCGCTCTGCAGACCAGTTTCCTTGCGGCACAACGGCCCCTGCAGGCGGGGACACAGCGGGACCTGGTCTTCATTCTTCAGGCACACGGTGGCGGGCGCTGGGGCGGGGGTGGCCGAGGACGTCTGCTCCTTCTGCCCGGCCACGCCTGACCCATCGCCCTGCTCTTGCCGCTTCCCTGCATCATCTGAGCTGCTGCCAATTGCCTGCTGACTGACAGGCCCAGCAGGGCCCAGGCTGTCCACTGCTGCTTTGCCTGCTGCGAACTCTCGAGCTACCTGGTTCTGTCCGGGGAGCGGGTCATCCTTGCCTCTGCGTAAGGATCTGGCCGTGACTCCCCAATACACTTAAAGTATATTGGTCAGATTAAATGCTCTCCCCAGGGCCAAAGAGATTTCTTTTTTGGGGGATGGAAGGTGCTTTCAGAGGTTCAAGATCCAGCACTGTCAGGAGTGACCCCAAGAGCAGAGAGCCAGGAATAAGCCCTGAGCACCCCTGAGTGTGGCCCCAAAACCAAATAATAAATAAATAAAATTTCTAGGAGCACACGAGCTCTCGGGCCCAGCCATGTGCAGTGCTGCCGGGAACTGCAGTCAACTCTGATTTCAAGGGGTGGCTGGGAAGAGCTTGACAGCCTTGGGGGTCTCCACCAAGACCTGGGCTCAAACCCCCTCCACCGGGAGCAGCCCCCAAGCACCACGCCTGGAGTCCCTGAGCACTGCCAGGTGAGCCCCAAAACCAAAGAGCAAAAATAAACTAGGAAAGGTGGGCGGCGGTGTTCCCCGAGCCTCCTGGCCTGAGCGGGTGGGGCCGGCTGGACGCACGCGCTTCCTGGGCCCGAGACAGCTCCCTGAGGAAACGAGCACGGGAGCGAACGGCTTCTTTCAGCCAACCGTGGAGACGAGACTGCGAGGTTCAGGCGCCGGAGCAGGGAGAAAGCAGCACCCCTGGTATGGGGGGAGGCGGTGCTGAGGGGCGGGGCAAGGTCGGGGCCACGAGCTGAACTCAGGATGTTGATGCCAAAGCCTCTGCCCTGCGCATGGTGTGTGAGGCCCCAGGCTCCATGCCAGCAAGGCCGGACCCTCTGTGGGAGCCTGGTACCTCAGAAGAGCAACTCAGCCAACACGCGAACCGGGAGGCTCCCCCAGGGCACGCACGGACCTGTGTGCATGTATGTATGCGTGCACGTACGTTCCTGTGGGCATGTCTACACACAGCTGTGTGCGTGCGCGCGTTCTGTCTATGCAGGTACGTGCCTGTGTGTATACACCCATCAGCCTGTGTATATACGGTATGCACTACGTGTACATGTATGAGTGCCTGTGTGTGTGTGAACGCTTGTGTGTGCACGTATGGAATTACGTTGTGGGTGTATACTTCCATGAAGCCACACAGACTCATTCTATATTCCTGTCATATGTGCTAACGGTGATGTGCAGTGTAGGAGTGAGCTCCACCCTGCGTAAAGATATGCAAGGCAGGGGCCAAAGAGCTGGAGAGCGAAGCCCCAGCGCTGCCCAGGCTCAATCCCGGAGGCCCGCCAGGAATAATCCCGAGCACAGAGGCGGGAGAAAGCCCTGGGCTCTGCCAGGTGTGACCCCAGAACAGAACAAAACAAGACAGCAGGGGGAGGCTGGAGATACGGCTCAGGCGTGGGGCTCTTGCTCGGATGTGGGAGGCCCCGGCTCAACCCCAGCACTGCAAACGGCCCCTTCAAGCACTGCAGGGTGTGGCCCACAGTCAAGCAGAAAAAGAAAACCGAATTCCACAAACGGGCTGGCTCGCGAGGGAAGGCGAGGGGCTTCTGAGTCTGCTCCCCTCCTGAATGGCGAGGCGAGGGGAAGGAGGAGTCGGACGTGAGGATGGAGGCAGGGCAGAGAAACCTGGTGGTGGTCAAGCAAGACAGGACTGGCCCCAGGCCTGTGCCCACGGCGCGCGGCCTCCTGGCTCCCGTTCCCGTGTCACCTGTTTTGTATCTTCCGTTGCACACACACTCACTCCCTCCTCTTCCGCATCGAGGGTCAATGCAGGGAGCAGAGGGGGCGGCAGGAAGCGCAGCCCCCAGCAAAGCCAGCCCCCCGGGACACGTCTCCATCGTGGGCCCGTTTCCCTGTGGACAATATCTCAGGACACCCTTGCACAGTCGGACACACTTTAGTGTTTAGGACTCAGAGAGACGTGAGGGGAGAAGCCACGAGGCCCCAGCTTTGACTTGCGGCCCCGCAATGGACAGAAGTCAAGGCCCCTCTGTGTCGACAGGGGTGCAGAGGGACAGGAGGGAGCAGGGAGGGACGGAGAGAGCAAACAAGCAACGCCAAGCGCCAAGCGTTCCCCAGAGTCCCTGGGTCCCGCTCTGACCCTCCGACGCCCCCTTCAGCTTCCCCACTTCATCGCTACGGCAGCCTGGGGCCGGAGACGAGCCCTGAGCACCGGAGGAAAGGCCCATCCCTGCTCCTGTCACCGGTGGTGGCTGGGAAGCCACTCGCCTGCCCCCCGGAGCTGCCCAGCCCACCCGGTCCTGTTCCGCCTCTCGCCCCTGGGGCCTGGGAGTCTGTGGGGGCCTGAGTATCGCACAGGGCGGGGAGGGGGCTGCTTACTAGTCCCGTGTGGCTGGGCCTGCTGCTCACGGATGAGGCCACGGAGCTCACGGAGCTGAGCGAGGAGGCCGACGGGCGGCGCTTCAGGCTGGCGGGGGTGGTGGCCATCACACGCCTCGCGGGGGCCGCCTTGGCCTTGGCCGGTGTCGTGGAGGGGAAGCCGATCTTGGTGACTTTGTGAATGGGAGCAAACAAGCCGTACTTGGGCTGACACTGGAAGTACCTGCGGACAACGAGGAGGGGGGGACAAAAGACACCTTTGGCAAGAGAGACAGGCGCCGACCGCGGAGTCCACTGAGTCCCACAGTCTCACACCCCCACAAACTAACACGCTCCCACAGCCCCACACTCCCACACAGTCACACCCCAACCAACTCTCCCACACTCTCACACTCCCACTCACCCCAACAAACACACTCACACCCCAACCAAGACTCCCACATTTCCACAGCCCCACACTCACATACACTCACTCCCCAACAAACACACACACTCACACACCCCAACCAACACTCCCACACACTCACGCCAACCAACACACACTCACACTCACACCCCAACCAAGACTCCCACATTTCCACAGCCCCACACTCACACACACTCACACCCCAACAAACACTCCCACACTCTCACACTCCCACTCACCCCAACAAACACACTCGCACCCCAACCAACACTCCCACATTTCCACAGCCCCACACTCACATACACTCACTCCCCAACAAACACTCCCAGACTCACCCGAAGAAACACACACACTCACATCGCAACCAACACTCCCACACTCTCACACTTCCACCAAAACAAACACTCACATTCACACCCAAACCAACACTCCCACACTCCCACAAACTCAAACCCCAACACACACACACTCACACCCCAACAAACACTCCCACATGCTCACAGCCGCCCCACACTCGCACACACTCACTCCCCTAGAAACACCCATTCACACACAACCAACACTCCCACACACTCACACCCCAACCAACACACACTCACACCCCAACAAACACTCCCAGACTCACCCCAAGGAACACACACACTGACATCGCAAACAATACTCCCACACTCTCACACTTCCACCCCAACAAATACACACACTCACACCCCAACAAACACTCCCACATTTCCAGAGCCCCACACTCACACACACTCACTCCCCAACAAACACTCATACCCTCCCACAGCCCCACACTCACACATACTCAAACCCCAACTAACACACACTTACACCCCAACCAACACTCCCAAACACTCTCACCCCAATAAACACTCCCACACTCACCCCAAGAAACACACACACTCACACCCCAACCAACACTCCCACACTCTCACACTCCCACCCCAACATACACACACTCAGAGCACAACAAACACACCCACATTTCCACAGCCCCAAACTCACACACACTCACTCCCCAACAAGCACTCATACCCTCCCACAGCCCCACACTCACACACTCACACCCCAACTAACACACACACTCACACCCCAACCGATATTCCCACACTCCTACACACTCACACCCCAACCAACACTCCCACAGCCCCACACTCACACACTCACATCCCAACTAACACACACACTCACACCCCAACCGATATTCCCACACTCCCACACACTCACACCCCAACCAACACTCCCACACTCCCAACGTCCCACACTCACACTCACACCCCAACAAAAACACACTTACACTCAAACCCCAACAAACACTCCCACACTCCCACAGCCCCAGTCACACACACGCACACCCAACCAACACTTGCACGCTCTCAAACCAACAATGACACGCTCTCATTCCCTCACAAACATGCTCACACCCCCAACAACACTCACATGCTCATGCCCTCACCAACATTCACAGCCCCACACTCACACGCTCACATACACACACCCTCCTACATACATATCCACACTCCGAAGCACACACATTCATACATTCACACACACACTCCCTCGCACGCCTCCCACCCCCACCGCGCAAACCAAGGGCGATTCCAAGCAGCCTCCCCGGCATCTGAAGGGCGACAGCAGGCCCGGGGGTTCCTGCGGGCAAGCACAGCTGCATGTGGGAGCCCCAGGCTGTCCCCACATCCCTGCAGGGTCCCCGAGTGCCACCGGAAGTGGCCCCGCCTAAGAACCAAGTGAAGTGGCCTGCAGTCTCCTCAGCGCCTCCCGGGCACCGTGCATTGCCCCAGGCTGTCTGGGGGGGGCAGGAGGACCCACCTCGTTCCGGCCACGGCGCCATCGTTCTTGCCCAGCGGCTTGTCCAGCTCCACGCCGCACCAATCCCCCTTGGCGAAGTTCGTCTCCCCGAGGAAGCGCACCACACCGGCCTCCACGCCTCCCACCTGCCAGAGGGACGCGGGTCAGGCACTCTGGACTGCGCAAAGCGCCCCCACCCCCGCGAAGGAACATTCTGGCTTCAGAGTAGGGATTTCCGGAAGAAACCCCAAAGGTCAAGGTGCCATTTCCCCCTGCAACCCCTACAGGGTGAGCAGACGCTGCTGCTCAGTGTCCATGCAAGGCAGCGGCGTTCACGCCCACTCGCTTACACCGGTGGCCTGGCTGACCACACCCCTGGGAATCTCTGACCCAGGCCAGCCACCTGGTGTGGCGAGGGGGTCCCTGCCCCGCGGGTGTGGGAGCGGAGCCGTGGCAACCCCACCGCTGGAGAACAATTAAGCCAGAAACCAGCTAGAGGAAAATGACTGTTCTCATATCTTAGCGGAGTTCGATTTTCCAGTTCTCCTTCACTATGCCTTGGCTTGATGCTTGGCCCCCGGGACGCAGAGCAAAACAGAATCACAGCGCTGGACACTGACGGGAATGCTGACAAAAAGGGCCAGAGCACCGGGGGAAGGGCACTGGCTTTGTGTGTGGCCACCCTGGGTTCAATCTTCAGCACCCAAGATGGTCCCCCTAGCCCGCCAAGACTGATTCCTGAGTGCAAAGCCTGAGTGACCCATAAGCACTGCCAGGAGTGGCCCCAAAACCAAAAAGTCAAAACAGAAAGGGGGGAGAGAGAGAGAGAGAGAGAGAGAGAGAGAGAGAGAGAGAGAGAGAGAGACCTCAACTAATAATGCCTGAGAGCGCGGTTTTCTTTTTTCGGGTCTGGGGCAGGACTGGGTTCACGTGCTCGGGGGTCACTCGCAGCACGAGGGGTAGCAGCGTCACCCAGGACTGTCTCTGTGAGTCCTGAAGTGCCATGTGCAAAGGCCCTGGCACAGCCTCCGTGGCCACGCGTGGGCCCTGGGCACTGTGAGTGTGACAAGGAATAAAAGAACAAGAGACAGGTGGCTGGGGTGGTGGCCCTGGGCTGAGAAGAGGCTGCAAAGTTCATCGGCGAAGAATTTGGCACAGAACATGCCGTCCCTGACCCGGAAACAGCCTCCTGGAACAGCACAGCTGGAAGCCAGTCACGTCTCTCAAGACCCTGACTTCATATCCTGGAAATATCATCTGCCCAAAACTGCCGCAAGCCTGTCTCCAGAACATTCTGTCAGAGCTCAGCTGGAGAGAAGGGAAGTGATCTCCCAAGGTCAGGAGAACCACCGCACATCAGCCCGGAGAAGCTCTTCACGGTTGGGCTCTGAGACGCCACAGGACGGACAGAGTGACCTCCCGCTCTGAGACACCATAAGACTGACTGTCCCGCTCTGCGACCCCTGCCTACTTGCGAGCACAGACGGGACTTGAGGTCAGAGCTGGGCATTTCCAGTGAGCCCACTGAGGGTCCCTGAGTCTCCAGAGAGAACCAAAGTAGCACAAGCATGGGGGCAGTCTGTCCACTGCCAGTGACAGGGAGTGCCAGGGGCAGGGGACCGCCTTCCACAGGCCTAAGGCTGGAACAGCCGTCTCAGAGCCTCCGAAGGGCTCCTCCGAGGTCAGTCACGTAAACATCGGGGCCAGCTGGCGCAGAACCTGGACTTCCTGTGCGCAGGGAAGAATGGGGCAAAGGGCAGGAGGCCCTTTGGAGAGCCGGGAGGGCGCCAGCCCTGCACGGGAGCTTCGCCTCGGTGCCCCGAGGCCAGCCCCCACTCGCCACGGCCTCCTGACCACGGCTGCGTTAGGCCGTGGAGCGCCAAGCAAACCTTCCTTGAATTAGGAAAAAGACCAAAGAAAGTGTTTGGGTTTTCTTTTTTCCCCCTTCTTCTTTCAGAAAACAGCCATTATGCTGGTTGTGGTCCCCCAAAAAAACCCTCAAAAACTTCATTTTGAAAGGCGTGCTCGAGCTGAGGTATGGAGCGATGGAACAGCACAGCGGGCAGGGCGTTGGCCTTGCACACACCTGCCCGGATGTGGTCCCTGAGCACAGGGCCAGGACTCAGCCCTGAGCACCACCACCAATAAATGAATAACTGATCAGAGTTATTCACCGCAGAGCCAGTGGCAGTGTCCCCGCTCCCTTGTTCCAACGACACTGGTGTCCCTATGTCCGGGTGTGGACGGTTGTGAATGCAAGTTAAAAAAAAAAAGTCTTTTTTCTTCTTTGGGTCTTTGGGTCACACCTGGCGATGCTGAGGGGTGAGTCGTGGCTCTGCATTCAGGAATCATTCCTGCGATGCTTAGGGGACCCTATGGGATACCGGGGAACCCAGTTTGCTGAGTGCAAGGCAAACACCCTCTCTGCTGTACTACTGCTCCAGCCCCCCAAACAGTCTTTAAACCGTGAGTCTCCTCCAGCTCCAATTCCCTCCCCGTGTTACTCTTTGGCCATCCCTGAACCCTGACCGTGACCCTCCAGGACCCTCCGAGGGCCACCCTGCGCCTGCACAGCTCTCCTCTCCGGCCTCCACAGCTCTGACACCGGCCTGGCGATGGCCATCCCTGTGGTCCCCGGGAAGCCACTGGCTCCGGGCCAGCCCCCAGTCTGTCTGGTCAGAGCCGCCCGCCTCAGACGTCCCCGAGGTGACTTTTCCCGGCCGCTTCCCACGGGTTCTGAAAGCGTTATTGAGTGCTTCTGCTGGGGAGAACAGTTGTCTACAGCCAAGCGCCTCTGCTTAGGGGAGCTGTGCAGAGGAATGGGCTTGGGGTGGACTGAGGATGCCATGTGCAGGGACCTGGTGACCCCCACCAGAAACTCATCTCACAAAGGGTGCCCCCTCGCCCCCACCGAAGGCCTTCCAGGAGCTGCTCAGAGAAACCCAAGAGCAGGTGCTGAGTCTGAAGATCGAGCAACCAAGACAGCAAAACATACTCTTGAGAATGTTCCGGAGACGGGTCCCTACCCGTGGCCTACCCAGGGTCCATCCCCGACACCCCAGATGGTCCCCTGAGCCCTACCAGATCCCTGAGTTCAGCACCAGGAGGAAGCCCTGAGCATGGCCAGGTGTGGCCCAAACACCAAACCACACACGTCTGGAGAGACGGCTCAGGGCTTGCGCACGGAATGGCCTGGAGCGGCTCAGGGTGAGCCCTGTGACGCCCCAAACACAAACATCACAAACCAGAGCAATGGAACCGATTTCCAACTTTGTTCATTGGTTTGTTTTTTGAGTCACAGTCAGAGTGCTCAGGGCTTACTTCTGGCTTGGTGCTCAGGGATCACTCCGGGATGTGCTTGGGGGACTGTACATGGGACCAAGACTTAAACCCCGGGTCAGAGGCATCCAAAGCACACGGCCTCCCCACGGCATGACCCCTCCACCCTGTTTTGGCTAAACTGGTAAAACTGGCAGCATCCCCGCACGCATCCATCACGCTGGAAAGTGCAGGACCAGGTGTCCTGGCTGCTCGTGCTTCCACCCAAACCGCGAGTCTGGGAAAGCTGATGGACCAGACAGGCGAATGGACACCCACCCGCGACCGCTGCCCTCGGCACTCACCAGCACCCGGTCCCCGAGCTTCAGCTCCTGCTCCCCGTTCTTGAGGGAGCCAGCCTCCGAGAGGTTGGAGATGGACTCGCTGGCCGTCCTGGTCAGGTTGCTGATGTGAGGGGTGGCCGGTGCCTCCTTCGCGGAGGGCTGGGGTGCCTTCGGGGCGGCCGCAGGGGCCGGGGCGGCCGACAGGGGCGGTGTGGCCTGGGCAGCAGGCGCTGGCTGCAGGCCGTTGGTCTCATCGTCGGCCTGCCAGCTCCTGCTCAGCTTGGACGGCCGGATGAAGATGCCCTTCAGCGGCTCGCACTGGAAGTAGCGCACACCCGCCACTGAGCCGTCGTTCTTGCCGATGGGCTCGTCCAAGACGATCCCGGCCCACTGACCAGGGGCAAACTGGGTCTCCCCGAGGAACTGGATGAATCCAGGCTTGTTCCCCTTCACCCAGACTCGTTCCCCGACCTGGAAGTCGTCCACAAACTCCTCCTGCGTCTCCGAGGAGGGGGCGCTGGGGGTTTTCTCCCCAGGCACGGACTTCTCAACGGGAGCAGCCGCTGGAACAGCAGAAAGGGTCAGAAGGGTCAGAAGGGTCAGGAAGGGCCTGTCCAGGTCCAGTTAAAGTGTGGTTGGGGGTGGCCACACCCAGCAGTGCTTGGGACTACTCCCAGCCAATGCCGGGGGCTGCTTGTGGTGAAGCCTGGCCGGGCCCGCCGTGAAGGGGACGTGCCTACCTACTGCAGCATCCCAGGCCACAGTCATATTTGGGCAGCTGAGGGGAAATCTTTGGACACACCCCGTGATGCTACGGACCAAGCCAGGAGAAAGCTCCAACACAGTGTCTTATTTCTGCTGTGTCCACTGGCCCATCTTCTTTTTCTTTTAGGGGGGGAGCACTCCAGCCAGTCCGCAGGGCCTATTTCTGGCTCTGCGCTCAGGGTCACTCATGTGAGGTTGAGGCTGGAGAGTCCCATGGGGTGCCGGTTGCCCTCCCCACTGTACTGTGGCTACGGCCGGCAATGAGGCCCTTTAGTCCAGGTGAGTCCACCTCCCTCAGCCTGTCCCCAAGCCCGGGCGAGGGGGCTAGCAGTTAGGAGGGAGCGTGTTGGTCGCCTCAGCTGTCACCAGTTGCCGTGACACTAAAGTCACAGAACGTGAGACTCGTGTGTGAGAGCTGTCCCCAGAGCCATGAACGTGCCTACAGCTCAGGGAGCCCTTCCCGGGCGAGGACTCGGGAGGGGGTTCCCGGGTGGAAATGAGTCTCCCCTGGCCCGGGCTGAGCGCACTTACCGGCCGAGGGCACCTTCAGGGCCCAGCTCCCATGCTTGAGGATCTTGGTGGGGGCCTTCAGCCCGCTGGGCCTCAGCAGACTCATGGTCAGGTGGTCAGACGCTGCCGCGGCCACTACCGGGCCCTGACTGTCGAGCCCACTGTGGGGCCTTCTGAGGCGCACTCGTTCTCAGGGATAAATCTCTGAAGAGCAGAGGAGAGAGTCTGTCTCACGGGAGTGACCACAGCAGCTTCCGGAGCCCAGAGAGCTGCCAGTCTGACACTCGCCACCCCGAGTGCGACCCCCAGCCTCCCGCACAGCCCCCTGAGCCCACCAAGTGCCATTCCTGCACAAAAACTCAATCCCAAACAGACAAACAAACAACAGCAGATTCAGGGCCAGAGGGCAGAGGGGACAGGTACTTGCCCTGCGGGCAGCTGACCCTCACGCCCTCCCTGGCATCACACCCACCCCCAAACACATTCAGGAGCCAGAAATCGTCCCTGTGCACTGTGAGTGCCACTGACCACCTTCCCGTCCAGACACTGACTAGCCGGGAGGCGACTCAGCAGTGATGGCTGGTCTTGTGTGTGCATGTGTGCGTATGTATGTGTGTGAGAGGCCCGGGGTTACACACAGAAGCTAAGGCAAGCAACAGGCACACTTTTTTCTATGGGCTGAGAAGTGCCAGGGAAAAGGGCCCAGCAAGACTGCGCCAAAGGGGGGCTGGAGAGCGATAGCACAGTGGGTAGGGCGTTTGCCTTGCACGTGGCCGACCCAGGTTCGATTCCCAGCATCCCATATGGTCCCCTGAGCACTGCCAGGACTGATTCCTGAGTGCAGACCCAGGAGTAAATCCTGTGCATCACCAGGTGCGACCCAAAAAGAAAAAAAATTGCGCCAAAGGGGAGCGAAGGAGGTTTTGGCGTTTCCTTCGTTCCTTGTGACGGTGCCCAAGTTTGATAACCACAAGCCAGTATTAACTGCATTTCTTAACCCACAGAACTGAGGCAGACATGTGGATGGGGGAAGCGTCGTCATGGCAATGGAACTCCGAGGAAGTCAACAATAGCTTCATGGCCACCAAAAGACCACCTGAGGGCACGGGACCCAAGGTCTGGTCAAAATTAACCCACATTAGGAGGCCCAGAGCAGGCTGGACCCCCCGAGGGAATAGGAACAAAGGCCAGGAAAGGAATTTCTAAGAGGACCTTGGACCACTCAACTCTACCCCCTTGGCAACCACCCTAGCAACGGACTCTAGGTAGCTAGAAACTCCCACCAGGGGCAGCCTGGGGAAAACCCGAGATTAGCCCCCTTGAACCAAGGGAGGGCGCTCATGTGTGCCCGAGCCCAGGGACTGCTCTTGCCTACGAGGTCGGTCATGTCACGGGCTTCTCCCCTCCTGAGGTGTGGACTTTCGGACCGAACGCAACCAGGCAACCTAACGTGTTCAGTGGCTTTCTGCGCCTCTGGAGAAGCCGCACTCTCTCTCGAGCGTGTTACTCCCTCCCTCATTTCCCCTTCCTAAAAGCCTCCAAATAAAATGTTCCTGCTTCATGCTCATCTCCTGAAATGATTTTCTGCGAGAAGGACAAAGGCCCGGGGGCCTGAGGAGGTCGAGGATCGACTCCCTTTCCCTGAAAAGGGCAACCCCTCACTCCGGCCCGAGACCCCGGGAAGGCCTAGTGGGTGTCGTGTGGCTGGTAGGGCTCGTCGCGCTCATCAGTGCCAGCGCTCCAGCCAGTCCCGGGGGAGTGACATCTTCTCCTCTGCTTCTCATCAGCCCCCCATGAGGGCCCACTGACTTCAGAGTCATTCCGTATTTAATAGAAAAGTCCGCAGGGGGCAGAGAGGCAGGACAGTGGGGAGGGCACTTGCCTTCTATCCAGTTGTCCTGGGCTCGATCTCCGTCAGCACAGGGACGTTAGCCGGCCAGGGTGACCCCTGGGCACAGCCAGGTATGGCCACCCCACCCCACCCCACCCCCACCCCCCAAAAATATATATATAACTACTAAAAAAACTTAAACGAACTACAGATTAAAAACTATCATACACTAAAGAACTGTTAGAGAAAAAGCCACCCGCACGCGGGCAAAAAGCCCAGAGACTCAGATTCACCTGTGTCACACTGCACTCGCAGCTTAAAGAACTGAGCTCTGCCAAACAGGCTCGTGCCAGTCTCCTACAGAGACTGAAAATGGCACTTGGAGTCTAGAATGTTCCAAGGTAGAATGAGAATTCCGCAAGGAGGAGGGCATCATGGGCCCTTCTTAAAGGGGCAGGCGCCACCCTTCGTGATGCCAGGGTCCGGCTGAGGCTCCGGAGGGCTGCCCTGCAGATGCCAGCACTAGCTGGCCAATGTGCCTCTGGTCCCTGCGGGGCCCAGTTCTGGACTCCTGGGCCCTGAGAAAGTGGTTTCAGAAAACGTTTGACAAATGTTTGGCAGTTACAGATCTCCAACTGAGGTCATTCGGCGTCCCCCGAGTGTGACCTGGACCCAGTGACTGTGCCCAGGGCCCTCCTCAGGAGCTGGGCCATAAAATCTATGGGCGGGCGGGGGCGGGGGCGGAGGGGCAGAGCGACAGGGCAGAGGCCCTGAGCCCGACCCTGATAGCCCTGCTCTCTGTGACCCCAGTGCTGTGAGCAACACCTGCCGCACCGTGGCCAGGGAGTGGCCCAGCCCACTAAGGCCTGAGAGCTGTACAGAGGAGTCTGGCCTGGCCTGCTCGGATGGGAGCACAAGCTGAATGAGTGCGGGTCCCCTCGAGGATGAGTGAGCAGGAACGGGGGAGTGGTGGGGAGGTGGGGAGGGTGGAGTGACCTAACCTGGGGGCTCAGGTCGGGACACTTGGACGGGACACCTGGCCGTGCTCAGGGCCGACTTTGATCCAGTCATCGGGGCTCATGCTGGCAGGACCTGGGGGGGGGGTGACGTACAGGGTGGGGTGGGGTCAGCCGCAGGCAAGGCAGGCTCCTTGGCCCTGGGCTACCTTTCCGGTCAAGGATACCTATTTTCTTTCTTTCCTTTTGTTTTATGGGACACCCGGCAGTGCTCAGGGTTACTCCTGGGTCTGCTCTCGGGAATCACTCCTGGCGGTGCTCAGGGGGACCTATGGGGTGAGCCATGCACCAGGCAAGCGCCAAGTCTTGATGCCAAGGTGCCCACGAAACACAGTGTGCAACAAGGGACTCTACAGAGAACGTCAGGGCCAGCAAACGCTACGAGGAAGTCAATCAATTCTGAAAAAAACACAAAAAGATGCAAAAGGAGGGGCTGAAGTGAGAGCACAGTGGGGAGGGGTTTGCCTTGCTCACGGCTGACCAAGATTCGATCACCAGTCCTGAGCACTGCCAGGAGTAATTCCTGAGCATCCCTGAGTGTGACCCAAAAAGCCAAAAAAAAGAAAAAAAACAGCGCGAAAGAAAATGTGTTTGAGCCTCACTGTCTCCCTGAGACTTGAGCACTCAGTGCCGTGTGTGAGCCCAGTAGAGTCTCCGGCCTAAACATGCCCCGACCCCCTCACCCCCATGCTCCTGTGTTTGGACCGTGACCCTAAATCCTGTGATGGGACCACATGTGTCCATGACAAAGACGCTAGCAGGCTCACGCCCCAGAACGTCCCTGCTTCACACAGGCATGGCACACGGGTCCTGGCCTGCTAGTGGCCGGCAGTGATTTGGCAGGAAGCAGAGGTGTGAGCCTGAACGTGGGTCAAGTACGTTCCTTCAGCCTGGAGGGGAGGAATGTCCGAGAGGGGGTTTTGAGCACTGCCTCACAAGCATGAGGTCCTGAGTCCAAGTCCCAGGGGTCACATGTGCACCTGGCACAAAGCCGGCACAAACCAGGCAGCTCTGCTGTCCCAGCACCACGCAGGAAGGGGGGTGACCCCAGGGGGAGGGCCACCAAGAGAGGAGGGGGACACCACAGAAAGGAGGAGGGAACACAGGGCAGGAGTTGAGGGCTGCAGGGCCGGGAGCACCGGGCAGAGAGCAGCCCTGGGGAGCAGGAGGCCAGGAGGGCGCACCTTGTCACTGGCCACTCGAGGCCGTGTGCAGACCCACGAGGCTGACAGGGCGCCAGCGACGGGGCAACCCCAGCAAGGATTTTTCTTTAAGTTTTGGGCCACGGGGCCAGAACTCTAGTACAGCGGGGAGGGCGTTTGCCTTGCACACAACTGACCTGGGTTCAATCCCGGCATCCCATAGGGACCCCAGAGCACCTCCAGGAGTAAGTCCTGAGTGCAGAGCCAGGAGTGACCCCGGAACATGTCCAGGTGTGACCCAAAATCAAAACAACAGCAGAGCAAGCGGAAGGGCCCGGAAGCTCTGAGCCACGGAAACGCCGAGGTTGGTTGGTGCCCACTCGCCTCCGCCCCCTGCCAGGCCAGGCCGGCCTGGGATCAAGGTGCCCGAGCGTCTCCAGACAGGATCTGCCTCAGCGGCTCGGTGCGTTATCTCAGCCTATCACCCAACTCGACTGGGATTGACTCTGGTTATCTCCTTGACTGGTTATCTTGGGCATCTCAGGGGCCAGCCGCCAATCTCCGTCCTCCCACCTGGCCAGGGCGGGATCAGGTGTCAGCAGCTGGGCCCTGAACACCCCACCTGCCCGTCCAAACGCAAAGCAAGCACAAAGCCAGGCTCGCCCCCAACTCGTAGGACACGACCAAGCTAGGGGCCCCGGAGAGCACTGGGCCCGAGGAAGGGTCCCAGAGATCCCCAAATTTCCCTTGCTCGACGGCCCGGCCCAGCAATCTGCATCAACCACTGGGCCCGAGCTCTCTGCTTTCCTTCTGCTTGCTCAGCGAGACGCAGCACCTCACACCTGTGTTTGGAGGGGAGGAACACCAAACTTTTTTTTTTGGCTTTTTGGATCACACCTGGCGATGCACAAGGGTTATTCCTGGCTCTGCACTCACAGGGGTTACTCCTGGCTCTGTACTCAGGAGACCATATGGATGCTGGGACTCAAACCCGGGATGGCCACGTGAAAGACACACGCCCTACCCACTGTGTATCTCTCCAGCCCCGGAACTCCAAACTTTATATAGAAAACAACGTATTTCACAATGCCTTTTCAGCCATTCTGATTGTTGGGGGGTAAATTCTAAACAATCATGGTGCATCTTTTGTTGAAATAATGAATGCAATCAATGTAGAGGATAGTTAAGGAGAAATCATCTGCCTCACAGGCATTGGGTGGGTGGGAGCTGGGGTATATTGGGGTTCTTGGTGGTGAAAAATGAGCACTGGTGAAGGGTGAAGGGAAAGGTGTTTGATCATTGCATGACCGAGACTTAAATCTGAAAGCTTTGTAACTTTTCCCACGGTGATTCAATAAATAAATAGAAGAAGAATAAATAAATAAATAAATAAAATTATGAAAAACAAAAAAAAAGTAAGGTGGAGTTCAAGCCCAATTCAATCAGCTAATCAGTGGCTGAATAAATAGCAGTACTCCTACATTAAAAAGAAACAAACAAACAAACAAACAAACGAAAAACACTGTACTTGTGAGGCGAGTGCATCAGCAGCCTGATGGCACCTTCAGACTCCAGATACCCAAAATTGCTGCTGTGCCTTTGGCCAGACCCCAAAAACTTGGGCAAAGTTTACCAAAAAAGTAAATGGCCAAAAGTTAGGTATGTGGGAAACACACCCACAAGCCACCTCCGGCTCAGCTATATCCTTGGAGGCATGGCCTCTCTGGTTCCTGATTGAACTGCTTAACGGCCATGATCCCAGAGACTCAGAAACACATCGCGAAACCCAGTGGCTTTTGGCAGAAAGGCGTCTGGTCCCTGCAGCGCTGGGCCCATGGTTTCATGCCTTGGCCTGTTCCCCCTGGCGGCCAGGTGGCCGCCATCCTCCAGAGGTCACTGGACAGTCAGGCTTGGGCCCTCAGTGACAAAACTTGTTGGGCCTCACAGGATGGGGGTGGAGCCAGTCCTGTCCTCCCCGTCCCAACGAGACCCCAAGTCATCGTCCATGAACAGCCTCTCTGACTCCTGATCAAGCTGCTTAATGACCAGGATGCCAGAGACTCAGGAGCAAATCTCGGAACCCAGCAGGTTTGGGCAGAAATCCCTCCAGATTGAAGTGTTCAAATTTGGAATTTCAAAATCACGTGGCCACTACTGCAGCCACACAACATCATAGGTTATTCATAACCAGCAATAGAAAACAAACTGTCTACTGTTGCCTTTTCAGCAGATCTGAGTGTTGGGGTAAAATCTCAAACAATAATTGTGGGTCTGGTGTCAAAATATCGAATGTGATCAAAGTCGAGAGAAAATAATTTGGAAATCATCTGCCCCACACGTAGGGGGAGGGTGTGGGATGGGGATATACTGGGGTTGTTGGTGGTGGAGAATGGGCACTGGTGAAGGTACGGTTGTTTCATTGTATGACCGAGATTTAGACCCGAAAGCTTTGTAACTGCTCTCATGGTGACTCAATAAATAAAATCATAAAAAATGAAAAAAAAGTAAGGTGGAGTTCATGCACAATTCAATCAGCTAATCAGTGGCTGGATAAATAGCAGTACTCCTAAATAAAAAAAAAAGAGAGAGAGAGAGAAATCCAGAAAAACACAGCAAATCTGTACCCCAAGCGCACTCCTCCCCAAACGATCCATTTTCCCCCACCCGAGATAAAGCCGACATGCTATGGGTCACATCCTCCTGCCACTGGCCCCCAAAACGCGACGCTCCCTCCTCCCACCCCGGGGACTGATGGCACAAACTCCATCTTTGTGTCACGCCGTACGTGAGACATTTGTCACTAGAACCTGATGACTCACTTCAGAACCTCAACAGAAGCCACAAAGATGGGGAGCACTGCTCGGGGAGCACCATACAGGGGCTGCTCAGACCTTCTCTGCCTCTGTCCCCCGCCTGCTCTGGGGACGATGCGTAGACAAGTGGCCAGGGGTTGAGAACAGAGGAACCAAGCCTGGAGGAAGTGGGTGCTTGTGTTTTGTTTTCTCTGGAGGCCTCTAACTACGGCTCCTCTTAAGAGACAAAGAAGGCCGCAAATAGGCAAACACTCTGAACTCGGTTAGCACCCAACTCTGATTTAACGCCAAGATCTGCTCTAAACGAACCTTGAAAGGGTAAGCTAAATATCTCTCAGGGAAGCAAATAACCTTAGGGGATTATCTACTCTGGTACTAAAAATGGGGGAAAAAAAGTCTGTTTTGGATTTCTTGAAAATGTCAGTTTGACTCAAAGCTGGGGTTTCCGAAGGCAGTTCTATTTCATCCCGCAGCACAAATGCTTCCTCCCTGCTAGAGCTTTGGCTCACGTCTGTCCAGCGTCTTCTGGACAGGGAAACACCAGCCCTGGGAGGTGTGGCGTGATGGGACACTGGCACACAGGAAGCACCTCAATTTGGGTCATTTTCCCCCCTTAGGACTCCGAGGACCCCCTACCCCTCGGGCAGCGCCGCACGGCATTCTATCAGGAAGTTACATAAAAATCAGTCTTCCGTTCGAAACAAAATTTCAGGAGCTGTAGACACAGTTCAAGACTATATACAGCCTGAAGGCACAGGACATATGCAAACGGCATCTATTCACTGTCATCAGCGAGCCCCGTCACCCGTCTCATGCTGGCATTCAACTTCAAAATATCCAGATAGAGGAAATTTTTATGTGTCGGGGGGAAAATCAGAGTTAGCAAGAGCTCGAAGAGAAGAGCAAGCCGGCAAACAGGACTAAGAGAAGGTGAGCGGAGGTGAGGCCGGTCTCTGGCCTAACCCGGGTCCCAGCCCCAGCTGCCCTGCAGAACCCACCAGGGGACACCCCACATGCCTCGGAAAACTCACGGACACCCCACATGCCATGGAATCCCTCCAACGCTCACAGCTGCTCAGGTCTGACTCACACCCGCCCTTCCATGCAAAAGAGCTGAAGGAACAAGGATCCCCAGGTCGAAGCTTCTAGTGTCGGGGCTGGAACGATAGTACAGCGGGGAGGGCATTTGCCTTGCATGCAGCCAACCTGGGTTCAAATCCCGGCATCCCATATGGTCCCCTGAGCACCGCCAGGAGTAAATCCTGACTGCACAGCCAGGAGTAACCCCCGTGCCTCTCCGGGTGAAAAAATTAACAATAAAAAGATAACACCGTGGAGGTGTGCAGACTGGGGGCGGGGTGCAGAGGGAGACCTCCCAGAGAGCCTGGCCCAGAGTGAGCATAACATCCCCAAAGACCCCGTAGGATGGCTCCGCCAGGTCTGGGGTGCAGCCTCACACTTGAGTCTAAGCCACCCTGGTCAGGATGTCCAAAGAGTCCTCAGAAAAGAACCGGAAACTCTGCATTGGAGCAGACCACAGAGGATGATGCAGGGGAAGGAAAGCATTAGGGGGCCTCTTTCGAACTGCTCAGGGGCCCAGGTGACTGTTCAGAGCGGGAACTGTGTCTGCCTGCGGACAGCTAAGCCGGCTCCTGCCCGGCCCTGCCCAGCCCCGAGCACCCAAACAAAACATTCATGTTTAAAAACGGCGTATTACTACAGAGACACCTCTAACAACTCCCACCCGGCGAGGCTCAAGGGATAGGCTCTGCACTCAGGAATTATTCTGGTGGTGCTTTGGGGACCATATGGAATGCCGGGGATTGAACCTGGGTCAGCTGCGTGCAAGGCAAATGCCCTCCCAATGTATATTGCTCCAGCCCTTGTAATTCCTCTTTAAAAGCCCCTAGGGTCATATCTGGTGGTGTGTGGGTCCCTCCTGTCCTGAACTCGGGGCTCCCCAGGTGATGCTGGGGCTCTAGCCCTCTAAGCTATATCCCCACCACCCATAATTCTGTATTTTTTTAATACGGAATTATGGGTGGATGTGGGGGGATGTGGGGCCCTTGGTTCTGACCTGTGTCGGGTCTGCCTGTTGGGATGGCCCCACCCCGCCCGCACAGGGCCAGGAGCGACCCTGGGTGTGACCGAGACGGCCCCTACCCTCAGCTGGGGTGACCAAGCCGCTTCCTCAAAGCTTATGCACTGCTGACTGGGAACAGAAGGAGCAGAGAGGCCTCTCCCAGACCCGCAGTGACTCGTATGGAAGGTGAACCCCGAGTCCTGTCACCACACAGGGCCGGGCAGGCCCCTGTCCTGTCACCACACATGGCATGCAAGCCCTTTCCTGCTCCAAGACTGGGGTGGGGAGAGGCCATCGGGGGAGCCCAGGAAAGTTCTGGATTCCACAGGCCGAAGCCCAGGGACGTGAGCAAACCCACGGGGAGCTGGGTGACAGCAGCCCAGAAACCAAGCGAGCCCCAGGTTCTTTCTCTTAAGGTGCTGCTGAGACCAACATGCTGAGGGGAAAGGGGGCCTGGAAATCTGGTGATGCACCTGCGTTCTCGAAAGGTCGTGTCTTGAGACCAGCAGCAGTACCACAAATCAACTCACATGCCCAAGAACTCAGGGAAATGTGATCGCGTCTCAAACACACCTGCACAAGCTTCCAACGAACGGCAGAGGGCGCAGAGGGCGCAGACAGGCACCGGGAGCGCTGGGGCCGTGCACAGGTTCAAGCTGACTCCCGGGCTTGGCACTGGGGGTCACACCAGTCGGGGCTTGGAGGACCATATGGGGTGCCAGGGAACGAACCCGGGTCGGCCAGGGGCAAGGCAAGTGCCCTACCCACCTTACTATCTCTCTGGCCCTGGTACGCCGTTTTTAGAGGACATTATCAAGCTGATGTGTTTCCCCTTGCATCTTCCCCTTCATTCCAGTATTTATTTTCCCTTTCCCTCCCTTTCTCGCTGAGGCTGAGGGTCGCACACTCTAGGTGGTGGTTACCCACTTGGGGGCGGGGGGGGGGTCTCACTCGGCCTGCCAGAACTCCAGCCATGCCCAATTTTCCCTATTTCCAGTAAAAAGTACGTCATAGGAAAAGCATCTGGTTGAAAACTCACATAAATCAATGCTTTGGGGTCTACAGATTGTCTTAAGGGACTAAGCATGGAGAAACCTCACCGCACAGAAGAAAGAGCCAGAGATCTGGCCCGGGCGCCCCTAAGAGCCAAGCTGACACTTTGAAAGAGAAATATTTCAGAAGTGCTCCCTGTCATAAAGATAGTAAACAAAACATATAAAATCATATTTGCAAACAAAAAACCACCTTTCAGAAAAAGACAACATTTAAAAAAGAAATAGTCCGGGTGGTCAGATATATAGTTCAGTGCGAAGGTGCTTCCCTGGCATCAAAGAGTCAAATATGGACCCCTGAGGACCCCCAAGAGTAATCCCTGAGCATCACCAGGTGAGGCTCCAAGCAAAAACCAAAGCAAAGCAAACAAATAAATATGTGCTGAAAATAACCAGTAGGAAACAGGCTGGGATGGGCGTGTGGGAGAAACAGAATTTCCCGCACACCCTGCACCCAGCCCTGAGGTCACACTGCAGAACCTCAAGAGTTTGAATGAAAAATGTAGGCAATTGTATTTCTAGAAAATGAGAATGTAAGATTAGAGTCTTCAGGTCTTGCCAAGACTCAATCAAGGGGAAAGGCGGTCACTAAAACAAAATCCCTCACAAGTGGCTAACTGGAAAAACGCAGTGACAGACTTGACTATTTCTGGCTGGAGCGGCCCTGCCTTCCACTCTCGAAGCTTCCTCCACAGCCACAGTCAAGTCAGGGTGGGACGGGCACAAGGACAAAGATCGACCAGCAGCAGAGAAACACCAGAAATAAACACATTTAAGGACAACTGAGTTTTGAGAATTCATTAACGGCATTAACAATTTTAAGCAAATTCGTTGAAACAGGAGGGTCTCCATAAGCAAGAGGAGCAGAGGCCCGAGAGACAGCACAGGGGAAGGCGCTGGTCTTGCACGCAGCCAACCTGGGTTCTATCCCTGGCAGCACATATGGTCCCCGAGCATGGGCAGGAGTGATCCTTGAGCACAGAACCAGGAGTAAACCTTGAGCACTGCTGGGTGTGGCCCAACTCCCGTCTCTCCCCAAAAGGAAGAAACTGGAGGCTTCCAGGAATCACTGAAATGCCAGTGTCAGTGTCACCATCACAAACGAGGCAGAAACGAGCGTCAAGTTCAAAGGGCAAACACTGAACTTACTCGGAAGGCGCCCTCCGGCTCCATGGAGAGAAGGTCCCCGTCGAAGGGAAAGAGGTCCAGGCTGTACTCCTCCCTGTGGATGAAGGAGCCCAGGACGCCCAGGTCCTTCAGCCGCTGCTCACACAGCAGGCTACGCCGGGGTACAAACAAGATGTGGAAATCTCTTGTGAGGCCACGTCTCTCTTCACTGCAAGAGAAGGACCGTGCGTTAGCCCGAGGCCCCGAGGCGAGGACTGCTCCCCAGGGCCCCCCCTGTGCCTGACACACAGTGGGCTCTAAAGAGACGCTTATGAGCTAAGCCCCCACCACTGACTCGGCCCAAGATTCTAGTTTTCTTGCTCTCTTGATTTTGATGCCTTTTCTGGAAACCGCTGACCTGTGCTCTGCCAAGGGGCAGTGTTACTTTCTCATGGGCCATTGATGGGACATGAAAACTCTCAGGGTTGGGTCTGGAGCAACAGCACAGCGGGTAGGGCGTTTGCCTTGCACGCGGCCGACCCGGGTTGGAATCCTAGTTCCCAACATCCCATATGGTCCCGTGAGCACCACCGGGGGTAATTCCTGAGTACAGAGCCAGGAGTAACCCCTGTGCATTGCCGGGTGTCACCCAAAAAGAGGAAAGAAAAAAAGAAAAACCTCTCAGGGTTATTGCAACGAACATCTGTTTCTTGCAGAAAAAATAATGTTTCTATTTAATCAAGCGATGTCTCTAGGAAAATAAAAGTTTGCTCCACACTGTGCCTGATCTTGCGCAAATACCTCGCATGCTTTTAAGTCCTTAGGGGCCACGTCGATCAAACGTAATGCAGACTGGACTGGTGCACTTCCTCCATAGACGCTGCAGCATTAAATTTTAATCAGCTTCTCCTGACTTTGCTTATGAAGTTTGAGCATATGGTATTCAGTACTTGAAAAAGAACCGTTAGCTGTTTTTCTTTTTATAAAGAAATTTGGGTCCTTCTACTGAGACAGGCCGGAGCTTTCTACTGTCCTGAGACAGGGGGTTTATGTGGTTTGCCCTGCCTCCCCAAGCCCCAATACACAAAGTTTCCCATTCTCTATTTATAGTTTTTGGGCCACCCCGGCAGGTGCTCAGGGATAACTCCTGGCTATGCACTCAGAAGTCACTCCCGGGAGACTTGGGGACCGCACTGGGTTCCGAGGATCTATCCTTGGCTGACTGTAGAGTATCCTGCTCCTGACCCCCCATTCTCCTCCGACACACTCTCACATCTGTCCAAAGATCCACTTCCTAAAGCGCTGGCAAGCAAAGGTGTCCTGATGAGCACTCAAACCACTAGAGGAATGATTCCGTATGGACCCAGCATCAGCTCTGAGATACCTAAGCACATTTTCAGCCATTATATCCATCAGTTCTAGCCGGGGTCTGACGAAAAAATTGATATTTTTGACATCGGCTGCTGGCAAGAGGCTTCCTTTGAGTGTGAACATTTTCTCCACCTCATGTTCCTAGGAAAGCACACATACAAATGGTGAACAGAACCCCTAAAACTTACCAGCCGACCCAACCTTGGGCATCACTGCAGGCAGCCAACCTGGGTTGGACTGCTGGCGTCCCACACCGTCCCCAAACACCACCAGGAGTCAATCGTGAGTGCAGAGCCAGGGGTAAGACTGAGCACTGCCAGGGGAGGCCCAAACAAAACAGACCAACAACAAAAACTCAGGTGTTGTAACACTCCCACTCCAAAGCACAGTATACTTTAGTGTTGAGTCAGAGAGTGCAGGGGTTAAGGTACATGCCTGACACATGACTGCCAACTTTGCCCCCTGGCACCACCAGGGTCTCAAGCATTGCCATGTGCATCCCAAGAGAGGCCACTGGAGTGGCCTGGGATATCCCTGCCACCACAGCACCAAGCACCATCGAACTGCTAAGAATCACCACCAGGAGGTGCCCTGGGGCAGTGCTCAGGAGACCCGGGGCCAGGGAGAAAGTAGAGCCGGGAAGGTGCTGGCTTTGCATTCAGCTGACCCGGGGTTCTATCCCCAGCACCCCATACTGTCCACTGAGCACTGCCAGGAGTGATCCTGAGTGCAAAGCCAGGAGTAAGTCCTGAGCACTGCCTGGCACGAGCCTCCAAATAAAATTCAAAACCACTTTAGTACAAAAATTTAGATTCCCCAAAGCCAGGTCTATAAATTCAGGCTGAAGTAACCAATCCTGTGTCTGAAAAACTTTGAGCCACATTAAGTAACAATCAGAAGACATGCCACTCCGTCGAGGAGAAGAGGGGGGAGCACACCCACCCTTGAAAGGTCCACTGAAGGCTCCGATGCTGCCCGAGCCCCTGAGCTGCCTGTGCCCAGGTAGCCGAGCCAATGCGGTGCCCGCAGCTCTCCTTGACATGGGGGCTTTTGTGCTTTCCTAATCTTGGGATGTGTGTAGGGGCTCTCTCTGCCTTTGGAGAAGCCCACAGTCTCTCTTGAAATGTTTCTCTCTCTCCGCTCGTCCTCTTCCTAAAAGTCACCAAATAAAAGGTTTTTTCCTTCAAATAAATAAACAAAAGGTCCACAGAAGATAAAACATTTACCACTCCTAACAGCGTCAGTGATTCTAAAAGGCAGACAGCTCTGCACACCAGTTACTCCAGAAGTGGAACATCATATTACTCTTGCTAGAGTCCAGAAGGACAGTTTCAAAAAAAATAATAATAACCAAAACCCTTTTACCTTTAGAAGTGTAAGTAAGTAAGTAAGTAAAGGCCCTCCCGTTGATCATCGATTTGCTCGAGCGGGCCCAGTAACGTCTCCATTGGAGACTTTGTTGTTACTGTGTCTGGCATATCGAATACTCTCGGTAGCTTGCCGGGCTCTCCGAGAGGGCGGAGGAATCGAACTCGGGTCGGCCACGTTGGCCGCTTGTAAGGCGAACGCCAAACGGTCCTGTGAGATGCTCATCCCAAACTACTGCCTGCGGGAGGGAGAAGCATCCCGTTATTTGAGTGAAAGGAATTTCAATAACGGCCAGCAGCAAACAACAGTCATTTGCAAACTCCGGACAAACAAAGCTTGCAGTGAGCAACAGCTGACACACTCATATTCCGGGGCCTGAAGAAAAACAGCATCAGGGCAAGGGGCGCGACTGGCCACGGAAGCAATCACTGTCCTCCACAAAGAGTGTGTCTGCAGGGTCCTGGGGTCAGACTGGGGTCATGAACCCCCGGGTGAACTGCCAAGGAGACCGTGGAGGAGCAGGCAGCTGGGAAAGTGGCTCCAGGGTCGCAGGCGGCGACACCCGCACGCGGGACAGCGGGGAGGGCCTGGACGCGGGGCTGCGCTCGGCCTGCCAGACGGACTCGAGTCGCCCCGTTTCCCTCCCAGGGCCGGGCCGCAGGGCGGGAGCGCAACGCCCCCTCGCTCGGCCTGCACTGGGGGCGCCCCCGGCTCCAGAGGCCGCCGCCCGCCCCGGCCCTCCCCTCGCTGCCCGGGAATCGCCCGGGAATCGCGCAGGGCGTCCAGGGTCTCCGGCGCAGGGGACAGCTGCGGCCTCGGCGCCGCTCAGGCCCGCCGCCACGTGACGCGCGGGTCACGTGAACACCGTGACGTCACGCCGCCGCCGGAAGCCGAAGCGGCCGGGGACCCCCGCGCCTCTTTCCGGTCCGGGTTCCGCCTCTTGGTTCCGCCCAGCCCCGAGCATCCCGCCCGGGTCCGAGGGTCTCGCGTGGCCCCGGCGCGGCCCGGGAGCCCCCGGGCGCCGAGACTGGCCTTAGAGCCGGCAGTGGTGGTGCTAAGCCGTCGGGGCGACCCCTCCCTGGGCAGCCCCTGGACACCGCCGCGTGGGGCCAGAACGTTGGTTTTGTTTGTCCCTTTGGTTGAGATAAAATAAAGCGAAGGGACCGAGGGGCAGCGCAGGGGTCCGGACGGTCACCTGGCACACGGCCGACCCGGGTTCGATCCCCAGCGTCCCCTAGGGTCCCCCGAGCACTGCCAGGCGTGGTTCCCGAGTGCAGAGCCAGGAGGAACCCCCGAGCACCCCTCGATGTGACCCCAAAAGCAAAATAAATAAATAAATAAAAGACGCAAAGTGACTAAGGACAAAATTGGTCCTCGGCCTGCTGGAAAGTCTCACCTTCGGGGCCGGAGATAGCTCCGGGATGCAGGCATTTGCCTGCAGGAGGGATGTGCTTCCTGTGCTCCAGCCCCTGCAGCCCCCCAAAGAACGCTGATGAGTAAGGCTCAGTGTTGGCCAGGGAGAGGCGCCCAGCTTCGGAAGCTTCTGGAGCCTGGGAGCTGACTCCACCACCGCTGCCAGGTGAGGCTCTGCTAGCACCGCTCACCAGCCCACTGCACTGCTGCTTGCTCAAAATTTCAAGGTCGACTGAAATTTGTTTTGTCTTTTTAGAAATGTTGTTTTCTTTGTGAATTTTTTCAATCCTAGTGAAATACACGGAGTTGATCATGATTGTTGGATTTCAGTCATATCATGTCCCAACACCTGTCCCTTCACCAGTGTACATCGCTCACCACGAATCTTCCCGGTCTCCCTACTCCCCCAGGCAGGCAAGGCACCTCTCTCTCCCTCCTCCTTTCTGCAGTGCTCTCTCTCTCCTCCCTCTCTCCCTGTTTTCTGTCTCCCCCTCTCTCTGACACACGCCTTTCGGTTTACAATACAGATATGGAAAGGTTATTATGTGTATCTCTTTACCTACTTTCAACACCCAGTTCCCGTCCAAAGTGATTTCCAACCATTTCCAAGCATTATTGCCAGACTGGTCCCTACTCTGTCCCCAATGCTTGTGGGAGCTTCCAACCATTGACCAGTCCTCCTGGCCTCCATTTTCCTAGCCTTGGATATCAATCCCCTGTATATCTGTGTGTGTGTGTGTGTGTGTGTGTGTGTGTATATATTATGGGCTGGAGCAATAGCACAGCGGGTAGGGTGTTTGCTTGCACGCAGCCAACATGGCCGACCCAAGTTCGATTCCTCTGCCCCTCTCGGAGAGCCCGGCAAGCTACGGAGAGTATCTCGCTCGCACGTAAAGCCTGGCAAGCTACCCGTGGCATTTTCGATATGCCCAACGCAGTAACAAGAAGTCTCACTATGGAGACGTTACTGGGCCCGCTCGAGCAAATCGATGAACAACAGGAGGACCGTGACCATACATATTATATTCCACGAAATGGGTGCTTGTATTTGTCAAGGGAGTTGGGAACCATATCCAGCAGTGCTGAGGCTCCTCCTAACTGCGCAGGCATCACTCCTGGAGGGGATGCTGGGGACCATAGGAAGTGCCAGGGAAAAGACTCTGGGTTTGCTGCTTGCTAGGCATCAGCCTTGCCCCAGGGCTCTCTCTCCAATCTACAGTTTACTGACTTACAACCTAGTATTACAGAATATTCACAGTACGATGTAATATTTGGATATCCTGCCAAGTAACCATGATTCACGTATAGACCGTTTGAATTCCCTACCATAGATTCTAAAGTCAAGGACTGCTATTGGGGCTTATGTAGGCTAAAAGTAACGTTCTTGCTCAAGCTCTTTTTCAGGAAAAATCAACCTGAGGACACGTGCGTCAAACGTACAGGAGTTGGTGCTTATAAACATCGTTGGTTCTGTTAATTTTGGGTTAATAATATAGCAACTTCCAGTTTCTTTCCCAGACTTTATGGATTGATGGTGTCTGTACTGCATGGTGTCCCTTTATTTTCGTCTTGTCAAATAGCTATGGAGAATCACTGAAGGTATTCATTTTAGGCTACATTGGTTAGGAAGCTTTGCAATAATGCAATAAAGGTTTTATTTGTTTTGGGTTTTTTTTGCCATTAAACCTCACCCAGTGGTTCTATTATTTTTCATCTTTTATAATTTTATTTATTGAATCACCATGAGAGCAGTTACGAAGCTTTCGGGTTTAAATCTTGGTTATAAAATGAAAGACCCGTACCTTCACCAGTGCCATTCTCCACCACCCAAAACCCCAGTATGCCCCCATCCCACACCCTCCCCCTACCTGTGGAGAGATGATTTTCACATTACACTCTCTCTACTTTGATCACATTCAATATTTTGACACTGGACCCACCATTATTATTTGGGATTTTACCCCAACACACAGAGCTGCTGAAAAGGCAACAGTAGACAATTTGTTTTCTATTCCTGGTTATGAATAACATATGATGTCGCGTGGTTGTAGTAGTGGCTGCGCGATTTTGAAATTCCAAAATTTTAACAATTAAATCTGGAGGGATTTCTTGCCAAAACCTGCTGGGTTCCAAGATTTGTTCCTGAGTCTGTGGGATCATGGCCGTTAAGCAGATTGATCGGGAGCCAGAAAGGCCATTAGTGGGCGGTGACTAGGGGTCTTGCTGGGATGGGGAGGAAAGGGCTGGTCCCACCCCCATCCCGTGAGGCCCCACATGTCTCATCACTGAGGGCCCAAACCTGACTGTCCAATGGCCTCTGGAGGATGGCGGCCACCGAGCCGCCAAGGGGGAGCAGGTGGAGGGACAGCACCCTTTCCTCCCTGGAATGGCCCAGCGACAGTAACCTACTGCAGGGTCCAGATGCATTTCTGCCAAAAGCCACTGGATTCCGAGATTTGTGTCTGAGTCTCTGGGATCATAGTCATTCAGCACCTTAATCAGGACCCAGAGAGGCCGTTCATGGGCGGCGACTTGATGTCACGTTGAGACGGGGAGGAAAAGGCTGGCTCCACCCCCATCCCATGAGGTCCCCCTTGTCTCATCACTGAGGGCCCAAACCTGACTGTCCAATGGCCTCTGGAGGATGGTGGCCACAGAGCCGCCAAGGGGGAGCAGGTGGAGGGACAGCACCCTTTCCTCCCTGGAATGGCCCAGCGACAGTAAACTACTGCAGGGTCCAGATGCATTTCTGCCAAAAGCCACTGGATTCCGAGATTTGTGTCTAAGTCTCTGGGATCATGGCCGTTAAACAGCTTGATCAGAAGCCAGAGAGGCCGTTTGTGGGTGACAACTTGGGGTCTTTTTGTTTAGGAAAGGGCTAGCTCCACCCCCATCCCATGAGGCCCTACGTGTCTCGTCACTGTGGGCCCAAACCTGACTGTCCAATGGCCTCTGGCGGATGGTGGCCAATGAGCCACCACGGGAGAGCAGGCGGAGGGAGAGCACCCTTTCCCCCCCGGGGTGGCCCGGCAACAGTAACCTATTGTGCGATCTGGACGCATTTCTGCCAAAAGTTGCTGAGTTTCGAGATTTGTTTCTGAGTCTCTGAGATCATGGCCGTAAAACAGCTCGATCAGAAGCCAGAGAGGCCGTTTGTGGGTGACGACTTGGGGGTCTTGTTGGGGAGAAAAGGGCCAGCTCCACCCCCATCCCATGAGGCTCTACGTGTCTTGTCACTTTGGGCCCAAACCTGATTGTCCTGTGGCCTCTGGAGGATGGCGACCAGTGGGCTGCCAGGGAGAACAGGCCAGGGCACGAAATCTATTCCCACCTGGGGTGGCCCAGCGCCTCTAACCTACTGCAGGGACTGGACACATCTCTGCCAAAAAACATTGGGTTTTGAGATTTGTTTCTGAGTCTCTGGGATCATGGCTGTTAAGCAGTTCAATCAGGAACCAGAGAGGCCATGTCTCCAATTATATAGCTGAACTGGAGGTGGTTTGTGGGTATATCTCCCACATATCTTTTACCTGTTTACTTTCTTGGTCAACTCTGCCTCAAGTTTTTGGGGTCTGGCCAAACGCACGGCAGCAATTTGGGGGTACCTGGAAGTCTGAAGGCGCCATCAGGCTGCTGATGCACTCGCCTCACAGGTACAGACTGACCTGCTGGTGGCACCATACCCCCAACCCAGTGCTTCTTAGGGTTTACTCCTGCCTCTGCACTTAGAGATTGCTCCTGCCAGGACACAGATGACTGGATGGGATTCCTGCCATTGAACCCAGATCAGCCACATGCAAGTACCCTACTCACTGCACTATCTCTTTAGCCCAAGATAAACGCTTTTAAGAAAATGGTTTACAGGCCCAGAGCAATAGTGCAGCTGGTAGGGCATTTGCTTTGGCCAATCTGGCTTCAATCCCTGTAATTCCATATAGTCTGCCCAAGCACTGTCAGGAGTGATTCCTGAGTGCAGAGCCATGAATAAGCCCTAAGACATCACCAGGGGTGGCACAAACATAAAGAAACAAAAAGAAATTGGTGTATCAGAATTCCATTGTAGAAACTGTTTGACTTATTTGACTCTATAATTCTTGTTAGCCAAAAATCTTTTATAAAAGAACCTGAGCATAATCAGTTATCACTGGCAAAAAGAAATAATTTTATTAAAGTAGATATAGGACACTTGTTTGCTCAAATTTTAATACTGCTTTACATAGTTTGTGAAACAATTTCAATAATGGTTATTACTAAAAATTTCAATTGATACAGATCTTTCACTTGTCAGACAGTTGATAATCTCCAGAGGAAAATACATCAAAAGCATACATATAATTATAGAAGTTCTTATTATACATGTAGCCTGGATGGTACATTATCACTTTTGACAGAACTAGAAAACATTCAAATAAAGAAAAATAGATTGAAACTGGATGATAAACTTCTGATGGTTGAGGTCCTTCATTCAATCTTTTTGTGGTAAGAAAATCCAAAATTAGTAATGTTGAATTTCTCATCATCCATTCATCTAAAACCACAGTGAAAAATGTAAACCTTGTAAAGACAGTAAAATGGTTACTCTAGGTGTTTCACAAATAGCTGGTTATGTCATCCTTCAAGTGCTGGTGATTGCTGCACAGTGCAGAGAATGGGGTGGCCGGGCCGAAGTTGTCGTCGTAATTGTTGAGTCGTCCCCGTTCCCGTCGAGAGCCACCTCGGATATCATCTCCACTTTCATCTTGAGGTCCTGATTCTTTCTTTGGAGGTCCACGATCACGGAATTCAGGAAATCGATCTGTGTTAAAGGAGAGCGTGAGACGGTGAGCCATCTGCGGGAGCCATCGGAGCCCGCCACAGAGGAGGCTGGGCCCCGCTTCCAGTCCCCGCCCCAGGGTTGGAGGCAGCCAGAGCTCCCCTTTCCCTTCCTGAGCGCAAGCTCCCGGGTGCCCCAGGGAAGACCCCAGGAGGACATGCTGGGCCCCCTCGGTTCCTCTCAGAGCAGGGAGTCAAGAGGGCCTTCCCTCTCCTACAAAGACAGACTCACTTCTTTAAAATCCACGGGGCGGGGGGGGGGGAATCCCACTTTACAAAGGTAAGC
Source organism: Sorex fumeus (assembly GCF_029834395.1). Taxonomy (NCBI): domain Eukaryota; kingdom Metazoa; phylum Chordata; class Mammalia; order Eulipotyphla; family Soricidae; genus Sorex; species Sorex fumeus. The sequence continues at coordinate 2,878,177 of NW_026606164.1, forward strand.
ATGACTATAGGCACAAACATTCATGTTTCACTTAAAAACTGGCAGGTTTGGGTCTGAGTGATAGCACAGCGGGAAAGGTGCTTGCCTCGCACGCAGCCAACCCAGGTTTGATCCCTGGCATCCCATAGGGGCCACTGGAGAGCAGCCAGGAGTGATTCCTGAGTGCAGAGCCAGGAGGAAGCCCGGAGTATCGCCAGGTGTGGCCCCCAAAGAAAGAAGAAAGAAAACCATAAAGCTGACTGATTCTTTTTCTCCCTCGGGGCAAGTTCTGATGAGGAGTCTCTGAGAGTGCCCAGGCCCTCCCACACTGGAGCCAAGAAACACAGATCTCTCTTCCTCCAGGTGAAGAAAACAAACACAAAAAAACATGGAAATGTTCAGTTCCTAACAAGCCCATGCAGGGTCCACCTCCACAGCCCACATGCAAAGTTCACTTCAGCCCACATGTGTTGTCCAGGACAACGGCTGTTAAGTACAGAAGTGCAGGAAGTGAGGGTGTGCGGGAACTCCACAGGGCACTGGGACCCAGATGGTCCCCTTCCTTGGAGAGGATTCAAATTATAAAGTGTTGCAGGCCAGGTGGGATGGAAGGGGGTTTGGGAAGGAGAGACATCAAGGAGGCCCCAAGGCTGACTCCTGCCGCAGGCCAGACGCAAGCCTGGTGATGGTAGGTGCAGGCACTGGAATAAAGACAGACCCATACATCAATGAGATAGGGTTGAAAATTCAGAAACAGACCCTTGAGAATATATATGGTCAGTTAATCTTTGATAAAAAGGTGCTGAGATAACTGGTCAATCATGTGCAAAAAGAAAAAAAATAAACTCAGACCTCTTTCAATTGTCATGCACAAAAATCAAATCAAAATGGATTAAAGACCTTGATAGCAGACTTGAATCTATAAGACAAAGAAAACACAGGCAGAAACTCTCCACGACATTGAAGCTAGAGGCAGCTTAAAGAAGGAAATGCCACTGACCAAGCAAGTGAAACCAAATATAAACAAATGGTAACACTGTAGCACTGTCCTCCTGTTGTTCATTGATTTGCTGGGGTGAGCACCAGTAATGTTTGCATTGTGAGACTTGTTGGTGCTGTTTATGGAATATCGAATATGATATGCCATGCGAGCGCAATACTCTCAGTGGCATGTTGGGCTCTCCGAGAGGGACAGCCACGTGCAAGGCAAACGCCCGACCCACTGTGCTTTCGCAACAAATGGGACTATATAAAATTAGTACATAAAATTAGCTTCTGCACGTCACAGGAAACAATGACCAGAACAAAGGCCCCCAGATTGAGAAATTATTTGCCCATCACTCATCTGATAAAAGATCAATATCCAGGACATATAAAGCATTAATAGAACTCTACAAGAAAAAATGTATCTGATTCTATCAAAAATGAGAAAGAGAAATAAATAGAAGTTCCTCAAAGAAGAAATACATATGGCCAAAATGCATGTTTTAAAAAATACACTACATCATCAATAATCAGGGAAATGTAAATCAAAACAATGAGCTATCACACCTACAGCAGCAAGACTGACACTCATCAAACAAACAAACAAAGAAACAAACAAACACAAAAACCTAGTATTGAAGAGGATGTGGGGAAAAGCAGCCTTCATTCACTGCCGGTGGGAATGTCCATAGGACCAGACTTTTTGGAAGACAATAAAGACATTCCTCAAAAGACTAGCAATTGAAGTTTTATATGACTCAGCAATTCCACTCCCTGGAAGACATCCCAAGGGTCCAAAGCACAACGCAAGACAGACATCTGCACCCCTGTGTTCACTGTAGCACTATTCATAATAGCCAAAATCTGAAAACAACCCAAGTGTCCAAGAACAGATGACTGGATAGAGAAGCTGTGGCACATACACAGAACACAACGGAATACTACGCAACCATAAGAAAAAGATAGAGTCAGGCAATTTGCTAAGTGGATGGATCGGAGTGGTATCATGTTGAGTGATGTTAGTAAGAGGGAGAGGGACAACTCAGAATGGTCTCTCATATGCGGGATATAAAGAAACTTCATAGGAATAACAAATGCCCAAAGGCAAGAGAAACATAGAGCAGGAGAAGTGGTCTTCAGCATGAAGCTTACTGTGGAGCAGGGGTGGGGGGATAAGTTGGGGAAGGGAACACTAGAATAATGGTGGAGGGGAAAGTGCCTGCCACAGAGGCAGACTGACAAGTGGGAAGGACACTGGGGACTCTGGAGGAGGGAAGAAGAACCTGGAGAAGGGGCTGGTGTTGGAATTGGAAAATTGTAAACCTGAAACTTTAATACTGAATAACTTTGTAACTATAATTCATAGTGAATCAATAAAAATAATAATAATTAACACTTTAAGGGATCACTAGTGAGCAAAAAGTTTTTCTATTCACAGCTATTTCTCGGTACACTTTCTGAGGTGTATGTTTTGGAATAAGTGCCGCCACGGTGAGCACATGGCCAGTGCTCTTTATCATGTGCACAAAGGTGCCAGGGATGTGACCCAGTGGCAGAACACTTAGCTAGTATGTGTGTGTCAAGCTCAAGTTGCAGTGCGACCAAATATATATATATACACCCGTGATGTATTCGATATGCCAAACACAGTAACAACAAAATCTCCAATGGAGACGTTACTGGGCCTGCTCGAGCAAATCAAGCAAATATATATATATATATATATAAACATATATATGTATGTATCTATATATATTATACATAAAAACAAAAAAAGACTGGGGACAGAAGTTTGTCTTTTTCTCCACATACCTGGTATTCAATAAGTATCTCTCTCCCCACAAAAAACAAACACAAAACAACAACAATCAAAAGAAAACTACCTTGTAAATTTAAAGAGTTGAAAATTCTGTTTTCCTATGAGTTCTGGAAATAAGTTTTAAAATACAAACACAAAGTTAAGAGGAAAAAACTAATTCCAATCATCTTAGGAAATTCCCACTGCATCTGTTACTGTGAAGCACTGACACGATCACGCCAGAGGTCTTGTCTTGTTCAAAAATTTAAAAAACACGGAGATGAGAAACAGATATTCTGAGATATATTTTTCCCCTTCCAATTAAATTTTCCCCTCCTAGGAATTGTTGAAGAACAAAGTGGAGACGATCAGTACTGTACCTTTTCATTGTCAACCTTGCCGAGAAATGTTCTTTTATGTTAGAAACTGCGTGACAGAAAGCACACCATCATCTTGCTGTGATTTGTCTAACCATGAGAAGAAATACACACACAGATCGAAATTTGGTCACTGCTGCCCCAGAGCATATCACGTGCAGATAAGAGATGGCAGCATCTCACAGCTGCGTAGGCCGTTGTTTGGCCGGGTAGGAACGTCCACTGGGGAAAGGGAAAGTCTATCTTCAGTCCCATATGAAATTGTCTATGAAATGGAGATTTATATACTAACTTGACTCACCCTGGGAACAAGCTTCTATAACATCTAAATGATACCGCTGCAAAAACCCATGCTTTGTGGCTCAGTGTTGGCTAAAGGATATGGTTCTTTCAAAGTTAAGAAAATGTGACTTTTTTTTTTCCGACATGAAATCCATCAAATTTCTCCAGCAGGCCGATGTTTCATTTCTAGAGGAAAGCTTAGCCTCGGAGAGAAAAAGAAAAGGTACAGTGAGGAGGATGAGGGGAAGATAACTCACTGGGATTGTGCCAGACAGCCCGGTGCGACCATGTTCTGATTCTTGTCTTCAGCCTGGAGGGCCGTAAGCCCGGCCATGCTGACCATCCCATCACTCGTGTGGCCGGGAAACTGCGGGAGCTCTGATAGAATCTTTACTACCAAGTTGTCTCCATGAGGTCCCACTGCTCCTATTTAAGCAGACAAGAAGACATAAATTTACAGTGATGACCTGGGGGAAGACCCCTTGCAGTCTGGGTCAGTAACTGTGATCTGTAGAGAAACAAAACCAGGGATCAGACAATATCAAGTGATAACAAATCTTTGGCTTTCGATTTCTAAAGTAAGAACGGCAAGCAGCAGGGGGAGGGGGTTGTAAGGCAGAAATGGAGCCAAAGTAGAAGTGACAGAAGGACCCGAAGGCACACAAGGTCAGTGGTGGAGGCTTTTTGGCACTTTGGGGGTAGTCAAGGTGCAGTAACCTTGTTCAGAATTAAAAAGCGCTAACACTATGGTAACCACGTTACACAAGTTATCGTTTTTTTTTAAAAAAAGGAGGAAAAGAAATTTGGCTTCATGTTTATAACGCTCCTTCAATCAAAAGTAATATGCAGGTGGGGATGGAAAGAGCAGGAGTTAAGAAACTTGCCTTGCACATGGCCCAACCCGGTTCAACTCCCTCATGCCACATATACCAGGAGGGATCTCTGAGCACAGGAGGAGCACTACCAGGTGTGGCTTAACCTCTCTCTCAAATAACAGACAGGGCTGGGAAGACGGCTCATGAGGTAGAGTACGTGCCCAGCATATTCACATCAGTGCGTTTGATTCCCAACACTATGTAGTCTTCCAGAGGGTGGTGCTCCTGGCCCCTGAGTGTGGCCCTATTAAATAAGTAAATGACATACATTGTTAAGTTTCTGTTACACAGATCAATCACATGAACTTCGTGTTTCAGGCACCAAAGCACCCGGTCAACTTCTGCTCTGGACTGAATATTCCATATGCTGTGACACTGAGCCTACTCTGGTTACTACTGTATTTTCAGGACCAATCATGCTTTGCATCAACACATATTTAATGAATAAGTGAGCAGCCTAGACACGTCAGGCCAATAGCAACCCAGGACACAATTCTAAATTTTTAGGGTAGCAATTTTTTTTGTGCTAATGACAACAGAAGGTCCAGAAGAGTGTAGAAATCTGATGAGTAGATCTCCCCTCTTCTGGAATCTTCTCTTCACGTGGTAACTATTATTGGGTTCACCCTGTACCCAAGAGATCTAGAACACTGAACTTACAGTTACAGACTCCCTGAAGTTCTTCCCCGATGAAAGAAAAAATAAATTGAGAAATGGTAACAGTTTCCAATAACAGAAGAATTTAAAGAGTGTGTTCTATGTACAGTGACTATTTAGATATTTTACATGTATGTATTAACACTTTTACAACAAATGAGGGTCAGAGAGACATAGTATAGGTTTCCTCTGCTCAAGCATGAGGTAATTCTGGATTCAATCCCCAGTACTGCAACCGTCAGATTATCACCAGGAGTGAAACCTAAAGTAATGGGCTGGGAGTAGGTCCTGAGCTTCGGAGACTGCCCCAAAAAACACATTAAAAAATAATAAACAAGTTCATTAAATGAACTCAACCCAAAATTCAAGACAAATAGCAATGTTCAGTGCTTTTTAAAGAACGAACCTGAGTTCTCACTCCCAAATTCATCATTGGGGTTTTTTACAATTATTTTTCAGTTATTATTATTATTTTTACTTTTGGGGTCACACCTGGTGCTGCTCAGGAGCTATTCCTGGCTCTGCACTCGAAATTATTCCTGGTGGTTCTCAGGGGACCATAGGAGATGCTGCGGATCGAACTTGGGTTGGCCATGTGCGAGGCAAACTCCCTGCCTGCTATACTATTGCTCTAGCCCTAACTTGATCATTGTTTGGAAGATTATCATTCCAACAGTGAACAGAACTACCCACAACACAACTTTCCCTTGGACAATTCAGAAAACAAAACCTGGGAGACTTAGCGGCTGGAGCGATATTACATCAAGTAGGGCAAATGCTTGCCCGTGGCTCACCCAGGTTTGATCCCTGACACCCTTGATGGACACCTCAGCCTGTCAGCAGTGAACCCTGAGTCCATAGCCAGTTATGGCCCCAAACAAAAAACAGACAAAAAAGATGGTGGACTTAGACGTTGATAGAAATATTGATACAATTCAGGCCCAGCTGGTCTTCTCCTCAATGCTTATGCTTTCCCCCTTTCAGTAAGTAAAGAACAACTTCTGAACCTGCAAATCTATTTCCCTCCAATGATAAATACTCAACTAATATGTTGGCATCTATAAGGTGAAATGATTTTTATTCACAAAGCAGCACTGCAAATAGGATTAACAAATATCACTATTGCCTTGCTCAATAGCACAGCGGGTAGGGCATTTGCCTTGCACATGGCCGACACGGCCGTCACGAGTTCGATTCCTCCGCCCCTCTCGGAGAGCCTGGCAAGCTACTGAGAGTACACACAAGGGCCAGGAGGATTGGTCCGTCGTTGGAAGCCTGCCTCAAGTGCTCTGGGAGAAGGCAGCTGGAATAGAGAAGGGACCACCAAGTCAGTGATGGTTGGAGGATCGCTTGGGATAGGCGATGTGAGCCAAAAGTTGACCAAGGACCAAACATAATGGCCTCTCAGGAATTGTATTGTAAACCATCATATCCCAAAGTAGAGAGAGAAAGTAAGAAGGAAACTACCTGCCATAGAGGCTGGGGTGTGGTGGAGTAGGAGTGGCGGGAGACATATTGGCGACACTGGTGGTGGAAAAGCTACACTGGTGTAGGAATTGGTTTTCGATCATTGTGTGACTGAAGTTCTAACATTAAAGCTGTCACTATCTCGTGGCGATTTAATAAATAAATTAAAAACCTAAAACTCTCAACAAGTCAGTCATAAAGGAACAGACCTCAGGTTCATCACCTATAGGAAACCCATGTCTAACATTATGTTCAATGACAAAATAAATTAAAAAATAATAAAAGTAATCATTTTATTCATCTGAACTCAGAGCCACTACAGAACATAAAAACAACCACCATGTCATGTCTTCTAATGTGTAGCTTATTGTCATAGAGAGCACTGTTAACTTGGTTGCATACCTACATAACAAACCAACAGGTCGAGTTTACACTTTTTTCACTTTTGTCATCTTCCTAACCATTCAAACATTATTGATTTCAATGACATCTTCCATGTGAGAATTTTCTAACTCAGCACCATCATTCCATTACCCTATCGTCCCGCTGATCCCCTTAACAGACAAACATCAGTTGGTATATCTGCTAATAATTGGAATATCTTTGACTAAATTTGAACATACGTGTTTTCTTTAACATATTTGTTCTAGGGGTTTGGAGTGATAGTACAGTGGGGAGGGCCTTTGGCTTTCATGCAACCGACCCAGGTTCTATCTCTGGCAGCCCGTACGGACTCCTGAGCACACCAGGAGTACTTCCTGAGCACAGAGCTACGAGTAACCCCTGAGCACTGCCAAGTATGACCCCAAACCAAAAATAATAATATATTTGTTCTAGTGTGCCAGAGAGCTGGGATCCCCAACACTAAGATGTGACAGGTGCTCAGTAACTGTGTTAAATAAATATTCAATCCATATCATTCAATCCAATATATAATAAATTATATATTCAACCAAAATTTAATCAATATATAAAACATTTCAGGTTCCATATTGGACAAAAGTACAAAGAAAAATAAAGGTACAAAGAAAAATAAGCCACAGCCTTACCTTCAAGAGAATCTAAAATAACCAGAGAAATAGTGCAGAGGTTAAGCCATTCACCTTGAACAAGGCTGATCCTTGTTCTTTTCCTATAAACTCCTTCTTGTGCACATGCAGACAAGGTTGTTGCTTTTAGGCCACAGGTACAGTATCTTCCTATCTGTAGGCCTGTTGCTAAAAGGTCCTTTTACTCGACCCACTCAAAAAGATAGGTTTCGGGGTGGATACATTTTCACTAGAACAAATGGTTGGATGGGAATAGGAAAGGGCAGGTTTTGGAAGGAATGCACACCTTTTAGCTTGAGCATAAATTTGACCTATTTCCAAGAGAGCTATCAGCGAAAGCATCCAATGATTGGCTTGTTCTGAGTTCAAAGAATAGTCTGATAGAGAAATTGAAAGCCACTGGATCCTCTGTTATTTATTTATAATATAAATTATTTATTTATTTGACATTTGGGGTCACATCTGGAAATGCTGAGCAGTTACTCTTGGTGGTTCTCGGGAGACCATATAGGATGTTGGAGATCCAATTCAGGTCAGCTGCGTGCCAATGCCCTACCCGGTGTACTACCACTCCAGCCCCACAAAAATGACTTAAAAGGTTGAGGGCAGAGACACAGCTCTAAATATGAGCACATGGTTTGAAAGCAGGAGGCCTGGGTTACATCCCAATATAGCATGGTTCCCTGAGCACTGAGAGGAATGATCACTGACTGCTGACCACTGAACCATGATTACCCTTTGAACACCTGTGGTAATGAACCAGAAAAACAATAAAGTTCTGAGACTTTCAAAAATAGCTGAGTGGAAACTTTTAAAAAAATCTCACAGGATGGACAGCAAAGAGTAGAGAATCTAGAGAACAGTTATTTCAAGCTCTCAGTGGTTATTATGGCAGAGTCAGGCGAACTCCTGCTAAGATTATACACATAAGGTGAATAGATTTACCTGATAAAAATGTGATTTTAACTACTCCCTATTCATTCAAACCACATTTACTTGTATCTATCACATTTATGGATACTTGCTGTCTACTAAAGGCAAAGAATGGCTATTTCATTTAATTTTTACCATTAAAATAAGTCTAGGAAATTATTTTCTATGTAACATCTAATAAGCACTCCCTTTTAGTATTTTATAGAGTTAATTTCAACTGATGATTTGTCATTTGCTTTGTGAAGAACCAACTGAAACTTAACCTATTAATAAGGGAAAAATACAGTAATACATTCAATACTCTACACACACACGTCTATGTGGGTATATTAATTTTGGTGCAAGGAACTGAACCCAGATCTTTTGCATGCAAGGTATATTATAGTTTACCATTAAGCCACATCACCAGCTTTGAGGTTATACTTTTATATAATATCTTCCATTTATATCTTTGACCTATCCCTGGGTGAATTAGGAAATAAAGATATCTTTACTATCTAGTTATCAGCTTCACTATCTAGTCATACCTTTCCTATCCAGTCACAGCTCAGTTTGGAGACGAGGCCTTTTAAGAGTGGTTATTAGTTATTTATGGGCTTCTCTTCTCATGGATGTCTTCATTTTAAAAGCTGAGTTCAAATGTTACCTCCATGGTGGGGGCAGTTTTGTTGCACCAATTATTATTTTGGCGGGTGTCACACCTGGCAGTGCTCAGGGGTTATTCCTGGCTCTGCACTCAGGAATTAGTCCTGGCAGTGCTCAGGGGACCATATGGGATGCCAGAGATTGAACCCAGCTTGGCTACATGCAAGGCAAAGGCCCTACCCGCTGTACTATGGCTCCAGTCCTGCATCAATTATTATTCTTCAGTTCTTCATTTCATTTAAGTAATGCCTTGGAAGCAAGCTCATTTGAGGCACTGGAAAGAGAAAGACAATCCTCAGCAAATGGCAGTTGGTTCTCCCATGAAACCACCAACGTTCATCAACTCATGTAAACAAGCACCTCTTGTTTAAGGGAAGCCTGGGTCTCATAAACAGTTTTTCAGGTATGTATGCAGATAGGTCACCCAATGACTATGTGATGTGAAAAATTCATGCCAGATTAGCAGCCAGAAACTAGGAGGAAATGATTTGTACTGTACTACCTCCACCATCTCACCAGAAATTCCGACTTTATCTTTATCCTTTCCCCCCGTTCATTCCACTCTATTTATGTTTTAGATTCCTCACGGATGCCAAGTATGCTCTGTCATAGAGTCTTGCTTTTGTTGTTTGTTTTGGGGCCACATCTTGTGATGCTCTGGGGGTACGCCTGCCTCTGCACTCAGGAACCACCCCTCGCAGTGCTCAGGGGACCATATAGGATGCTGATGATAGAACCTGGGCTGGTCATGTGCAAGGCAAGTTCCTTACCCGATGTACTCTCTCTTCAGACCCAGCCCTGCATTTTCTATTCTCAGTGATCTGATAGGACTTCACCCAGAAAGTCAAGGGGCGTACAGCTTTCCATTCAGATTTCTACTCAACTTCTTCATCAGTAAGTTTTTCTTGGACCGTTTGATAAAAGAGCACCCATTCCTCTTCTTCAACACTCCTCCCTTGGAGTCCTTTTTCTATTTACTCTTTGAAATTCTTTTTCTTTGTTTTTTGCTTTTTTGGGTCACACCCAGTGTTGCACAGGGGTTGCTCCTGGCTCGTGCACTCAGGAACTACTCCTGACAGTGCTCAGGGAACCATATGGGATGCTGGGAATCAAACCGGAGTCAATCATATGCAAGGAAAACACCCTACCTGATGTGCTATCACTCCAGCCTCACTCTTTGAAATTCTTATCCATTTGTAATGTACTGCACACTGACAGGAGGATTTTTTTCCCTCAGTGCTGAATCTACCTAGCCCAGAAACTTCCTTACTCTTGCTAGACTCGGCAAAATTAGTTTTTTTGAATAAAGAAAAGGGAGGAGGTGAAATTTTATAAGGTTCACAAAATAGATAACACATTAGCGGACTTAAGACAGATGAAAGGTATTAAACAGATAAGGTGGACAGAATTTCCGTAAAAGGGGTGTTCAAAGGCAATGCAAACTAAAACCACATAATTTACTTAACACAATCTGTGTACTAGAGGGTAGGGAAACCGTGAGGCTCAATTATAGCATAAATCTTCCATAGTAAAGAGTTAATGAACACACTTTAAAAAACGGAGAGTTCTTTAAGGGCAGCGATCATGTTTTACTCTTTCTTTGCTTAGTTCTAAATAATCAGCAGTTATTATACATAAAATAATTGCAGATACTCGGCGATTTGTAAATGCATATTATTAGCCAGCAAGTAATCCCGTTGCTTTTAAAAACCTAAGGTGAATATTTTTTTCATTGAAAAGTTAGTACACTTTTTAAAAAAAAAATTTAGATCCAAAGGGACCAAGAGATCATCAAATTCAGCTTTTCTACAACTTAACTGGGAAAACTGAACTATAGTGAGGTTGATTACCTGAGAATGGAACCAGATGGTTTGCAGTTAAGAACTAGAACAACTACTTTGACTCATTTTGTGCCATTTTCTTGAAAGAAGAGTTCTCAAAACTCATCTATTGAAATGATAACCACTCATACATTTTGATGTATCTTCGAGAAACCCTGGTCCAAATCTTGTACAAGAAATCCTTACAGTAAGAAGTTTAAATTAGAAAATAATTTTAAGTTTAATGTGAAAGCAATCTACGTACGTATAAATAGGAATATAACCACATTCATTTCGTGATCGCCAAATCGTAGAATAGTATGAAGCACTTAAAAACAAACACAATTTGATGTGTACTAACATAGAACCTTTACCACACTGTTAAAAAAGGGGGCGGGGGTGCAACGCGGTTAGCAGAATGACACACATAGGACGACTGTATCTTGAAACCTCCTAGCAACTTGGTTTTCGTGCCTAACAATACACACCTGAAGCAAATACCCAGCAAAGGGCGGGAGCGCACACCTCACAGAAAACAAGGGCGGCTCTGGAAAAGTCGAGATGTTTGACCGTGTCTGTAATGGTCTAACGGGGAGAACGCATCCATCATATCTCAGTTTCTTGTCTTAGTTGGATTTTGAATCTCTCAAGCAGCCTGGAGTGATGATTTCAGTCAGGAGACCCGAGACTTTCCTGAGAGCTCTGTGTCAAGCCACTCAGATTCCAAGTGAGGAACAAAGCCAAATCCTTCGGGAGGATGAAAACAGAAAGAGGAAAAGAATAGACAGGAAATGGAAAGGAAATGAAAGGAAAGGAAGAAAAAGGAAGGCAACCCCCCTCCCCATTGTACTGTCTCTTGGTGGTGTGGCCGGGTTGGAGCACCGCCTGGGGGAGCAGCGCCTGCAGTCCAGCTGGCTTTTGGAGGGTTTCCCCGGGGTGCCCCAGCAAGTCCGTTGCTAGGAGCGTTGCCAAGGCCGGGGGCGGGGGCAGTGAGAGCTCCCTAATGTGGGCCAGGTGTGTCCAGGTGTGTCCATGGAAACCTCGCCCAGGGAACACGTGGCCAATCAGAGTGGGACTGGGAGGGCTGTGGGGGCGGCAGCCAGAGCAGAAAAAAGACAGCCTGCAGGCCCACTTCTTTGTTCCTGCTGGCTCTCGGACTGCCTCGCTCTCTCGGACTTTCCAGCGCCAGGTAGGGCTCCGCGTCCCCAGGGCCTGGCATGGGCAGGTGGCTCGGGGCCAGCGGCCCGGTGGAGGTTCGGGTCAGGCCGGACTCCGGCGCCCGAGCAGCGATAAGGAGAGGGGCGCAGGGGGGCACCATGGCCGCGGCTGAGGGCTCGGAGACTCTCGGTGCAGTGGGGGGGGTCCCAGCGACAGGCCCAGAGTACGGGGGTCACGCGGAGGCGGTGGGAGACTGGGGGAAGGGCCCGGGGGACGGACAGCGAGGCGGGGGTGTGACGGGGGTCTGGGAGCCCCCCTGCCCACCCCCTATATTCAATTGGCTGCTTCCACTCCGAATCTTCCCCCCCTCCCCCAGCGGTGCCTGGGGACCAAGGGGGCGTCCAGCACCTCAACTGGGTCGCCCACGTGCCAGGATCAGCCCCGCCCATGGGGACTCCATTGCAAGGGCCTGGGGGCGTAGAGACCAGGGTGCCTCCAGCGGGTGGGCCCTGTTCCCCCCCACCACCCCCGCCTGGGGTCCTGGGGGCGTGGGGGCGTGGCCGCATCTTTAAGATGCCAGTGGGCGTGACCTCGCATGGGTGCCTCGTGGGGGCGTGGCCCCCGTGAGCCTCGTGTGGGTGTGGCCTCGGCAGCCTGGGGGCATGGCCGGCCTCACCTCTGAAGTGCTGGGGGCGTGGCCTCACCGGTGCTCCTTCTGAGGGCGTGGCCCCCGTGAGCCTCCTGTGGGTGTGGCCTCGCTCTTGAGCGGCCTGGGGGCGTGGCCTCACCCGTGCTCCTCCTGGGGGCGTGGCCTCCCCGTGAGCTGCCTAGGGGCGTGGTCCCCCATGAGCCTCCTCGTGGGGGCGTGGCCCCGTAAGCCTCGTGTGGGTGTGGCCTCACCCTTGAGCTGCTTGGGGGCATGGCCTCCCCTTGAGCCGCCTGGGGGCGTGGCCTCATCTGTGCTCCTCCTGGGGACGTGGCCTCCCCGTGAGCTGCCTAGGGGCGTGGTCCCCCATGAGCCTCCTCGTGGGGGCGTGGCCCCCGTAAGCCTCGTGTGGGTGTGGCCTCACCCTTGAGCTGCTTGGGGGCACGGCCTCGCCCTGGAGCCGCCTGGGGGCGTGGCCTCACCCATGCTGCTCCTGGGGGCGTGGCCTCACCTCTGAGCTGTGGGTGGGCGTGGCCTCCCCGGGAGCTGCCTCGGGGCGCTCAGGGTGGAGTCTGCGAAAAGAGCAAATAGAGCAAAGAGTCGCGCACGTGCGGGTTGCCAGAGGCTGCCCCGGGGGTCAGTGTGTGTGGAGGGTGCCTGGTCCTCGGGGGTGGGTGGGTCATGGCTGGGCCTGGCCCTTGGGGACCGACGGGGGGTCGTGGCTAGGCCAGGCGGGCGCCAGGCTCAGGGCTGGGGCAGGGTCCCCGCACACCCGCCCCCGCCCGGTTCAGCGCCCAGGGAGGAACTGCCCCTGCCTTTCATTGTTTTAAATCGAGCTCTTTTTTTGCTTTTAATTTTTACCTTTTGCATTGGATCACAGTGAGTTGCTGTTGTTGATGGTTGGATGCCAGCCCCGAGATCCGAGCATCCCCCCCCACCCCGGTCCCCTCTGCAGCTCACACTTCTCGCCTCCGGCGTCCCCAGCTTCCCTCCCAGGGCCCCAGACACGGGCCTCACCTGACTCGGTGCGTGCTTCTTCACTAGGGTCCACTGGGAGCTGTGGATGGGCTCCAGAGGATGAGGCCAGAGCGCCTGGGCTTCCAGGTAGGACTCCTGCTGGCCTCTCACTCCCCTTTGGCGTGGTGACCAGGGTGACCCTGAGACGGTCACTGCCCTGCCCTAGCCTACGGGTCTCAGGGGAGCAGCTCTGAAAGACCGTGGACTGCAGAAGGGAGCACTCCTTCCCAGACTGCGTCCATTCTCAGTTAATTCACAGTTGCCACGAATCGAAGGCATTGCAGTGAGGGTCAGTGGGAAGCAACAGGCTTAGCATGTGGCAGGCCAGGGACTGTAGCGTTGCAGGGTCGCTCCCCCCATCTGAGACAGTGGCTCGCACTCACTGTCAGGTGCAGGGTGGCATGTCCCATGTCCTCATACATCTCTCTGCCTCTGCACAGCGATCGATTCAGTCATAGGAGCATCCAGGTCTGAGAGCACTGGGTGACCACCCCCCCCCCCCAAGAGGGCTCCAGGAGAAATCCACAGAGATGGAGTGTGCTGGGCATCATGCCAGTGACCACTTGCAGACATCACTCTAGCCCTTACACACACGTGTGTCCTGACCATATCCATCCAGGTTTTTCAGCCACCATTGCGGGCCTGTTTCCTAGGTTTTCCTGCCAGCCTCCAGAACCCCGGCATGCATGCGTGGCTTGGTGCTCATCATGTCCCACCAGAGACCCACGTGGCTGCTCCTGCCGCAGCACTGTCAGCTTCCTGTTCCAGAGTGCCTGAGTGGAGGCGCTGTGCAGGTCAGTCATCGCCGATCACACACAACGCAGGTGTGTCACATGCTCATTTTCACATCACGTGGACAAGTTTTGTCCCCTTCAACTATGGTTAATCTTTTCCAGTTTTTACACTGGCTAAGTATGATTCAGGAATGAAGTGTCTCTTTATACAGCGAAACCTGTGTCGTGTACAGAACCTTGCTGCATGTCTTCTGTGTGTGTTCATTTACATCCTATAGCTGTTTCCTGGGTTGTTCATTGACATGACTATAGATCATGATAAGGGATTAGATTTTAAGAAATCCACCATTTGCATCAATAGGCCGTAACAGTTGCCGGGCTCTAGTTTTTTCCCCCTAAAGTCCTGGTACTCTGGGACCAGACCTACACATTACGGGGTGCTGGTTGTCTCATAGGCCTCCAGATCACCCAGTTTCATCCTTTATACATGTCCTCTGAATAGCACTGGGGTTCAATTCCGAGCATATGCATAGGGTCAGGCATTGACCACCTGGGGTATGGTCCAGAAATGCCTCCTAAGGCAGGAGTGTGGGACCTCTGCTTCCCTCCAGGTGCTGCAGATGGGCCCATGGTAGCCCCAGGGCACTCTTGGCCACTGGAAGCACAGAGTGGGAAGGTCAGGAACCCCCAGGCTTGCACATGACCTTGCTGTGGTTGGGACCTACGTGCCAGAGACTTTGCTCTGGATCTTGGATGTGCCAGGGCTGTGCCCCCTTGCTGAAGTGTTTTCTTCTTTGTATTTTTACCCTTGATTTTAAATGAGTGAGAGTCCAGGCAGCACACACTGCAGCTTTTGGGAGGTGGGGGCTTCATCCCTGCCACTGACTTCACAATCCCAAGCCCAGATCCGGGCGTTACCCCTGAGGGCTGGTAGGTGCATGTGTGCTTTGAGTACAAAACCATGCTAGAATAAATGGATTTATTTTCCTTTTGATTTTGTTAACAGTTTTTCCTC
Source organism: Sorex fumeus (assembly GCF_029834395.1). Lineage (NCBI taxonomy): Eukaryota > Metazoa > Chordata > Mammalia > Eulipotyphla > Soricidae > Sorex > Sorex fumeus. The sequence continues at coordinate 2,893,613 of NW_026606164.1, forward strand.
TTGTCCTGTAGAACTTCCATGTAATTCTCACATTGCTGAGTGAGTTGTAGTGCAGATTCTGTAGATCTCACTTTCTCCACCTGCCCAGGGTCTTGCATTCACTCACCTTTGATCATTGATGCTGTGAATAGCCACGTACAGCTCTTTGCCCACAGTTGAATTCTGCCCCTTGTGGAGCTCCTGAGACTCCTAGTGAAATGATAGGAGGTAGAGGACCTGTCTGCACTTCCTTAAGCAGCATTGCCATAATTGCTTTGCCTGTTGCGTTGGCTTTGCATATTCTATTGCTGTATGATCTTATTTCAGGTGTTTTTTGGTGGGGCACAATGAGCTTGAGAGAACCAGGCACTGTTACCAATGTGTGTCATTCACTGACTTTGAAATTGTCCTGATGCTCAGATTGCTGTTGGGAAATGATGGGTATGACCTACGGTCCTTTTGTAGTATCCATTGTCTTGCTCAACTCTATTCGCATATAAAGCCATCCGAGTGGTCCAGTCTGCTGTGACGTACTATTACTGTACACTTTTAACCGTTGCAGCGTCCTTTTATCGTGAAGTTCACCTCATGACTCGCAGTTGTTCGGATTGTATTTCCGTTTAAAGCAGTAGCCCCACACTTTAGCTGTGTGCGTTTCTGCTATGACAATGGTGTTTCTGCTATGTGCAGTACCCTATGTCACTGCAAACTTTAGTCCTCTGATTTTCCTCCTGCTGGTTTCAACGTTCTTAAAACCTTCTGACAACATACCTTAGTCTTGTCAAAGGACTGGAAGGTACTCCCCATCTTTGGAAGTACTTTGGCTGATTATTACCCTGAGTAACATCCCCAGAACACACTCACCCTTGGAGTATCACTCACTCTTTCAGCAGGGATTCGGTCCTTCAGAGTCCTCACAGCTTATTGGGGTTTTCTGCTTAGAGTCTGTATCAGACAGTCCTTACTGTTGAGGTCCCTCTTCTGGTGCCAGTAGCCTGGGACCAGTCAAAGGTGAAAAGGCTTTGAAGCAGTAACACTGTGAGGATTTCAGAAAGAGACAGAAGTAAGAGAGAAAAATTATGGGGTCAGGGGCCTCATGAACAGAGGACCGGGATGTAAGCAAACACAGATGCTCTCACAAATTCAACCCTCCCATAAGATGCATTTGCAGAAATCACCATTTACCTAGCAGGCTGTTGGACACAAGAGTAAGTCATGACTCATTCCCTTTGAGAAAAAATGGCAGTATGTTCCATGCTCTGCAGCACTTACTTTGCATGTCATGGCTCTGTGTCCCTCTGGTGGCTCTTGGCTGGACGTCACATCCGACAGTCTGTATCGCATGCCTTGTTCAGAATTTGTTTTGCAATCGGTGCATTTAGATTTTGTGGCTCGCATTTAAGTTTTAATTTTAAAACTTAAAATCGCATATGTTGATGAATGAACTTAAGATTTTAAGTTTTGATTTCTGACAGACGCACACGGAGCATCACTGCTCATGTGGCGTATAGTGGCGGTGCTTTTCCCTCGCAGCTCACAGCCCAACTCTATCACAGTGTCAGATCAGAAACGTGGCTGCATCCTTGTCTCAGGCACCATTACTTCATACTTTCTCCAGTACTGTGTTCCTGTATGTGCACTCTTGTGGCACATGTCAGTGTGACACATGATGGATTTGCTAATGATTTACGAACCACACATGCACACACCCAAGCCTAGAGACACAGAACGTGCTTTTTTATGCCTTAGTTTCTTGCACGTGTACTTGCTTGTGTGTTTTCAAAAGGCCGACAGCGCTCTCTCTCTTGCCACCCACATTCAGTGGTCTCTGGCCGCTTCCCCCACCCCAGGGAGGCCTACAGTGATAGGTAGGTGAAGGAAGGAACGAGGGCCAGGCTGGTCGGTAACAATTGTAGTTTATTACAATCTTGACTCCCCTTCCGCTGCTGCCCTCTCTCTCTCTCAAACCTGAGCCCCTCTCATCCCTGACTCTGCCCCCTGGAGCCCGAGCCCCCTCCGATCTTACAGTCTTAGTTTATATAGCAATCACATAGGGTGGTGACACAAATGTGGGTTGAACATTAACAAATCAACAGAGAGAGGTAAGGCCACTCCTCCAGGAGATTAACTCAAGGATAAAATCTCATCTAAAGAGACGACTCCAGATGACTAGGAGATCCACTTAAGGGTGGGATCCCAACAAGGGTGTGTTCTTTCCTCAGTAATCCACATAAATAGTTGTAGTAAATCTACTTTCAATATTTCAAGGAATGTCATTCTGGAGGAGCACAGTAAGAGATATAAACTTAAGGTTTGGTTCTTCCTGAGGACATCTCATGATATATTCTGTAATATATATTCAATATATAATATTGAATAATTAATATATAATAAATTATAACAATATGTAATAATAAATTATAACAAGATATAATATTGTTATATTATATAACAATATATAATAATAAATTATAACAAAATTATAAATATATAATAATTATAATATATAATATATAAATGTATATAAATAAAAACTACATAATGTATAATATATTATTATCATAATATATAAGAATAAATATATAATAATGTGTTCAATATATAATAATAAATTCACTATATATTCAAAATATATATATTACAGTCCTCAGGCCAGGCTAGCCTTCCTAGCCCCAGCAGGGTCCTAGTCTTGCTGTTACTTACTTTTGGATCATGACAGCATTTGTCCATGGTCATGCCCTCAACTTATAGTTGAGTATCGTAGCGCTTTGGCCTGGCCCATTTCGATGCCAGGGTATCTCACAGCTTGCCCTGAGTTCATTCAGTCCCTCGTTGGGACCCTGCTTTTGAGGTGCCAGGAACTAAGGGCAACAAAGTCAAGAAAGCAGATGCCCAGGAGTAAATATTATTTGTAGTCAATCAACTCCCAAGTTACAAAAGCATAATATTAACTGTCTTCCTGTGTCCATACAGAAAGGACATTGCTTTGAGACTTAACTTACAAGTTCAGTGTTCTTAGAAGGATCTGACCTTATAAGCTAACAGAATCTGATTAGGGAGAAAAGGTGATTAGCTGATTGGGGAGGAGAGCACAGAGAAGAGTTTGCAGATAAATACTGACAAATGGGAGTGACTGTGATGGGCGTAACCAACAAACATAAGCTCCCTGTGGCAATGTTATCCTACATAACCTGCAGAGCTCACCCCCTGGGTATGATCGCCATTGCTTTATTTCCTGTGTTTGGCCACAGGAAGTTTCAGGGATAGCATGCTGTCATCTGTGTGTAACATAGCTGTCCTTGCACTGAAAATTCATCACATTTTCCCACAAGGAGCTTCCTGGGAAGCACCATCTGTATTTTATGACAGTGAGCCCTGAAGAGCTTTTCAGGACTTAGCAGCTCCATGACAAGCATACTTTGAAAGACCACTGTCAACATACGTAATAGGTCTCTCTCTCTCTATATATATATATGTATATGCAATCTATGTATACAAAAATATATGTAATATTTCTGATGGATTTCTACTTTCACAGTGAGTCCTCGAGTTTCTTTTGGGGAGTCCAGACTAGTTGCATTCCTGTATGGATTTGCCACCCCTGCTTGTGTGGCATGCCATCCTCTGTTTCCATGTATTATCCGAGTATGCTTTCATCCTCTACTGAGACTGTGTTAGTAGTTGCAGCAGTGTCAGTGTTTTGGATTGTCTGCCACTGCATTCGTCCTGAAGGATGATTCATCTATGGACTGGTTCTCTCAATATGTGGCTTTGCGAGTTTTCTCCCTTTTTTACTGCCTTAGAAGTCGGCCAGAGAGGAAGTCCCAGTGAGGGAGGGGAAGTGAACTGGGGAGGCCCATGTTCTCAGGGCATCCATCGATCCTGGAGAAGGTGCATTCATGACACCATTCTAGGCACATAATCAATTTGTGTCAGAGCATTCACTGTGAGTATGAACACTTGGGAGGCCTTTATTTCTTTTCTCAGTTTACTCTGTGCCTTTTGTCAACTTTCAGTGAAATCAGACACTTTGGGTAGACTCCTGCAAGTTATGTGTGTATGGTCAAGTCTGTGGTCTGTGCATGGACATTTCTGTTGCTCTACTTGGCATTCCAGAAGTAACTGAGGATCACTGCTGGTGAGTGAATGGAGGGGTGTTAGCTGGGTTCCTATTCTTACTCAGGACTGCCTCGTGGACTGTTGCATGTCTGTTATGATGTTGGCCATTGACTTGTATTCTGGACTTCCTGGAGGAGCTGGACTTTGTGTGGTTGGGTTGCTGTTGCAGTGTGTGATTTATCACCACCAGATGGTAGTCAGGTGTTTTACGTTTCCGTTACAGTTTGGCTGTGGTCTCTCACCTGAGCGGGGACCACCCACCCATGATCACTGGGTGTGTTTCGAGGAGACTAATAAAAGACTACAAAACCTGTGCCTGGATCTTTTCATTTATTAACTTGTGTAATTAACTTTTGTAATGTTTGTTTGTGCTATTGCCCCTGTGCTGCTCCCATATATTTATGCACTGTGTTTGTGTGTGCTTCACGGTGCTGCTGGTTTTGCTGTTACGTTTTACTTCATGGCTGAGATGATCCTGACTTAGTGTTTCTGAACATTGGTGTGGGTACATTAGATTAATGTTACAGTGCTTACATGGGGATGTCAAGATTGTGGTTACTGATGCTTAAAACACTCTCTGAAACTGGGATCACAGGATACAGGTGAAACAGGTGGTCTCGATAATTCATTGCTCACATAAGATGCATTTGCAGAAATCACCTTGTTTACAACCAGCTGCTGAAAACAAGATTCAAATTATTACTCATTCTCACATGTGTTGTGGTTTTCATGCTTTGGCTTTGACTTAAGTAAGCCATTGCTTAACATGTAGTGCTGACCATTTTTCTTGAATTCTCTATGCGCCCTATTTCTTGTTTTACCTGTATGTTTCGTATTTCTTGTGATGCCTGTATGTTCCATATTTCTCGTGTACCTGTATTTTCCGTATTTCTGTTCCATAATTCTGTGTCACAGACATGATTTACTAATCATAAGGTTTCTTTGCTCTATTTTCCGATCTTGATTCTTAGAGCAGACACGGGCATGCATGTTCATGTCTGTGGATTCCCATCCATGTGAGCACATTCACTGAAAGTTCCCTTTAATCAGTCATGTTCTATGGAAGTAACTGGCAGATGCAAAATTCACGGGCAAATGTCTGCCTACTCTCTCTTGCATGTGCACCCCCCCACACACACCCCTAGATGCACACACACGCTCAGACCATGGCAATTTATTCTTTGCTTAGGAAACAGGAATTCTTGGCTAATCTTCTCAGACCTGAGCACACTAACACACACCTGCTTGTGTTACCTTGGTACTCGCTTGGGTGTGCAAATTATTAGCTTTATCTTTCAGTTTTTTATATGCTTAAATTGGATTCTGAGTACTGTGTTAGTTTTTTGTGTGCAGTCAGCTCAAGCAGTCACAAGCAGCTGTTGCTTAAGTGCACAGTGTACTGTTTTCAGGATACTCTGGCTTACGACACTTGCACTGCTAATCAGGGTGATGCTGCTGTTGCTTCTGGTGGCTCATACTTATGTGTGACATTTGATAGACTTATAGGAATCAATTTTCCATTGTCCAACATCCCTATTTTGAGGTTGGCATCTTCATAATTTCATGGCACAAATACCACAGTTAAAAATATTTTATTCCATGATCACACATGTCCAGTGTTAGTACTAGTCAGCCACAGTTGAAGTGTGCACATCTCAGCTAGTGTTTCTCACATTAATTCTAAAATCAGGGTCATGATGTTTTGGTTGGTGCAGTCCAGTGTATGGGCCCTTCTTTGGGAATCCTTTCCCTGAGCACTGCTGTGCACCCTTGTGTGCATTTCTGTGACATTTGTGTGAGCACAGTTAGTTCCTCATTGTAGAAACATGGAATTTCTCCCTTTCTTATGTAGTCACACGTGAGCATTTGTTCTGTTGTGCCACCCCAGCATGTTTGCTAAGAAGACACCTGCTTGTGTTACCTTACTCCTCATTTGGACATGCAAATTTGATTTACCTTACAGTTACAGGGTTGGAGCGATAGCACAGTGGGTAGGGCATTCGCCTTACAAGCGGCCAACATGGCTGACCCGAGTTCGATTCCTCCGCCCCTCTCAGAGAGCCCGGCAAGCTACCGAGAGTATTCGATATGCCAGACACAGTAACAACCAAGTCTCCAATGGAGATGTTACTGGACCCACTCGAGCAAATCGACGATCAACGGGAGGGCCTTTACCTTACCTTTACAGTTTGTCACATGCTTGGATTTGATTCTCAGTTCTGCATTTGATTTGTGGGGTGTGCTGATGGCTTAAGCTTTCACAGGCAGGTCTTGCTTCAGTGCACATTTC